>NC_134687.1:610001505-610324005 GCF_050947455.1 Rhinoderma darwinii
TCGAGATCTCTCGGCTGGCTTCCTTTTAAGTTGTTCATTGATTTTAAAATTCTGTTTATGACCTTTTAGGTTTTGCATTGGCCTTATTTGTTTAATGCTCCTAAGCCCGGTACTTTGTATGCTCTTGAGGACTTCACTTATTTTTCATGCCTTTTTTTTTTTTTTTCCTGCTCCTTTGAAGTACATCTACCTTCAAGATGGGATTGTAAGGGTCAGGCGGGAATCGTTTGGACAAAGAACAGAATATATTGCTGTGTGCTTTTGGGTCTTATTTAGTGTGGAGATTGCCATTGGCATTGCAAATGAGTCTGTCCTAAAGACCATAGCAACACAAACTACATTGATATATGAAGGTTATTCAGGAAATGTCTCAAATATTGCAGTAATCATTTTCAGATACAGTAAAATTCCTTTAATCTGGCATCTGAGAGTCAGAAATCATATCAGCTCTTGACATCAAATCATAGAATTTTTACCAAATTCCTGAATTGACAGGTGTGTGTGGTATGTATGCCCAGGCAACTCATGTGTTAAATCAGGTTGCATAGCAACCACTTCTCTTCCCTTGTGGGTGACCACAATTTAAATACATGTAGAGACACATACTAAAGTGGTCACAGGAATTTCTATTTGCTGCACAAGAGACTGCCTCTTTATGGTACACAGGCTTGTCCTAGGTCTCCGATAGTTTAGAAATCTGGATTGTCTGCACAGGTTTCCAGCAAACAACTGCAAAATAATCTGAAATTTTTACAAGAGAGAAGCAGAAGATTGAGAATTAAAGTTGTCCACTACCAGACAACTGATGACCCATCCACCGGATAGATCATCAGTATATGATCTGTAGGGGTCCGACACCCAGACCCCGCACCGATCAGCTGCTCCGGCTGCCTGCGGGCATCGGATGTCATTGCACAGTATGCAATGTACGGAGCCGGAAGCAGATGGCTCCGTACATTGCAAAGCGGCTCTGCTGCAGAAATGCAGCTCTGTCCCTATTCACTTGAATAGAAGCAGAGCTGCAGTACTGCAGCTCGGCCACTATTCCATGACTAGAGCCATCTGCTTCCGGCATGGACGTTCGGTGCCCGGAGGCTGTCGGAGCGGCTGATCGGTGCGGGGTTTGGGTGTCGGACCCCTACAGATCATGTACTGATGACCTATCCGGTGAATAGGTCAGCAGTTGTCTAAACTAGAAATCAAATAAGTATGTTTCAGTCTTTATTGACTTTTTCATAAGTTAAAATTACTTCTTGTTCCAAGCCTAGAACTTAAATATATATATGAAAATCAGTCCTTGTACATGAAGTTTAGAACCACCTGAGTAAACATAACAGATGGTCACTGTCGCTAATGTTCCACCAAAAAATTCATTCAAAATATATTAAATAAACACGACCCATGAACTTGACTAAAACTAGAAAACCATAAAACTAGTTTCTGGTGTAGTCTTCTAACTCTGGGGTAGCAAACTGCATCCAAAGTGTTCTGCGGTTATTGCATAAAAACCAGAGGAGACGTAAAAACACACTACCCCTTCCTCCCGGACTTACCTCACAGCGGGTCTGTTTCACCTCGTGGAGACAGGTGTCGTTCGGATGCCTGTTGACCCTTTGTTTACAGCGGGCGATTACGCTGTGTTTGTGGATCGCTGGCTGTAACAACGGGCCCATACCCGCTGACTCGTGACTGTGATTTGGAGCTGTGCGTTGCCGGGGTAACAGGCACCACCCCTTCTGGGAGGAGCTCTGTCCCCGACTCCGTAACAGCTCCCCATGGCAAACACGCCCCCAGATCCGTCACTGGGGGTTGTTTGCTAGAGGAAGGGAATTCCTATTGCACACTTTTTATAAGATATGAATAAAAGTTATATTTTAACAAACTCTAGTCCTACTCCAGTGATTTTATCAGCATAATGGAAACAATGAAAAATAACTTTTTTTTACAGATAATTATATTGTAAATTATTTTGTAGCATTGCATAACACATTGCTATAGAGTAACCTCATGCCTCTTCCAAGAAAGTCCTTTGCAACTCAGAGCTGAACCCAACTTGAACCCATACTCCTGAAATCATATCTGCCCTTGACATCAGATCCTAGAATTTTCACCAAATTCCTGAATTTATAGGTGTGTGTGGTATGTATGCCCAGGCAACTCCTGCGTGAGTTCAGGTTGCATAGCAACCACTTCTCTCCCCTTGTGGATGACCACTATTTAATTACATGTAGATACACATACTAAAGTGGTCACAGGAATTTCTATTTGCTGCACAAGAGACTGCTCCTCCATGGTACACAGACTTGTTTTAGGGCCCAGGCTGCTTCATGCTAAAACATGCAAGACACGAGGGAACGATGGAGGAAAAATAGGATGGTGTAGCTTTAAACAAAAAGTTGAAATGATGATTTTCTCACCCGTGTGCATTAATCATGATCCATTTTCTAGGCTTGTCTCATTAGTATTTCTACAGAACACTATTCTCTGATATTACCTCTCAAACATGGCATTTTTCCTAGATTCAGCTCTGTTCTCCATTCATCATACTGTTGTGTCACCGGAACAAATACATACTAATGAGCACTAAACTGACAAGTCTTATGTGTTAATCCAAAGCTACTGTCATGATTTATCTTAAACTGCAGAAGCCTGGGAAGATGTTTTATAAATTTGTGCCAAAAATAATCAGTTATTTAATTTTCCCTAAGTTGATCATTTTCTTTTCATTAGAGATGGTTGTGTTTGGGAAAACCCATTTTTAAATACCCTCTTAGAGAATTCTGAGTTTATAGAGATGGTCCACCATTTAGGATCCACATCTATGAGCCAGAGCAGCTACAAACAATGTCCCTCACTATGGAGGACCCGGCATATACTTGAATTACACAGAGTGCTCATTGAATTAGATGAGAACTGTGTAATGCTTTATTTCTCCTGTGGTGGCGCAGCACCTAATCTATCTATCTATCTATCTATCTATCTATCTATCTATCTATCTATCTATCTATCTATCTATCTATCTATCTATCTATCTATCTATCTATCTATCTTATCTATCTGTCTTATCTATCTCATATCTATCTATCTATCTATCTATCTATCTATCTATCTATCTATCTATCTATCTATCTATCTATCTATCTATCTATCTATCTATCTTATCTATCTATCTATCTATCTATCTATCTATCTATCTATCTATCTATCTATCTATCTATCTATCTATCTATCTATCTATCTATCTATCTATCTATCTATCTATCTATCTATCTATTCTATCTATCTATATATCTAGGACATACGGATTATCTTTACAGCTTTTTACAATACCCATCTGTCTATTCCATGAATGTTTACATTTTTTAAATATAGAAAGATCCAACCATACCCACTGGATGACTGGTACACAGAACTAGCACTCTTTTGATGAAGCTTTCCACCAGAACTTTTACCCCCTGCATCAGTGGCGTCACTACGACTGTAGCAACCATAGCGGCCGCTATGGGTCCATGGCCCGCCCCTCCATGCCAGGTTGCGCCCTGCTAGTGGTAGCAATGCCACATTTAATAGTATCTGCGTTCTTAGGACGCAGATACTGTTGAACACATTAACAGAGCGGGGATATATCTCCCTTCTCTGCCATTTACTAGGCTACAGGCCATGTTCGGCCTGTAGCCTTTCATGCACAGGGACGGGATCCCTGCGTAGACCAGCGTGATGATGTCATTTTATCACCCTTCCTACACAAGGATCCCACCAGTGTTTATGCTTTGGAGCAGCTCTGTTCATTGCGAAAACGAGGCCTAGGTGAGTATAAAGTTTTTTTGTTTTATTTGTTTGTAGGCACAATCTACATGGGGGACTGTGTGGCGTTATCTACAGGGGTCTGTATGACGCTATCTATAGGGGGGGTTGTAGAGCGCTATTTACGGGGGGCTGTATGGCACTATCTACAGGGATGTTGGAGGAGTTATCTACAGGTTGGGCTGTATGGCACTATCTACAGGGGGGCTCTATGGCAGAATCGAAAGGGTGCTGTATGGCACAATCTACAGGGGCATTATCTACAAGGGGGGTTGTGTGTGACACCCAGGGGAGGGAGGCCCAGTCAAAGTTTGCTATGGGGCCCAGTCTTTCCTAGTTACGCCCCTACCCTGCATTGTTCATGGCTGTCATTCCCCACCACTGTTGCACAGAGGATTAGTTAAGGATAACTTTTTTTTAGTGGAGTATAGAAGTGGGTAGAGGGAGGGAACTGTCAGAAGATAAATTGAGGTTTTCTTTAAGAGCTATAGCTAAAAGGAAAGGTGGAAGTAAAGTACTTAGTAAAGCATTAAGGCACTTCACAGGAGACAGCAGTCAAACTGACCACAGACACATTGGATGCATTGATATACAAGGGAAAACGGCTCGGATTTTGTGAATGTCAATAGATGAAGGAGCAGAGCTTCTCTGCCTTTTCTTGAAAGAATCATTGGCTAATCTACTGCATTGTTTACTAAGCATTACAGGTTTAAATCTCATACAGAACGCTTGTAAGACTTTCTACAATTAACCTGTATATGGAACAGATACGGGAACCATTGTGTGAAATTGAAGCCTAGAGAATTGAAGTTGAGTCACATCTGAGTCTTACAATGTGCATGAGTGAATATAATTAAAGGAGTTGTTGGAGCCAACTGTACCTTTTGACAGCCGCTCCTTAAAGGAACACTCCAGGCACTACTGATACATTGTGTTATGCCCTGTACAAGGCCTGTAGGGGCGATACATGTCACAGGTAATCCCTATTTGGTGTTTTTTTTAAACTCCTGTGTCATTCTCTCCTCCCTCAGGCCACACACTGGGGCTTGAGTTTTGCCTGGGGTGTTCCTTTAAAGGGAATGTATGAGATAAGAATGAAAGGTTCTGCTTTTACATCACCACCTTTGTTCATGGGCTGCATCTGATTTTTACTTGAACTTCAATGAGTTGCAATACCAACCTCAGCCCAGCACAAAAAGTGGCACTGTTTCTGAGTGGAAAAAAGGATCCCCTATTTTCTGACCTCATAAGATTATTTTAAGGGACAACTGCAAAATGTAACAGTTGGCTTAACCAATATTGCACTCCAACAATTGAAATTTCCCATGAAGGTATTGATACAAATTATTCTCTAGAACATAAAGCGACTCTGTCAGATTTCTCATGCTACCCTATGTAAAGGCAACATAGGTCAGAGTGGGAGATGCTGTACATGGGTATATATAGTCTTGACTGTTTAAAAGCGGCTGGGACTTATTTAGAAAGCCTGTGAGTCCTGCTTGCCCCACCCATGCAGAGTGATTGACAGCTCTTCCTGCATACAAGCTCATACAGTCAAAACTGTAAGTCACTCTGTGTGGGCGGAGGAAGCAGGACACACAGGCTTTCTATATAAGTCCTGGAAGCTTTTACACAGTTTTTTTTACATTAAAGTTAAGATAAAATTGATAGTCTATCCTCAGGATAGACCATCAATATCTGATCGTGGGGGTCCATCTCTCTGTACCCCCACCAATCAGCTGATTCAAGCTGCCACAACGCTTCAATGAGTGCTGTTTCCCATTCATTGCTTTATTGAATGGGAGAAGGCTTTAATTCTGTGAACTGCCGCTACAAGTGTGATGACGTTTGACAGAATGGAGCAGCGTAAGCGATGAAGGGGAAGCAGTGCTCGTCAGAACACCGCGGAGGACAGGCCATCAATTTTATTTCACCAGATAACCCTTTAAAATATTGAATCAAATAATAGCAAACTATGTACCTCGAGTTCAGAGTCTACGCCTCTACCCTATGATGCCCTCAGACAGGGTAGCATAGAAAACCTGAAGATCCGCATTAAGCATTTTCATAAAGACAAAAGGAAATGTACAAGACTCCAACTGCACAAAAGGTGAATCACGAAACTTGAGTTAAGGTCCTTTTACGTGGCCTGACATGGGCCGTGAAAACCAGTGCCAATCGACGAGACGGCTCGTTGACCGGTGCTCGTTTGCTCCTTTCACAAGGAGCAATGATCAGTTATGTATGGGGGCGAGCGATCGTTACTACTACTGCCCATACATTTCCATCATGTTGGCAACACGTCCCCCTGTTTACACAGGAAGATGTGCTGCCAACTAGCAACCTTTTTATTGGCCGCATTAGCGAGCCGATCAGTTGATATAAATGGGCCTTTGTGCAAAACTCTAGCATCATGTGACACAGGTATTAGTCATAATACAGTTTTGTTCCACTTTGGAGCTACGCTGTACACAAAATATTGCATTGGCTAATATGCTATGGACTGGCAGCTGCAAAATGTCTAAATTTCCACGGCTGACCATGTAGATAGCAAATAGGCCTCCAACTGCAGACTGTAGATGAGCAATCTGTAGTCAGAGAGGGGTGCTGGCTCTAGGATGAATGATGGTGGAATGATGGCATTTCCTGTTACTAGTTTGTAATCCAACACCTCAGGATAACCACATGCAGAAAAATAATCTGTAATCTATAATACCTCCAGGTAAAATTCTGTGTATAAATATTATATATAAGCCCAAATATAATGCTATTATGAGAATCTCACTAGTTTCCCTTAAAGAAGTTCTTTGGGATATAGTTGTTTTTTTTATTTAGCACTTTTATTCTTGAAGGATAAGAGGACTTTGCAATATAATGCTTGTTAAAAAATCCCTTCAACTGTACTTAAAGGGGCTGCCTGGGCATAGACAAATGATGACCTATCCACAGGATAGTTCATCAGTATATGATCGGTGGGGGTTCGGCACCCGGTCCCCGCACCGATCAGCTGCTCCGGCTGCCTGCAGGCATCGGATGTCCATGCCGGAAGTCAGTGGCGGATTAAGTAGACCATGGGCCCTGGGCTGTTACCCAAACTTGGGTCCCCCTTCCGCACCGCCGTCCTACCGCCCCATAACTATTTTTAACACTACCTTTTTGGGCAAGCATTAACAAATGGGTGTTACAATTCCCCTTGTCACAGGGCTGTGTCCCTACATGCTGACAGTATCACACTGTGCAGGGACACATCCTCCTGACAAGGGGAATTGTCTATCAGTCCTGGACTGAAGAAAGACTTTTTGTGAAATACAAGGATTTCCCATAATAAAAATGTCAGGAGAGGTGACAAATTCTCTATAAATCTAGTGACTCACAGGTGATGACGTCTCAGATTCTAGTAGTCTTTTTCCTCTTTTCTTCTCCATCCGGTCCAGAGCTCATAACGGATTCTCCCGGCCATGACTGATTTCTGCAGAATTTGCCACTCAGATATTTTTGGCTCCTCACTTTTCCAATATTTCCACACCTATAAACGAAAATAAAGTTATCATGGTGCCACATACTGTGCCCCTAAATATAATAGCACCAAACACTGCGGGCCTGAATATAATAATACCACACACTGTAAAACGCCACATACACACAGCCCCCTGTACATAGTGCTGCACACAGCCCCCTGTACATAGTGCCACACACAGCCCCTGTAGATATTACACCCCCCCATAGATATTGCCACACACAGCCCCCTCTATATATCACACATCCCCCCGTAGAGAGCGTTACACACAGCCCCCTATAGATAGTCCCATAGAGCTCCCCTGTAGAGAGTGCCACACAGCCCTCCCCCTCTTGTAAATAGCACCAAAATGCCCCCCTATAAAGAGCACCACACACATACCGGTGTGGATAGCACTACACAGCACCCCCTTGTAGATAGTGCCACACAGAGCTCCCCTTGTATATAGTGCCACACAGCGCTCCCCCTTGTATATAGTGCCACACAGCGCTCCCTTTGTATATAGTGCCACACAGCACTCCCCCTTGTATATAGTGCCTCACAGCGCTACCCTTGTATATAGTGCCTCACAGCGCTCCCCTTGTATATAGTGCCTCACAGCGCTTACCCTTGTATATAGTGCCACAAGGCTATGTATACATTTAAAAACGTTATATTATAATACATTTCATATATATATATATATATATATATATATATATATATATATATATACATATATACATACATACATATATATATATATATATATATATATATATATATATACACACATATATATATATATGTGTGTGTGTGTGTGTGTGTGTGTGTGTGTGTGTGTGTGTGTGTGTGTGTGTGTGCATCAGTGTGATTGATTGATTGATTTTATGAAAAAATATTTTTACTTTTTGAGATACAGCTGCTTTGTATCCTGTATCCGTCAGGTCAGCAGGACTGACAGGATCAGTGACACTCAGAATCCACCACTAATCTTTCACATCTAAGATTATAATTTAGCGCAGGGCCCCTTTCACTGATCCCGTCAGTCCTGCTGACCTGACGGATACAGGATACAAAGCAGCTGTATCTCAAAAAGTAAAAATATTTTTTAATAAAATGTAATTACAAAGTTGCACCAAACACACATTTTTATTAAAAATAAATAAATATATATATATATATATATATATATATATATATATATATATATATAATAACTACTGAGAGCTCTATGGGGGGGAGAGTTATACTGCAAGGGGGTCTAACCATCTGACTGCAGGCAGATGGCTCTAGGAATAATCCCCCCTTCCCCTCAGTAGTTACTATACTGCAAGGGGGGGGGGGTTGAGCGTCTAACTGGCTGAAGAGAGCTCTATGGGGGAAACTATTATCCCCCCCATAGAGCTAGCTGCCGTCAGTTAGATGGTTAGCCCTCCCCCTTACTGCATAATCCCCCACTTAGCGTCGGCCAATGACTTTAATGTTACAGGGGCAGGAGTATAAACCGGCAGCCAGTACCACTAACCTCGCCGACGGTGACCGCTCTGCTCTTCTCTTCCAGCTTTGTGACGGGGTCGCTGTTCTGTCACTCAATGGCGGCGCCCGCAGTGTCAGAGAGGCGTGTCAGACGTGCTTAACGCCTGCTACCTACGCCTATCCCTGCTCCTTCTCCCCATCTCCGTAGCTGCAGTTAGCAGCGCTAGCGCGCTAAATAGTTTTATAAGACTATGTGCGGTTCGGGTTGCCATGGGCCCCCTGGGAGCCTCGGGCCCCGGGCGGCCGCCCGAATCGCCCATATGCTAATCCGCCACTGTCGGAAGTAGATGGCTCCGGTCCAGAATAGCGTTCGAAATGCAGTACAACAGCTCTGCTCCTATTCAAGTGAATAGGAGCAGAGCTGCAGTTGTGCAGCACGGCTGCTATGCAGTGTACGGAGCCATCTGCTACCGGCTCTGAATACTGCATACTCTGCATAACCTCTCTGGTGCCCGGAGGCAGCCGGAGCAGCTGATCGATGCGGGGTTGGGGTGTCGATCATATACTGATGACCTATCCTGTGGATAGGTCATCAGTTGTCCGTGCCCAGACAACCCTTTAAGTCCCTGCATGCACCCCCTCCTCTCCCCCTCTCACAGTCTGTGCAATGTATAGGACACACATACATTGCACAGAGTGGCCATGGATTTATCTGCTGCAGTCATGACACATATTTCCCATACATTGCACAGACTGTAAAGGGGGGGTTGCCCTTGTATGGACTTTGGTGCTGCTAAAATGTTTACATCCAGCGGCACTCAGTTCAGTGGATATTGTATGGAGGGCATTTTTTTTAACACACATTATTTTGCAAAGCCCTCTTATTCTTCAATTAAAGGAGGGCAAAAAAAAAAAAAAGTGATAGCCTGGACAACCCATTTAAGTTCTACTTAAAGGGATTCTTTACTTTAAAGAGGCTCTGTCACCAGATTATGCAACCCCTATCTGCTATTGCAGCAGATCGGCGCTGCAATGTAGATTACAGTAACGTTTTTATTTTCAAAAAACGAGCATTTCTGGCCAAGTTATGACCATTTTTATATTTATGCAAATGAGGCTTGCAAAAGTACAACTGGGCGTGTATTATGTGTGTACATCGGGGCGTTTTTACTTCTTTTACTAGCTGGGCGTTAGGAATGGGAGTGTATGATGCTGACGAATCAGCATCATCCATTTCTGTTCGTTAACACCCAGCTTCTGGCAGTGCAGACACACAGCGTGTTCTCGAGAGATCACGCTGTGACGTCACTCACTTGCTGCCCCAGGTCCTGCATCGTGTCGGCCATATCGGCACCAGAGGCTACAGTTGCTACATAGACTTACCTGCAAACGCCGATGCTGCTGCAGAATCAAATGTAGCCTCTGGTGCCGATGTGTCCTCGCTCGTCTGACACGATGCAGGACCTGGGGCAGGAAGTGAGTGACTTCACAGCGTGATCTCTCGAGAACACGCTGTGTCTGCACTGCCAGAAGCTGGGCGTTCTGAAGAGAAGTGGATGATACTTCTCGTCAGAAAGCCCAGCTAGTAAAAGTAGTAAACACGCCCCGATGTACGCACATAATACACGCCCACTTGGACTTTTACTTTAAACACGCCCAGTTGTACTTTTGCAAGCCTCATTTGCATAAATACAAAAATGGTCATAACTTGGCCAAAAATGCTCGTTTTTTAAAAATAAAAACGTTACTCTTATCTCCATTGCAGCGCCGATCTGCTGCAATAGCAGATAGGGGTTGCAAAATCTGGTGACAGAGCCTCTTTAAGCAATCCCTTTTTGTTAGAGACCCTCAGAATTCCCCACTGCTGGGACCCCCAGTGATCAGTTCTAGTCTGTGTGGAAACATGTCAGCAAGTGTTCAATTCCCCTGCAGTGCCACCACAGGAGATACTAAGAATTGCACAGTGCCTATTAACTTCAATAGGCTGTTTGAGTAATGTATGGAAATGCTGGGTCCTTCCAGTTACGAAAAAGAGATCCTCCTCTATTAACTCAGAATGTCCTAATAACATATTTAGAAATTAGTTTAATTAAGTCCATTAATATTCTGTACTATGAAGAAATGGAATTCCCGATCAGCAGAATACAGGCGCCATTTACAGCAGCCTCTATAGTGTGTGTGGTGCTTATACAGGGTCTGCCAGGATTTGCCTTCAGCTTTATATATTTGCATTACTGGAGTTGCTACAACTTGTGAAGAGAGTGACTCCAATAACATTATATTAGGAAAATGCTCATACTATATATATATATATATATCAGTTGTATTGAATCCAATACAGCTTCAAATCCTTAGAGCTGTGTTATATAGACTTCGGATGATTTATTTTTACCTTGCGTCACATTGACATAGTATT
Source organism: Rhinoderma darwinii (assembly GCF_050947455.1). Lineage (NCBI taxonomy): Eukaryota > Metazoa > Chordata > Amphibia > Anura > Rhinodermatidae > Rhinoderma > Rhinoderma darwinii. The sequence continues at coordinate 610,012,701 of NC_134687.1, forward strand.
TATTTGCTTTTCTGCTCCATGTGAAATGCATTCATCACTGTGTAATGACCGCCGGTGTCACTGAGGACCTCAGGTTTATGCAGATGCAGTGTAAATGTTGATACGCAGCTCTGCGTGTGTTCACACATCAATAGTGCAGCCATCATCTGTACAGAGGACGTGTGGCACCAGTATAGAGACATGGCTACAAGCAGAGACCTATGTTCTACATACAAGAGAATATGTTAATCCATTAAGGTGCTGTGACCTGGGGGGTTAATATCCTTGTCGGTGTATTTGATGTAGTGCTAAGCAAAATGATGGATCACATGAGGAAAGAAAAAGTCAAATATCAACAAAGGACACAAGAAAAATTCCATCCATACATAGTAAAGTGGATGTACATGCCTTCTAACTCCCTGGTAAAGAAATAGGCAAATCCTTGTCTTGCCGGAGGTAGGCCATCATACAGCCGGTCATTTATGAACAGATCTTCATATTATATTATGTGCCAGATTTGCTCGTCAGTGCCATCCAGAAGAAAGGATACAGTTACGTCAGGGGGTCCTGGAGTCAAGAAGGGCCGGAAGTACCACACCCCACAGAATACTTCTTACATAATTGGGCAGATTATCCATAAAGACACAACTGTTTGCACTGTGTGACGGCCTTCTTCTTAACAGGTGTGAAATAATGCTATCACTATACAATAGCAAACCTTACACCCATCCTGTTTTTTTTGCGGGATTGTCCCGCAAACAAGCCACAAAGTGGGTGGTACTTACGCAAATGATCACAAACGTGGGCATTCTCTGATGTTTTTTATGTGGGCGTTCCGTGGTAGAGTCGGGCAGGGCTCAATGGGGATGCAAAGGTCGGGATGTTGGGTTGCTGTGGCAGCTCATCTTGCTGCCAGCTAAACCATAGTTAGACTTGGAGGTGAGGGAATACAATCCCTTGATGGGCAGCTGTAGATGTTCATTAGATGTACTGCAGACGGATTTATTTTGGTATTTTTCCTTCTGTCTGCTGTTTTGTAGAAAGTTACTCTCTCTCTCTCTCCATGCTTGCTAAGTGGGCGGGATCTTCTTGGTGTGACGTCAGAGCTGTATAGATCAGATGCCCCAACCCTGATGATCCCCCTCCCCTCTCACTGCTTGCAGTCTGACACATACACTGAGGAGGGAACACTGCAGCTGCATCCCCCTCCTCCTTGATTTTTTTTCTGTTTTCCACCAGTCTAATTTTTGGAGACCGAAGAGACTTATAATACATTCACAGGCAGATAAAGGGGAATTACAGGCTGCAGGGAGGTGCGAAAGTGGACACTCCCCTATTAAGATATATATCAATGAAAAATCTATTCACATTTACTACAAAACTGCATAATAAGTATAAAAAGTTTTGGAGTAAATCAAAGTAAAAAAAAAACATGTATAACCTAGACAAAAAAGAAAATTAATTGAAAATGCTGCAAACCCATTAGCGTATGTTCACACGCAGTGTTTTCAGGCGTATTTCGGGGCGTTTAAAACGGAAGCTGAACGCCTACAAACATCTGCCCATTGAAATCTGTGGGAAAAACAGCATTTAGTTCCTACGGGCGTTTTTTACGCCGCTGTTTTAAAAAACGGAGCGTGAAAAGTCGATCCGTAAAAAGTGCATTTCACTTCTTGAGGCGTTTTTTGGAGCTATACATAGTTACATAGTTACATAGTTAGTACGGCTGAAAAAAGACACATGTCCATCAAGTTCAACCAAGGGAAGGGACCATTGAATACTATGGAAAAACGCCTCAAAAAAACGCCTCAAAAGAAGCTCCAAATTATAAGAAGCTTCATTTTCAGCTTCAAAAACGCCTGAAAATCAGAGGCTGTTTTCTCTGAAAACAGCTCCGTACGTTCAGACGTTTTTTGTTAAGCGTGTGAACATACCCTTAGAAATCTGATGTGCTACAACTGTAGTCCTCAACCAGTAGCTTGGGAGCCTCATGTTGCCCACGATGCCCAGCTGTGTAGCTCACCCTAGGAGCCCTCAGTTAAAGACATATGCACTGGTTACAATATGAGATTCATATTAATAATATTGCAGACATATCCTGACCCCCTAAACAGAGCCAATTTGGAGGATATAATACCCTTGTGTCAAATTTTACACTAAAATATCAGTAAATGTCTGCAATTTAATGATCTCTTATTTCTCCACATTTAACCCGTTAATAATGTGTGGTGTCATTGTATGTCACGGTTGCAAAGAGGTGTATGGAGCGGGGCTCACGGGCTAAGCGACTGCGGCATCAAAGCTGTTAAAAAAAAAGGGGGCCCCTTTTTCACCCCATTGGTCCTCTCGCGACGTGTGACGCGGGTGCTGATGGTTGTCATGGCAGTTTGGGGCCCCCCAGCTCTGCAATCTTTGTGCAGTTACTGCAGTGTACTTTACCAGGGATCAAACGATCGCTTGTTCAAGTCGCCTAAGGGAACTAAAAAAAAAGTTAAATAAAGGCTTTTTTTAATATACACAAAAAAATATTAAGAGTAAAAAAAACCTTCTTATTGTTCCCCTAAAGTAATATAGAAAATTAAAAAAATAAACATAATTGTTATTGCTGGATCCGTAAAAGTCTGAACTATTATGTTATCTTAACCTGCACGGCGAACACACTAACTTAAAAAAAAATGCCAGACTTGCTTTTTTGTCACCTCACCTCCCAAATGAAATGGAATTAAAAATGATCAAAAAGACGCATGTACCAAAAAATATGACCAAAATATATACGCAAAAAAAAATATATGCAAAGTCCACACACCGCTACAGCAAGTTATGGCTCTCAGAATATGGTGGCACAAAACAAATATTTTTTTTTAAACAAATAGTTGTGTTTTGTAAAAGTAGTACACCATGAAAAAAACTATACATTTGGTATTGCCATAATCGTATTGACCCGCAGAATAAAGTTAACATGTCTTTTTTACAACTTGGTGAATGCCGTAAAAACAATACCCAAAAAACAATGAAGGAATCATAGTTTTTATTCCATCCAGTCCACAAATAATTTTTTTGCAGTTTTCCAGTATGCGGTACATTAAATGGATCCATTAAAATCGACAACTCGTCCCACAAAAACAAGCCCTCATAAAGCTATGTCAATGGAAAAATAAAAAAGTTATGACTTTTGGAAGTCAGGGAGGAAAATCTAAAATTAAAAAACGGCCTGTTTATATCGAACGTGTCTCCCGACCACCACTCATAGTTAAATACGGCTGACAATATACAAAAGGTTGGTGAACTCTGTGTACAAGACATTACCCCTTGCGGTTGGGGGTCCAAGTATAGATTTAGCATCGGCCCATGCGCTTCAAACGATGCCTTGGGTTATTAGAAAATAATTCATGTATTGAAGAAGCTGGAACAAGAACTTACCCATCTCCCCACAGTATCAGTAAACCATCATTGTATCACGATTTGCATTCCCCTTCAATTTGAATCGATCTCTGGTGGCACACACAATGCCCATGTGTCCCACCGCAATGTAATCAATGAACACAGCAATGCATACAATCTCGCTTTTATCATAGGAGTCATCCAGTAGCATATGGACGCCAATGGAACACTTGACCAAACACAATTGATGTGACACTTATCTGTCATGTGGATGATGGATGCTGGCAACACTGTATCATTCAACTGGAGATGATGTAGAGGTCTTCTCTTTGTCCAGTCTATAGAAACCCTATACAACGTGTCATTGTCATATGGTCACTCATATAGGTATGCTTAGGGACAGCTACAGTAGGGATGAAAATTGAATGTAGATTAAAAAAAAAAATCTGATATCAATTTGGGCATTTCACACTTTTAAATTGGGTTCCTATGTATAAATCCGGCCAAGGGGCAAATCTGGATATTGCATATTCTACTGGGGCTGGTGTGGGTTTCCTTCCACACTCCATATATATTTATAGGGTAAATTGATTCTTATGGAATTGGCCCTTGTGTAATTGGATTGTGAGCTCCTGGGGACAGGGACTGATTATAACCCGTGTACAGAGCTTCAGATACATTTATTTTTGTCTTCTCAGTTTGACCATATAGTAAGTAAAGATTGCTTCTTATAACCCTATTTTTTTCCCTCCCAAAATAAATATATGGTACTGGCAGCTATGCCAGGTTAACAAAAGAAGTGTTTATACGTAGGTTATGATGCAAAAAAAATAAAAATATTAAAGTCCCCTAGTAGGAAAAAATAAAAAATAAAGTTCAACCAATGGAAAAAAATAAAAATAATTTTGTATACATAAAAAAATAAAATAAAATATGCTTTATTTATTGGATTGATTGTTGATTTAATTATTTGTTTATATTTTTTTAAAAGAGTTGTTATTAAATAAAAGTTAGAGAACGTAAACTTTGTTTAAAAAAAAATGAAATAGAAATATAAAGGGAGATTTTATTTTTAGTCCGTTAAATTAACCCCATAATGACACGGTTAATTTTGTCCTTAGGGATAAAACTATTTTTTTTATTTTTTCTCCTCTTTGCATCCTGGCTCTCATAACTTTTTTATTTTTTTATTTGACGTAGCTGTATGAGGCTTTGTTTTTTTGCCGCACGAGTTGTATTTTAAGCAAGTGCCATTTTTTGGTACATTTACATTATCATTTTATTTTGCCAAAAATGCAGAAATGCAGTTCCGCTGTAGTTTTCATTTTTCTTTTTTTTTTAGAATATACAGCGGTCAATCACAAATAATTTTATACATTTATTGTGCAGGTTGTTATAGTCATGACGATACCAAATATGTGTATGTTATTTTTCTGTTTTGGAACTTATATTTAATAAAGTTTTTGTGTTGTAAAAAATGTGCGTTTCTATGTATTTAATTTACAGACTTTTTTTATTTAACATTACTTTTATTAATTTGACCTTTTTTTTAAATCCCATGGCGTTTTTTTAAAATTTAGATTTTTATTTTTTAACTATAATGTAGTGGTATACATCAATATGCCAGTATATTAGCCTGTGTAGTGATAGTACATAAGCAGTTGCTAGGACATACTTAAGTATGCCCTAACAACAGGCATTATAGTCAAACAGCCCTGCGGTCCTTAAATAGACCCTGAGCTGTCTACCCATATAAGGTATGCCCCTTGATCGCGTCACAGGGATTCCCTGTGATGCGATCAAAGTGGGTCCCCCTTTCTCATTTTCCTTTTGAATGTCAGAATCAGCTTTGATCGTGGCATTTAAGGGGTAAGCAGTGTAGATCAGAGGTTTCTCTGATCTCCGCTGTCAGAACTGGGCTACAGCTGTGTATTACAGTCATTGCCCAGTTCTTGATCGTGCGGGCACACTTCCTGCTGTGCCCGCGCGATCAGCATGACGTCTATGCTCGTCATGACGCGACAACGTCCAGCCGCTCATGATGTCAAGCGGTGGCAACCAGTTAAACGCCTTGTTGCATGTTCTGAAAAAATTCATATACATCATAAACAAAATACACCCCGAAACACAAAACTTTATGCAGCAACATCAATGAAAAAAAAAAAAATTTATGACTCTCAGAATGTGATGAGAAAAATTACTAAAACATCCTGAGTCCTTAAGGAGTTAAAGAGTATTTACTTTGAAAAGCAATAGGAAGTCAAATTGCTTGAGTTATGGTAACCAATATGACCCCCATTAGAGTTCCCCACCCGGAGATATGAGATAACGGAATGCATCACTGCATAATCAGGAAGGTTTGGCACTCAGGATTCTGGGAACGCTGGATGACCACCACGGTGGGAGCTGTAATGATGGTCAAAGAAAAGCTCGACTTCTATTTTGGGTCAATTTTAGGTGGAAATGCTCTCTAGATTTGATAAGCGGACTATGACTAAAGATGGATTGTGTTATATTAATGCACAACAATTATTCTTCAAGGGTACAGGAGCGTCTTGTTCCCCGTCCACTTCCGCTAAAGTACATAAAGCACGTAGGAGATCTGCAAGAGTTCAAACTGGAACCATCAATTAGGACCTATAAAAGGATTGTGAAACAGATACATCCATCTTGTCCTGCACTTAATGTTTATTCAGCAGCCAAATACAACAATTATTAAACCCAGCACAGGAAAACTCCAATGCAATGTGGGTTTCTGTTCTGCAAGTAGGAGATGAGTCCTCATAAAGCCTTATGTACAGTCATCCAGTGATGTATATATGAAAACCGCAGATCATTTACCTAGAGGTGACGACCTTTGCTTCCATTTGACCTCCTGAGATGACTGTGGCCATGCATGTATCCGATGACCTCATTATGCCCCAACACCTCCCAATGCAGTAAAATCACAAGACATTTAATGGGGGATCTGAAAATGAAATGTGGATGGCAAGAAGTCATGGAGGATGTCTTGCGGCTAACAATAGTAGCAATGACAATGAGATAGATAGATAGATAGATAGATAGATAGATAGATAGATAGATAGATAGATAGATAGATAGATAGATAGATAGATAGATAGATAGATAGATAGAAAGAAAGATATGAGATAGATAGATAGATAGATAGATAGATAGATAGATAGATAGATAGATAGATAGATAGATAGATAGATAGATAGATAGATAGATAGATAGATATGAGAGAGATCTATCTATCTATCTATCTATCTATCTATCTATCTATCTATCTATCTATCTATCTATCTATCTATCTATCTATCTATCTATCTATCTATCTATCCAGGGGCGTAACTAGGAAAGACTGGGCCCCATAGCAAACAGTTGACCGGGCCCCCCCGGGTGCCACAAGCAGCCCCCCTTATAAATAGTGCCCCCTGTAGAATGTGCCATACAGCCCCCCTGTATATAGTGCTATATAGCCCCACCTATAGACAGTGTCACACCTCATTTGTAGATAGCGCCCCCACCTCCCTCTTGTAGATAGTGCCATACAGCCCCCCTGTAGATATCACCATAAAGCCCCCACTGTATATAGCGCTATACAGCTCCCACTGTATATAGTGCCACACAGCCCCCCTCCCTTCTATATAGTGCCACAAGGCAATGGTGCATCCAAGAAAGTTGTATCAGCCAGGGAGATGTCACTCAAACATGGCAAGGTGGGTTTGAAGGCAGAACTACATGACTCTTCAGGATAGCGGCACCGCCCATGACCCTCTAATGAGTAATTAGCATATAGTGTGCGCCGTTTTAAAAGTGGATTTTAAGGATTTTGCTGCATCTGAAAAAAACCATACAGGGGAATGTTTGGAAATATTGTCAGGTCATGTATTACCGCATGGTGGCGGTTCAATTGGTTAAAACTACCTGACAGATTCCCATTAAATGTACAATGAATTGAGAACAATTCCATCTGCCCTGCAATTTTGTTATTATAAATATATCCTATATAATTACAAATCCAGAACCAAGCTCTGACATGTATACAGTACCACAACCAAGCTCAGTACATAAATACAATACAAAAACCAAGATCAGTACATAAATACAGCACCAGAACCAAGCTAAGTACATATATACAGCACTAGAACCAAGCTCAGCACATAAATACAGCACTAGAACCAAGCTCAGTACATAAATACAGCACTAGAACAAACCTCAGTACATAAATACAGCACTAGAACCAAGCTATGACATATATACAGCACCAGAACAAAGCTCAGCACATATATACAGCACCAGAACAAAGCTCAGTACATAAATACAGCACTAGAACCAAGCTCAGTACATAAATACAGCACTAGAACCAAGCTCAGTACATATATATATATATATATATACAGCACCAGAACCAAACTCATTACATATATACACAGAACAAAAACCAATCTCATATGTATATACAGCACCAGAACAAAGCTCAGTACTTACATACAGCATCAGAACCAAGATCAGTAATATATACAACACCAGAACAAATACACCTCAATTTAATGCAACCCCTGCCGTATAGGTTTGTACGGTGTAAAACTACAGCTCCCAGCATGGCCCGAACAATGGTGAGGATATGCTGGGAGATGCTGTTTCACGAAAATGATCATGGATTTCTCCCGGCCATGACCCATTTCTACAGTTTTCCGCTCAGATGTCTTCAGCTTCTCACTTTTAAAACATTTCTGCACCTATAAACGAAGTTAAAATTCTCAATACCTCTAAATATAATAAAGCGTCATACACTGCACCTCTAACTATAATAGCGCCATAGACTGTGTCCCTGATTATAATAGTACCATATCCTGTCACACACACACACCGTGCCCCCTGTAGATAGTGACCGCCATAGAGCCGCTGTAGATAGTGACCTACATAGAAACCCCTGTAGATAATGTCCCACATACAGCCCTCTGTAGATAATGTCTCATATATCTTCCCCTGTATATAGTGTCCCACATATAGCCCACTCCTATAGAAAGTGCCCTAAAAAATAGCTCCCCTATAGATAGTGCTCTACATATATCTCACCCCTGTATAGTGTCTCACATATAGCTCCCCCTGTATATAGTGCCCCACATATAGACCCCCCTGTAGATAGTGCCCCACATATAGACCCCCCCTGTAGATAGTGGCCCACATATAGACCCTTACTGTATATAGTGACCCATATCCCCAAATATAGACCCCCCTGTAGATTGTGCGCCACGTCCCCACATACAGACCACCCCTGTAGCTAGTGCCCCACAACCCCACATATAGACCCCCCCTGTATATAGTGACCCACATATAGCCGACCCCCCTGTAGATAGAGCCCCCACTATATATATAATGCCACTCACAGTTTTATGAGAAAAAAACAAAAACTTTACATACTCACATGATCCCGTTCCCATGCTGTGGCAGGTCTGCTGGAGCTGAACGAGCTTCATCCAATGACGCTGACGCAATTGGCGTGACAGAATGACTTGCCCCTTTCAAGCATGGAAGCGGGTCGATGACGTCATCGCGCCGCTAGCCAATTAGCGTCATTGTAAGGCGCTGAATGGTCGGGCCATTCAGCGCTAATGCATGTATTTGGCTGTCACTAGCACCGGGCCCCCCTCCGGTGCTAGCGACGTCTACAGGCATGAGAGGGCCTGTGTCGCCTGGCCCTTACTTGTTGGAGGCTCAGCGGCGTGGGCCCCATAGTAGCGGCACTACCACTGTAGCAGCCATAACGGGGGGCGTGTCGGCTGGCGGCACGGGCCCCCTAAAGCCGCGGGCCCCGTAGCAGCCGCTACGGCTGCTACCGCGGTAGTTAGGCCACTGTATCTATTTATATATTATCTATCAATTATCTATCTATCTATCTATCTATCTATCTATCTATCTATCAATTACCTACCTATCTATCTATTTATCTATCTATTTATCCAGGGGCGTAGCTAAAGGCTCATGGGCCCCGATGCAAAAGTTCTTATTAGGCCCTCCCTGCAAACTTCTCATGGCCAACAGCCCGCAGCTTTAAGCTGCATCGCTGGGTATCCTAAGTGACAATGATGCAGCACTAGCAGCCAGGGGCGTCACTAAGGTCTTAAAACTTCAGGGGAAATAGCCCCAATACATACAGTGAAGGAAATAAGTATTTGATCCCTTGCTGATTTTGTAAGTTTGCCCACTGTCAAAGTCATGAACAGTCTAGAATTTTTAGGCTAGGTTAATTTTACCAGTGAGAGATAGATTATATTTTTAAAAAAAAAAACAGAAAATCACTTTGTCAAAATTATATATATTTATTTGCATTGTGCACAGAGAAATAAGTATTTGATCCCCTACCAACCATTAAGAGTTCAGCCTCCTCCAGACCAGTTACACGCTCCAAAGCAACTTGGTGCCTGCATTAAAGACAGCTGTCTTAAATGGTCACCGTTATAAAAGACTCCTGTCCACAGACTCAATTAATCAGTCTGACTCTAACATCTACAACATGGGCAAGACCAAAGAACTTTCTAAGGATGTCAGGGACAAGATCATAGACCTGCACAAGTCTGGAATGGGCTACAAAACCATAAGTGAGACGCTGGGTGAGAAGGAGACAACTGTTGGTGCAATAGTAAGAAAATGGAAGACATACAAAATGACTGTCAATCGACATCGATCTGGGGCTCCATGCAAAATCTCACCTCGTGGGGTATCCTTGATCTTGAGGAAGGTGAGAGCTCAGCCGAAAACTACACGGGGGGAACTTGTTAATGATCTCAAGGCAGCTGGGACCACAGTCACCAAGAAAACCATTGGTAACACATTACGCCGTAATGGATTAAAATCCTGCAGTGCCCGCAAGGTCCCCCTGCTCAAGAAGGCACATGTACAGGCCCGTCTGAAGTTTGCAAATGAACATCTGGATGATTCTGAGAGTGATTGGGAGAAGGTGCTGTGGTAAGATGAGACTAAAATTGAGCTCTTTGGCATTAACTCAACTCGCCGTGTTTGGAGGAAGAGAAATGCTGCCTATGACCCAAAGAACACCATCCCCACTGTCAAGCATGGAGGTGGAAACATTATGTTTTGGGGGTGTTTCTCTGCTAAGGGCACTGGACTACTTCACCGCATCAATGGGAGAATGGATGGAGCCATGTACCGTCAAATCCTGAGTGACAACCTCCTTCCCTCCACCAGGACATTAAAAATGGCTCGTGGCTGGGTCTTCCAGCACGACAATGACCCGAAACATACAGCCAAGGCAACAAAGGAGTGGCTCAAAAAGAAGCACATTCAGGTCATGGAGTGGCCTAGCCAGTCTCCAGACCTTAATCCCATCGAAAACCTATGGAGGGAGCTGAAGATCCGAGTTGCCAAGCGACAGCCTCGAAATCTTAATGATTTACAGATGATCTGCAAAGAGGAGTGGGCCAAAATTCCATCTAACATGTGTGCAAACCTCATCATCAACTACAAAAAACGTCTGACTGCTGTGCTTGCCAACAAGGGTTTTGCCACCAAGTATTAAGTCTTGTTTGCCAAAGGGATCAAATACTTATTTCTCTGTGCACAATGCAAATAAATATATATAATTTTGACAATGTGATTTTCTGTTTTTTTTTTCATATAATCCATCTCTCACTGGTAAAATTAACCTAGCCTAAAAATTCTAGACTGTTCATGTCTTTGACAGTGGGCAAACTTACAAAATCAGCAAGGGATCAAATACTTATTTCCTTCATTGTATACCCCCAAAAAAATGTGTGTGTGTGTGTGTGTGTGTGTGTGTGTATAGGAGGCAGCATATCTATAGCACTACGACCCTATAAACTATGGATAGGATTAGATACAGCGGCTCAGCAGACAGTATCACACATGATAAGATTAGATATAGGGCCCAGCTCGCGGACATTGCGGGTCCAGCGCTGGACCCAGGAAAGGTAAGAATAATAATTGTTTTGCTTTTTTATGTGTTACTAATTATTTTTGTGTGTTTGTGTCTTTTTACAGGTTCGGTCGTTGGACTACGTCGGATTCGAGGACTACTTCAATGACTACTTTTATTCTCAATAAAATGGTTAATGGGGGTTGTGTGTGTTTTTTTATAAAATATTTTTACTATGTCCTTGTATTTTTTTTAACTTTACTATTACCGCCTTAGTAATGGCCGCTGGCTGATTGACAACCTCCATTACTAAGGCGGGGCTTAATGTTAGCAGGTGCAGAGGCTAACACTAACCCCCATTATTATCCCGGTACCCACTGCCACCAGGGGTACTGGAAAGAGCCGGATATGAACCAGTACCCAACCATCTGTAGTGATGTTCGGGCACCAGGGCGGCCGCAGGCTGGTATTATTAGGATGGGGAAGGCTGGTTATGAAAATTGGGAGGGACCCCACATTGTTCTTTCCAATTATTATTTTTTATTTTTTCAAATGACGTGGGGTCCCCCCCATTTTTCATAACCAGCCAGATACAATAAAGCACCAGCAGGCTAGCATTACCAGGGTGGGAAGGGCCGCTGTTTCTGGCCTGTCCCAGCCTGATAATACTAGCCTGCGGCCACCCCGGTGCCCAACCATCACTACAGATGGTCAGGTACTGGATAGTACACGGCTCTTCCCAGCACCCCTGGTGGCGGTGGGTACCGGGGTAATAATGGGGGTTAGTGTTAGCCTCTGCATCGGCTAACACTAAGCCCCGCCTTTGTAATGCTGTCAATCAGCCGGCGTCCATTACCAATGCAGTAACAATATAGTTTAAAAAAAAACACGAAGACATTGAAAGAATATGTTATTGAAATAAAAATAAAAAAACACACAACCATCATTAACCATTTTATTGATAATAAAAAAAGCCGTCATCGAAGAAGTCCTCAAATCCGACGTAGTCCAACGACCGAACCTGTAAAAAAAACAAAAACACAACAAAAACGATTAGTAACACATTTTGTAGGTTTAGATACAGGGCCCATGTGTGATACTGTCTGTCAAGGTAGGCTTAGATACAGGGTCCAGCAGACAGTAATCTTATACAGCATAAGATTACGGTCTGCTGGAGCCTTGTATCTAAGCCTACCATGTACTAGGCTTAAATACAGGGTCCAACGGACAGTTTCAAATATCGGCCCTGTATCTAAGCTTACCATGTGGTTATGGTAAGATGCTTAGATACAGGGCCCCAACAGACAGTAATGTTATACAGTATAAGATTACTGTCTGCTGGGGCCCTGTATCTAAACCTACCATGTGGTAGGCTTATATACAGGGCCCATCTGACAGGATCACACATGGGCCATGTATCTAAGCCCACCATGTGATTGGCTTAGATACAGGGTCCAGCAGACAGCATCACACAATCTGTGATCATGTCCCATGGGCCCTCTAAGCCTGCTACATCGTAGGCTTAAAGGGACTGTCCAGCCCTAAACATTGATGGCCTTTTCTTAGGATAGGCCATCAATAGCTGATGTGTCGGGGTCTAATCAGCTGTTTTGAAGGGGCCGCAGTACTCGTACGAGAGCTGCTTCCCCTTCATTTCCCTTACTCGCTCACACTTTGAATCGCCGACACAGATTCACAGTGTGAGCAAGTGATCGGAATGAAGGGGAAGCAGCTCTTGTACGAGCGCTGCGGCCCCTTCAAAACAGCTGATTGGTGGGTCCCGGTAGTCGGACCCCGCCAATCAGCTTCAGCAGACAGGGATATTAATCTTACCCTCCTCTTCAGCCGCAGCGGAGCTCCTGAATCTATCCAGGATCAGGATGTTGTGCGCGGGGCACAGCGCTGTGACGTCAGGACCTCCGCTGCGCTCCGGAAGCAGGAAGGTAAGTACTGTTGTTACTATAGTAACAGGGGCCGCGGCCCCAGTTACTATAGTAACTTTTTATTGAAATAATGCGGGGGGCCGCGGGCACCCCTGGCTTCAGGGCCCAGTCGCAATTGTGACCGCTGCGACCCCTGTAGCTACGCCACTGTACCTATCTATCTATCTATCTATCTATCTATCTATCTATCTATCTATCTATTGATCTATCTATCTATCTATCTATCTATCTATCTATCTATCTATCTATCTATCTATTAATTATCTATCTATCAATTATCTGTCTATCTATCAATTGTCTATCTATCTATCCATCTATCTATCTTTCTTTCTATCTATCTGAACAAAGAATATGCTGAATTGAAACCTGTATAGCAACAATATCAGGGGGCGGACATACCATATGTGCAACCTGTGCAGTTGGGATCCAGTGTGCAAGGGGCCGGGCACTATCACTTTAAAAAGCAGCTTCCTACTGTCTATTAGATTGCATGTAAGTGACTGAGCTAATCAATTTAATAGATCACAATTACTGGTCGATTGTTAGAGTGATAAAGTGGGTATACTCTGGTTTAGCACGGGTGTACCTGCTCTCTGTGTCTCGACGTATGACTGCTAGGACCTTGGGTACCTCTATGCCATATAAAAAATATCACTGCTCCGTGTTCCACTTCAAAAACAAATTCACACAAGTACTAAATGAGAGACACCTGTTGAACAAACTCATATATTTAATCCCGACCATTCTGATAGCCTGAACATTCCCACAGGACGACATATAGGTCCTTCTATATGTTATGTTTACTCATGGGATCACATATGTAGATTATCGTCTATTGTACACAAATGAAAAAAAAATAACAGTTTTATAAAAAATTTCAAGACATTTCCTTCATGTTTGGTAGACTAAACTGGAGGGAAGACTGGACCTAAAGGGAGCAGCTGTGGAGCCCCAAAACGAAGGGGACCCGTGTCCAATGACAAGTGGGGTGCGTGCAGGAGGAGTGGAGAGGCAATAGAAAATGAAATGCAGATCACTAGAGGAACCAAGGGAGGAATTGAGCAAAATACACAGGGCGTGCTAATGGTGGTGATGCTGGAGTTCGGCTGGGCCACATTCCATGTTGTGATCTAGGGCCCCATGGTTACTTCTGACACCCTTAGACCAGTTTCACATTGGGCTGATTTAAGCATTTATATTACTACCACTGCACCTGGAAAACTCCCCCACCTCCCTGTGATTCTACTGAATCAAGCGTTACCATAGAACCCAAAAGTGCATTCATATTATGGCTGGGGCTCCATGACAACTTATCTCATGTGTTGCGATCTTACACAAATTTTTCTTTGCATTTTAGAGAAGGTAAAAGAAAAAATTCTAAATTGCATTGCAATATCACATGATATTACCATAGCATTATAGCAGATGACATCACCATAACACAATATCACAACATCACCATAGCCTAATATTACCATAAAATAGCACATGACATCACCATAGTATAATATCACATGACATTGCCATAACATAATATTACATTACATCATCATAGAATAAGATCAAATGACATCACAATTGTATATCACATGACATCATCATAGCATAATATCGCATGACATCATCCTAGCATAATATCACATAATATCATCATAGCATAATATCCCATTACATCACCATAGCATAATATCACATGACATCATCATAGAATAATATCACATGACATCATCATAGCATAATATCACATGACATCATCATAGCATAATATCACATGACATCATCATAGCATGATATTACATTACATCATCATTGCATAATATCACATGACTACACTATAGCATATTATTATATTACATCATCATAGCATAATATCACATGACATCACCATAGCATAACATCACATGACATCACCATAGCATATTATCACATAACATCACTATTGCATAATATTACATGAGATCACCATAGCATAATATCACAAAATTACCATAGCATAATATTACATGACATCAACATAGCATAATATCACATGACATCACATAGCATAATATAACATAACATAACCATAGCATAATATCACATGACATCATCATAGCATAACATTACATGACATCATCATAGCATAACATCCCATGACATCACCATAGCATAATATCACATGGCATCATCATAGCATAATATCACATGATATCACCATAGTATAATATCACATGACATCATCATAGCATAATATCCCATGACATTACAATAGCATAATATCACATGACATCATCATAGCATAATATCACATGACATCACTATAACATGACATCATCATAGCATAATATCACATGACATCATCATAGCATAATATCGCTTGACATCATCATAGCATAACATCACATGACATCACCATAGCATATCACTTGACATCATCATAGCATAATATAACATCACCATAGCATATCACTTGACATCATCATAGCATAACATCACATGACATCACCATAGCATATCACTTGACATCATCATAGCATAATATAACATCACCATAGCATATCACTTGACATCATCATAGCATAATATAACATAACATCACCCATAGCATAATATTACATGAGATCACCATAGAATAATATCACATAACATCACCATAGCAAAATATCCCATGACATCAACATAGCATAATATCACAGGACATCACCATAGCATAATATCACATGACATAATCATTGCATAATATCACATGACATCATCATAGCATATCACATGACATCATCATAGCATAATATTACATGACATCACCATAGCATAATATCACTTGACATCATCATAGTATATTATCACATGACATCATCATAGCATAATATCACATGACATCACCATAGCATAATATCCCATGACATCACCATAGCATAATATCACATGATATCATCATAGCATAGTATTACATGACATCATCATAGTATAATATCACATGACATCATCATAACAATATCACATGACATCATCATAGCATATTATCACATGACATCATCATAGCATAACATCACATGACATCATCATAGCATAATATAGCTTCACATCATCATAGCATAATATCACATGACATCATCATAGTATAATATCACATGACATAATCATAGCATAATATCACATGACATCATCATAGCATAATATCACATGACATCATCATAGCATATCCCATGACATTACAATAGCATAATATCACATAACATCATCATAGCATAATATCACATGAGATCACTATAGCATAACATCACATGACATCATCATAGCATAATATAGCTTCACATCATCATAGCATAATATCACATGAGATCACTATAGCATAACATCACATGACATCATCATAGCATAATATCACATGACATCATCATAGCATAATATCGCTTGACATCATCATAGCATAATATCACATGAAATCATCATAGCATAACATCACATGACATCACCATAGCATAATATCACTTGACATCATCATAGCATAATATAACATAACATCACCATAGCATAATATTACATGAGATCACCATAGAATAATATCACATAACATCACCATAGCAAAATATCTCATGACATCAACATAGCATAATATCACAGGACATCACCATAGCATAATATCACATGACATAATCATTGCATAATATCACATGACATCATCATAGCATATCACATGACATCATCATAGCATAATATCACATGATATCACCATAGCATAATATCACAGGACATCATCATTGTAGAATATCACATGACATCAGCATAGCATAAAATCCCATGACATTGCCATAGCATAATATCACATGACATCACCATAGCATAATATCACATCACATCATCATAGTATAATATCACATGACATCATCATAGTATAATATCACATGACATCATCATAGCATAATATCACATGACATCACCATAGTATAATATCACATGACATCATCATAGTATAATATCACATGACATCATCATAGTATAAATCACATGACATCACCATAGCATAATATCACATGACATCATCATAGTATAATATCACATGACATCTTCATAGTATAATATCACATGACATCATCATAGTATAATATCACATGACATCATCATAGCATATCACATGAAATCACTATAGCATAACATCACATGACATCATCATAGCATAATATCACATGACATCATCATAGCATAATATTGCTTGACATCATCATAGCATAATATCACATGAAATCATCATAGCATAACATCACATGACATCACCATAGCATAATATCACTTGACATCATCATAGCATAATATAACATAACATCACCATAGCATAATATTACATGAGATCACCATAGAATAATATCACATAACATCACCATAGCAAAATATCTCATGACATCAACATAGCATAATATCACAGGACATCACCATAGCATAATATCACATGACATAATCATTGCATAATATCACATGACATCATCATAGCATATCACATGACATCATCATAGCATAATATCACATGACATCACCATAGCATAATATCACAGGACATCATCATTGTAGAATATCACATGACATCAGCATAGCATAAAATCCCAAGACATTGCCATAGCATAATATCACAGGACATCATCATTGTAGAATATCACATGACATCACCATAGCAGAATATCACATGACATCATCATAGTATAATATCACATGACATCATCATAGTATAATATCACATGACATCATCATAGCATAATATCACATGACATCACCATAGTATAATATCACATGACATCATCATAGCATAAATCACATGACATCACCATAGCATAATATCACATGACATCATCATAGTATAATATCACATGACATCATCATAGTATAATATCACATGACATCATCATAGCATATCACATGACATCATCATAACATAATATCCCATGACATTACCATAGCATAATTTCACATGATATCATCATAGCATAATATCGCTTGACATTATCATAGCATAATATCACATGACATCATCATAGCATAACATCACATGACATCACCATAGCATAATATCACTTGACATCATCATAGCATAATATAACATCACCATAGCATAATATTACATGAGATCACCATAGAATAATATCACATAACATCACCATTGCATAATATCACATAACATCATCATAGCATAATATTACATGACATCATCATAGCCAGTGGCGGATTAAGTAGACCATGGGCCCTGGGCTGTTACCCAAACTTGGGCCCCCCTTCCTCACCGCCGCCCTGCTGCGCCGTAACTATTTTTAACACTACCTTTTTGGGCAAGCATTAACAGTGTTACGATTTCCCTTGTCACAGCGCGGTGTCCCTCAATACTGACAGTATCACACTGTGCAGGGACACAACCTCCTGACAAGGGGAATTATCTATCAGTCCTGGACTGCAGAAAGACTTTTTGTGAAATACAAGGATTTCCTATAATAAACATGTCAGGAGAGGTGACAGATTCTCTATAAATCTAGTGACGTCACAGGTGACGACGTCTCAGATTCTAGTAGTTTTTTTCCTCTTTTCTTCTCCATCCGGTCCAGCGCTCATGACGACTTCTCCCGGCCATGACTCATTTCTGCAGAATTTGCCACTCAGACGTCTCCTCACTTTTCCAACATTTCCACACCTAAAAACGAAAATAAAGTTATCATGGTGCCACATACTGTGCCCCTAAATATAATAGCACCAAACACTGAGCGCTTGAATATAATAATACCACACACTGTAAAACACCACATACACACAGCCCCCTGTACATAGCGCCACACACAGCCCCCTGTACATAGTGCCACACACAGCCCCTGTAGATATTACACACCCCCATAGATATCGCCATACACAGCCCCCTCTATATATCACACATCCCCCCCCCCCCCGTAGAGAGCGTTACACACAGCCCCCTATAGATAGTGCCATACAGCCCCCCTGTAGAGAGCACCACACAGCCCTCCCCCTCTTTAAATAGCACCAAAAAGCCCCCCCCCTATAAAGAGCGCCACACACATACCACTGCGGATAGCACTACACAGCCCCCCCCCCTTGTATATAGTGCCACACAGCCCTCCTCCTTGTATATAGTGCCACACAGCGCTCCCCCTTGTATATAGTGCCACACAGCGCTCCCCCTTGTATATAGTGCCACACAGCGCTCCCCCTTGTATATAGTGCCACACAGCGCTCCCCCTTGTATATAGTGCCTCACAGCGCTCCCCATCGTATATAGTGCCTCACAGCGCTCCCCCTTGTATATAGTGCCACAAGGTTATGTACACATTTAAAAACTTTATATTATATATATATTAGTATGTGTGTGTATCAGTGTGATTGATTGATTTTATTAAAAAATATTTTTACTTTTTGAGATACAGCTGCTTTGTATCCTGTATCCGTCAGGTCAGCAGGACTGACAGGATCAGTGACACGCAGGATCCACCTCAAATCTATCACATCTAAGATTATAATTTAGCGCAGGACCCGTTTCACTGATCCCGTCAGTCCTGCTGACCTGACGGATACAGGATACAAAGCAGCTGTATCTCAAAAAGTTAAAATATTTTTTAATAAAACGTAATTACAAAGTTGCACCAAACACACATTTTTATTAAAAAAAAATAAAAACGACGTGATTTTTGCAACGTTTTTTCCGTAGACAATGCAGGTTTTGTTTTTCATCGTTTTTATACACACCTTTTTTGCTATTTTAGAATTTTTATTCATAAACTTTGAAAATAATAGTAAAAAAATAAGCTTTTTTACGTTTCAGCTATTTTTTTTGGGTAATAACATAGTTTTACCCTAAAATAGACCTTTTATTTGTAATCGTCATTGTTTACCGTAAATTTTAATATATTACATGTCTATATTAGGGTAATTGGGTCAGCGTTAGCGTTACAACAATGATTGGCGGGGGGGAACGTTTTTTTGGGGGTGGGTATTTTATGTGTATTTATAATTTCATTTTTTTTTGCACTTTACTTTACTATTTTTTTATTACTATGGTCTGTTCCTCAAAGGTCAAAGACCTTTGGGGAACTTTATATATTTTTTTTCTTTCTTTTACACCATGTTTTTCCACTGTAACTGGGGCTGCACAGCAGCCCCAGTTACAGGGGAAATCAGCCCTCTCATAGTGACGATTGTCACTAATAGAGCTGTGCTGGGTCTAGTAAGACCCAGCAGCAGCCTGCCACTAACGGCACCCGGCGATCATGTGACCAGTCACATGATCACCGGGAGGAATAGGGACAGCGCCGCTGCTGCTGTCTCTATTCCTATACACAGCGTTCATTGAGCGCTGTGTACAAGTAATCAGAGAAGACAGAAGCAGCGAAAGCTGCTTCTGTCTTCTCCTCAGGGTCCCCGGCAGTCACTGACAGCCGGAGACCCGGCATTCAGCTGCCCGATCGCGCGGGCAGCAAGTTAAAACCCGAGCCGTAGAAAGTCTATGGCTCGGGTTTTAAGGACCCGTCTCTGACCGCTGGCCGTAAAAATACAGCCAGCCGTCGGGAACCAGTTGGGCAGGAGAATAAGCCAACTAACTTCAGCGCCGGTGACCGCCCGCCCGGCTCTTCTCTTCCAGCTTTGGAGTAACAGAACAGCCGTCCGTCATTGTTCTGTTACTCAATGGCGGCGCCCGCACTGTCAGGAAGGCGTGTCCTTCCTCTATCCTGGCCAATTCCCTGCTCCTCCCCGTCTTCGGCAGTTAGCAGAGCTAGCGCGCTGAATAGGTTTTTAAAACGATGTGCGGTTCGGGCTGCCATGGGCCCCCTGGGAGCCTCGGGCCCCGGGCGGCCGCCCGAACCGCCCATATGATAATCCGCCACTGATCATAGCATAATATTGCTTGACAACAGCATAGCATATCACTTGACATCATCATAGCATAACATCAAATGACATCACCATAGCATAATATCACTTGACATCATCATAGTATAATATCACATGACATCATCATAGCATAATATCACATTACATCACCATAGCATAATATCACATGCCATCATCATAGCATAATATCACATGACATCATCTTAGCATAATATCACATGACATCATCATAGCATAATATCACATGACATCATCATAGCATAATATCACATGACATCATCATAGTATAATATCACAGGACATAATCATAGCATAATATCACATGACATCACCATAGCATAATATCACATGACATGATCATAGCATAGTATCACATAACATCATCATAGCATAATATCACATGACATCATCACAGCATATCCCATGATATTACAATAGCATAATATCACATAACATCATCATAGCATAATATCACATGACATCACTATAGCATAACATCACATGACATCATCATAGCATAATATCACATGACATCATCATAGCATAATATCGCTTGACATCATCATAGCATAATATCACATGAAATCATCATAGCATAACATCACATGACATCACCATAGCATAATATCACTTGACATCATCATAGCATAATATAACATAACATCACCATAGCATAATATTACATGAGATCACCATAGAATAATATCACATAACATCACCATAGCAAAATATCTCATGACATCAACATAGCATAATATCACAGGACATCACCATAGCATAATATCACATGACATAATCATTGCATAATATCACATGACATCATCATAGCATATCACATGACATCATCATAGCATAATATCACATGACATCACCATAGCATAATATCACAGGACATCATCATTGTAGAATATCACATGACATCAGCATAGCATAAAATCCCATGACATTCCCATAGCATATCACATGACATCACCATAGCATAATATCACATGACATCATCATAGTATAATATCACATGACATCATCATAACAATATCACATGACATCATCATAGCATAATATCACATGACATCATCATAGCATATTATCACATGACATCATCATAGAATAGTATGACATGACATCATCATAGTATAATACCACATGACATCATCATAGCATATTATCACATGACACCACCATAGCATAATATCACATGACATTATCATTGCATAATATGACTTGCGATTTTACGTTAACCCTATGGGAAAAAAAATGCATACAATTGGTGATATTTGTGAAAAAAATGCAACTGTTTATAAATTCGATTTTTTTACGACCCCATAGGAATACAGTAGATGCAAAAATAAACTACAATCTAACACAATCGTTTTGCAATTTATGAGTGTGGAAATCAATACTTAGGCCAAATGCACACATGGTATACAGATCCGTAATTTGACATCCGTAGAAAACTAGGAGCCTATACCTCGGATTTCATAAGGAGGCAAACAGAAGTCTGTGCTTTGATACATACAGAATACGCAAAAAAAATTGTGGCCTTTTCCACCCAGCATTGTTTCTAGGGAAGAATACGGGACTATATAGAGGCACCATATAGTGCACAGGAAATCCTTTTTGGTCTATAATATTGGACTCTATCACACCATACAGGCTCTGCACACACTGCTCTGCCTTATGAATGCAACCTCTTACCTTCCAGATCACAATCTGCATGGCCCCTGTATGTCATTATATGCTCTCTCTGGGCTGGGGTGGGGTTTTTCTGCTGGTACTCAGGTCTCTTTCCAAATTAATACTGATAGATCAATTGGCCTCCTATGAAATTGTCCCTGGTGCATATCCTGATGAGAGAATGCATACCGAATGAGTACATGGTTGTAGACTATGGATCTGTGGTAACAATGGTGGAATGTTTATTTTTTGTTCTTTCCTAAAAATGAATAATAGCAGCAATAATAATGATGTATATATATATACACTACCGTTCAAAAGTTTAGGGTCACTTAGAAATTTCCTTATTTTTGAAAGAAAAGCACAGTTTTTTTTCAATGAAGATAACATTAAATTAATCAGAAATACACTCTATACATTGTTAATGTGCTAAATGACTATTCTAGCTGCAAACGTCTAGTTTTTAATGCAATATCTACATAGGTGTATAGAGGCCCATTTCCAGCAACCATCACTCCAGTGTTCTAATGGTACATTGTGTTTGCTAACTGTGTTAGAAGGCTAATGGATGATTAGAAAACACTTGAAAACCCTTGTGCAATTATGTTAGCACCGCTGTAAACAGTTTTGCTGTTTAGAGGAGCTATACAACTGACCTTCCTTTGAGCTAGTTGAGAATCTGGAGCATTACATTTGTGGGTTCGATTAAACTCTCAAAATGGCTAGAAAAAGAGAGCTTTCATGTGAAACTCGACAGTCTATTCTTGTTCTTAGAAATCAAGGCTATTCCATGCGAGAAATTGCCAAGAAACTGAAGATTTCCTACAACGGTGTGTACTACTCCCTTCAGAGGACAGCACAAACAGGCTCTAACCAGAGTAGAAAGAGAAGGGGGAGGCCCCGCTGCACAACTGAGCAACAAGACAAGTACATTAGAGTCTCTAGTTTGAGAAATAGACGCCTCACAGGTCCTCAACTGGCAGCTTCATTAAATAGTACCCGCAAAATGCCAGTGTCAACGTCTACAATGAAGAGGCGACTCCGGGATGTTGGCCTTCAGGGCAGAGTGGCAAAGAAAAAGCCATGTCTGAGACTGGCTAATAAAAGGAAAAGATTAATATGGGCAAAAGTGTTATGGACAGACGAATCGAAGTTTGAGGTGTTTGGATCACACAGAAGAACATTTGTGAGACGCAGAACAACTGAAAAGATGCTGGAAGAGTGCCTGACACCATCTGTCAAGCATGGTGGAGGTAATGTGATGGTCTGGGGTTGCTTTGGTGCTGGTAAAGTGGGAGATTTGTACAAGGTAAAATGGATTTTGAATAAGGAAGGCTATGGCATGACCACACGTGGCGGATTTCCTCCGCAACTGTCCGCATCAATGCCGCACCTAATCCGGGTTGCGGATTACGGCTGCGGATCTGCACAAAATGTGCAGAAAATTGATGCGGACTAGCTGCTGCGGACTGCGGGAAAAGTGCTTCCCTTCTCCCTATCAGTGCAGGATAGAGAGAAGGGACAGCACTTTCCCTAGTGAAAGTAAACGACTTTCATACTTACCGGCCGTTGTCTTGGTGACGCGTCCCTCTTTCGGCATCCAGCCCGACCTCCCTGGATGACGCGCCAGTCCATGTGACCGCTGCAGCCTGTGCTTGGCCTGTGATTGGCTGCAGCCGTCACTTAGACTCAAACGTCATCCTGGGAGGCCGGACTGGAGACAGAAGCAGGGAGTTCTCGGTAAGTACGAACTTCATTTTTTTTTACAGATACTTGTATATTGGGATCGGTAGTCACTGTCCCGGGTGCAGAAACAGTTACTGCCGATCGCTTAACTCTTTCAGCACCCTGGACAGTGACTATTTACTGACGTCTCCTAGCAACGCTCCCGTCATTACGGGAGCCCCATTGACTTCCTCAGTCTGGCTGTAGACCTAGAAATACATAGGTCCAGCCAGAATGAAGAAATGTCAAGTTAAAAAAGCAAGACGTATCCGCAGCACACATAACATGTGCATGACAGCTGCGGACTTCATTGCGGAACTTTGAATCTCCATTGAAGTCAATGGAGAAATTCCGCCATGAGTCCGCCACTGCTCCGCAACAGACAGAGCATGCTGCGGACACCAAATTCCGCTCCGCAGCCTATGCTCCGCAGCGGAATTTTACGCCTCGTCTAAACGAACACTGCTAAATTAAAGTGTAAGTCAATGGACAAACGGCTCCGCTGCGGATTAACGCTGCGGAGTGTCCGCAGCGGAATTTAAGTGAAATTCCGCCACGTGTGAACCCAGCCTATCACTCCATTTTGCAACGCCATGCCATACCCTGCGGACAGCACTTGATTGGAGCCAATTTCATCCTACAACAGGACAATGACCCAAAGCACACCTCCAAATTATGCAAGAACTATTTAGGGAAGAAGCAGGCAGCTGGTATTCTATCTGTAATGGAGTGGCCAGCGCAGTCACCAGATCTCAACCCCATAGAGCTGTTGTGGGAGCAGCTTGACCGTATGGTACGCAAGAAGTGCCCATCAAGCCAATCCAACTTGTGGGAGGGCCTTCTGGAAGCATGGGGTGAAATTTATCCCGATTACCTCAGCAAATTAACAGCTAGAATGCCAAAGGTCTGCAATGCTGTAATTGCTGCAAATGGAGCATTCTTTGCCGAAAGCGAAAATTATTATTTCAAATAAAAATCATTATTTCTAACCTTGTCAATGTCTTGACTATATTTTCTAGTCATTTTGCAACTCATTTGATAAATATAAGTGTGAATTTTCATGGAAAACACAAAATTGTCTGGGTGACCCCAAACTTTTGAACGGTAGTGTATATATATACTGTATATATATCCAAAATATGTATACGTATGGCACTGACATAGGACGCCACCAACAAATCACCAAAAGCGTGTTTTGCTAGAGCTGCCCCTGTTGCTAGTAAGCGCTAAGTCATATTAATAACCCATTTTAATGTCTATATGGATGTGCTGTCTATTGTCATATACAGTATATAAATATAAACACTATATATATATATATATGTATATATATATATATATATATATATATATATATATATATATATATATATATATTATCCATAATTATACAGTGTTTGGCCTTATAATGGAAGGAGTAGTATTAATAATAATAACGTGTAAATTTATGGACACATAACAGCTTTTTTATATATATATATATATATATATATATATGGTCCAAATGCGATTGAACACAGCACTCCAAAAATGCTATAAATTAGGCCATGTGCACGTCACCTAGAGGATGAATCACTTCCCCAACTAGAAGTATATAGAAACCATAGGATCAAGTAACGGCACCAGGACTTCAAGATTAATGAAAAAAGGTGGATTTATTCACCTCAAGTGAGAAAGGCTCCTGTGTTGAGCTGAAACGTCGTGTGTATATGGACCAATAAAGCACCTTTTTCTACCTTGCTTATACCTTGGAGTGCTGCCTGATTTTTGGATTCTATCTATCTATCTATCTTTCTGGTATCTATCTATCTATCTATCTATCTATTTCATATCTATCTATCTATCTATCTATCTATCTATCTATCTATCTATCTATCTATCTATCTATCTATCTATCTATCTATCTATCTAGTATCTATCTATATATCTATCTATTTCATATCTATCTAATCTATCTATCTATCTATCTATCTATCTATCTATCTATCTATCTATCTATCTATCTATCTATCTATCTATCTATCTATCTATCATCTATCTATCTATCTATCTATCTATCTATCTATCTAATCTATCTATCTATCTATCTATCTATCTATCTATCTATCTATCTATCTATCTATCTATCTATCTATCTATCTATCTATCTATCTATCTATCTATCTATCTATCTATCTATCTATCTATCTATCTATCTATCTATCTATCTATCTATCTATCTATCTATCTAATCTATCTATCTATCTATTTATCTATCTATTTAGTATCCAAAAATGGTGACAGCACTCTGCGAACACCAATGCCACCTAAACACTATAAATAAATAAATATGCATTGCTGAATCTACTTACATTAGTTAGGTTCTTAGTGCACATTTTGATCAAATTGTGTGAGCCTACCTGCCACGACAAGGCGTCCTCTATAAGGTGGAAACCTACGCTGCACATACACACAGAACTGGGACTAAGTCTAGCTATACCTGGGGATGGTAGGAACCAGCATTAAACTAATTAAAATCACCCAGGGCAGAATAAGAGGAGTGCAAGATCAAAAAATGGAGGCAGTCACTAACCCCACAAATATGCATCACATAAGAGACAAGAAAGTTTGATCAGCACATTCCAACAAAATGAAACAAAACGTGTATACAGGTGCAAGTACACCTGTGACTGCAAAACAATACAATATCCAAAAATGGCGATAGCACTCTGCGAACACTAATGTGCGCTAAGAACATCACTATTGTAAGTAGATTCAGCAGTAATGCATATTTATTTATAGTGTTTAGGTAGCATTAGTGTTCACAGCGTGCTGTCACCATTTTGGGATATTGTATTGTTTTGCCGTTTTCGGGCACATTCAGACAGTCCGCAGTGGAAATCTTCAGCAGCCATTTTTTTAATTGGTTTCTATCCATTTTCAGGTAACGTAGGTCAGACATTGCGGAACATAACAGTGCGGAATTTAGGCTGCAGTGCAGAATTTTCACTCCGCAGCATGCACATGCAATGCAAAGGCTGAAATCTGGGGCAAGTCTGCTGTGATATCCGCAATATCTGAATTACCTGTCAAATATGAAAATGTTGCTGTAAATTTGCAATGAATCTGCAGAAACATTTGCAGCAGAAAAATTCTGCCACGTCTCCTTAGTCTTCCTTGCACCTGTATACATGTTCTGCTTCATTTTGTTGGAATGTGCTGATAAAACTATTATGTCTCTTATGTATTTATTTATCTATCTATCTATCTATCTATCTATCTATCTATCTATCTATCTATCTATCTATCTATCTATCTATCTATCTATCATCTATCTATCTATCTATCTATCTATCTATATCTATCTATCTATCTATCTATCTATCTATCTATCTATCTATCTATCTATCTATCTATCATCTGTCTGTCTGTCTATCTATCTATCTATCTATCTATCTATCTATCTATCTATCTATCTATCTATCTATCTATCTATCTATCTATCTATCTATCTATCTATGTAAAATATAACTCATTTCTATCTATTTGTCTCTCTATTTATATCATCTATCATTATGTATCTATCTAATATTTATCTTATATTTATCTATGTGTGTGTGTTCAAGAGTAGTTTATAGGACTCTAATAAAAACACATGCTAAATTAAGAAAAATTAAGTGGACTTCCGGTGGGCGGGGCATCAAGGTGGCCGCATTTTAGTTGAGCTCCCGCAGGCTGTTGAGAACTCGGCCCGGCGGACGAGAAACCGGAGCCGCACAGCGTGGACTTTGGGCAGAAGCAGAGGAGCCCGGTCTGCTGAGTCGCGGGAGCGACATAAGGGCACTGGAAGTCGGCCCGGAGAGTGGGCACAGAGACGCCGCGCGCGGTGGTGAGGCTGGACCCCGCCATCTTGGAGAGCGGACCACGTGGTGTTCCCACTGCAGGCGGGAGATCGCAGAGCACGGGCGGGCCGCGGACCTGAACGCCTGCTTCTCGGCCCATAGCAGGGCTTGGATGTGAGGAAGCTGCCGCAGGAGGACACCGAAGGGAGTCGGTGGGCAAGCCGATCCGGACCGGCACAGATAAGTTAAACGGGGGGGGGGAGGAGGAGGCACATATCTCCCTATCCCCTTGCTGGTAGACCCTGCTACACAGCAAATACACCCTGCAGGCTGCTGAGGACTTAATTACACATAACACAGGACTGCTCTATATCCCTGCACTCACTGCCCACTGAGAGGGGACAAAGTCTGCGTGGCAAATCATACCCTGAAACGCTGTATGGATGCCTAATTTACAACTTTCTGCTGACATAGCCACTACCTCACCTACTGCCTAGACATCCTGGGGTGAGACCTGTGAAGAGCGGTGGGAATAACCATAGAAAATCCCTCCTGGGACGTGTGCTTGGTTTTCTGGGGGACCCTCTCCTGCTTTTGATGATCTTCATGCCGCTGTATATGTGAGTTGAGCGGCCCTCCCCCACAGTGCACTTATCCCGTATATAAAAGCCCTCGGCCCGCCTGGCCTTTACCATCTGCTGGATGGACAAGTACTTGAATAAATCTGGGCAGGCTAGAGCCACCCGATCCTCCTCGACGGCGCTTCCTTCTGCCGCGACAGCCTCCACGATGCAGTCTACACAGCGGAAGAAGGGCTCATCAAAGGGCCTGGCCGTGGCAGCCGCACAATCACACCAGGGGACGCCTTCCGGCGAGTCAGTGTCTGGAGACATAACACCACCAAATCTTTCAGGGCCTCCGAGTCCGTCTTCCCAAGTATCGTTAATGCACATCCAGGCCGCTGAAGTGGCACAAGAGGTATCCCGCCTCATCATCCCTATCTTTGACAAAAGATTGGACCTTCTACAATCCTCTATTAACACGGTGCTGGCACAGGTGACCGCAAATTCCCAGAAGCTGGGGGACTTGGAGACCAGAACCATGTCCTGTGAGACGGAGGTGACTCGCCTGGAGGGTCTAACCACCCATCAAGATGTCCTTATTCGCACACTGCAAGAAAAACTAGATGATTTGGAAAATCGAGAAAGGCGCAATAACCTGCGATTTGTTGGTATCCCGGAGGAGGTTACGGCAGAAACACTTGCCAAGTATTTGTCCACTGATTTGCCCAGGGCTCTTGGAGTCCAAACGCCGGAAGATCCCCTGTCCATTGAGCGGGCCCACCGCCTAGGACAGAGGAGAGACCAGGGTGGGGGGGGCAGGCCGAGGGCTGTCATAGCCCGCTACCATAACTGGACAGTTAAAGAAAGGATCCTCAGGGCGTACAGACAGGCCCCAGAGCTTCGGGTTCAAGGCCACAAAATCTTAATGTTTCAGGACTTTTCGATTCAAGTGTCCCAGAAGCGCAAAGCTTTCACACCGATCTGTAAACATCTCCATGATCACAATATCCGTTTTCAGCTGTTATATCCGGCAAAATTACGTGTGGTGGAGAATGGTCGGGCCCGGCTGTACGACTCCCCGGAGGAAGCTGCAAGAAGATATCCTCCAGTGGTGGCGGACTGATATATATTCATTATACTGTGGCGGAGTCGGTTCACTTTCTGGCCTATTGGCTTCTTGCTGGTTAAATGGGTCTTGAGACCCTTGGTTTGCTCTATGGAAGCTATCTGTTTTTCTTCGCCTGTAGATGGGGGAGGGTTTATAGTACCCACCTCACTCACTGTAATGTACTTACTGGTATGATGATGTTATTTTGTTTTTTTATGGTTAGATTTTCATGCTTGCCGCCTCTCTCTTTTAGGTTACCTGTAGCCTCTTGTGACCGGAAACGGTCCCCCCGTTCTTGTATGCTGACTACACTTCGCGCTCGCTGGGACGGGAAGTGGCGTCGTAATAGCGTTTGGATCATATTGACAGAAGTCATACGTCTAGACACAGGATGAGTACCCTAATAAGCACATCACATGAGTCCCATACACCCCCCACCCTACACATAGTGTCATGGAATGTGGCAGGTCTGAATACCCCTGAAAAACGGCGCAAAGTGCTCGCACATATAAAGCGCCAACGCGCAGATATCATCTGTTTGCAGGAAACTCACTGGAGAACGGACCACTATGTTCCTATCCGGGCATCCTGGTTAGAGGCGCCAGTGGTCTCCACGTACTCCACCAAGACACGTGGGGTCGCTGTATATTTCAGGAAAGGCCTGCCATACTCCATCCAAGATAGGTATTCTGACCCCGATGGCCGTTTTGTATATATCCGACTTATGGTAGCTGACAAATCGTACTCTCTTCTTAACATTTACGCCCCCAACCTGACGACTGACGGTTTTTATCCTAAACTACTGGAATTCTTGCTGCAAAGGGAATGTTCGGACCTGATTGTGGCTGGAGACTATAATCTAGCTTCTTACCCTCCCCTCGATAGATCGGGTGGAGACCATGCAGACTCCCCTCCCAGTTCGCAGATGGCCTTCTTCATGGAGCATCTCTCCTTATGTGACCCCTGGAGACTCCATAATCCACAAGTGAGAGATTATACGTTTTACTCTGCAGTACACGACTCTTTTTCCAGAATCGATTATATAATGCTCACTACAGGCTTGTTTTCAAGAGTAACACGGACGGATATCCGACCCATCGCCATATCAGATCACGCCCTTGTATCCCTAACCTTAGAGGGGCTGCCCCCTATGCCCCGGACGAATCTGTGGAGGTTCCCATCATACCTTTATGAGTCAGAGGACTTCAGAAGCTACCTAAAAACACACTGGAATAACTATATCCAAGATCACAGCCAGCAGCTAGATGATGTAGCCTTGATATGGTTGGCTTCTAAAGCAGTGATGAGGGGGCATATAATAAGTTATGTAAACTTAAAACGTAAGAAAACACAGACACAACTTCTCGATTTACAATCTAATCTCCTTAGAGCACAATCCATACACGCGGGCAACCCCACCCCTGACTCTAAAAAAGAATTCTTAGATGCGCAGGGCCTACTGAACACTTTCTTACAGGGGCACGCAATGTGGCAGGTGAAGACCTCCCAAAACAAATTTTACAGGTGGGGCAACAGGGTAGGATCCCTATTGGCATATCTCACGCGACCCCCACGCAACACGGGCCGTGTGCTTCTGGCAAGGGATACACGCTCAGGGGCACTACACTCGGAAACTGAGAAAATTGAAGCAATATTTGCGGAGTATTATGAAGACCTCTACAGGGCAGCTCCCACTGATATGCCAAAAGTGAAGGCCTTCTTGGAAACTCTTTCCATGCCTAGGGTCTCTGAGGAACAAAACACGCTTTTAGAGGCGGACATCTCGGAAGAGGAAGTCCGCCTAGCTATCTCCTCTTCACACAACCACAAATCCCCAGGGCCAGACGGTTTTCCGAGTGAGTACTACAAGATGCTATCCCCAGACATAGTCCCACATCTAACTCGCTTACTCAATGACATTTACCGCAACAACCTGGTAGTAGACTCGTTTTTTGACTCTCGAACCATAATTATCCCTAAACCAAATAAGGACCCAGTCTTACCCCAGTCCTACAGACCTATCTCCCTGCTTAATCAGGACTATAAACTCCTGTCAAAAATTTTAGCTAATCGTATACAGACATTCCTTCCCGCAATTGCCCACCCTTCCCAGATGGGGTTCGTCTCTGGCAGATACTCCTCTAAAAGCATCCGGGCGGTGATTGCTGCGACAGTGCGGGCACAGGAGGCTGACCAACTTCCGACCATGCTACTCAGCCTAGATGCTGAAAAAGCTTTTGATAAGGTCTCTTGGCCCTTTTTAAACGAAACGCTGCGGGGTAGGAATTTTGGTCAGACCTTTCTGACGTACCTGCACTCCTTACAGACGCAGGCCACTACAAACCTATTTATTAACGGACACCTTTCTCAAACGATAGATTTATTCAGGGGCACAAAACAGGGTTGTCCCCTCTCCCCTATCCTATTCAACATGTCATTAGACCCCCTATTATACCACATTTCCATGTCATCCACGTTCAGGGGTGTACATCTGGGGAGATACGAGTTGAAGATGACGGCTTATGCGGATGATCTTCTTCTTGTGCTCAAGGACCCCAGACACACTTTATCCCGGGCCCTGGAGGAACTACAAACGCTGGGGAAACTTTCCGGCTACACCCTGAACGTGGATAAAAGTGAAGCCCTAATTCTAAAAGGCCCTTGCACGCCCCTATGGTCATCGCAGTTCTCCCTGAAATGGTGCACTTCTTCGATAAAATACCTGGGAGTTGAGATCACTAGAGCGCCTTCTACCCTTTATAACTGCAATCTTTCTAAATATATTGTAGCCTTAGAATCCACATTGAAATCTTGGCAACACTTCTCTCTCTCATTCATGGGCAGGGCAAATTTACTGAAAATGGTGGAATTCCCTAAACTTCTTTATCTTTTTCAATCCCTGCCTGTGTACTTGAGACCGAAGGATGAAAAGCTTATAAATAAACTTTACAGGGAATTTATCTGGGCGGGGGGCCGGCCGAGAATCCCGTTTCATGTTTTACAACAACACAGGTCTAACGGCGGTCTGAACTTCCCCAACATTAGGACTTATAATCTGGCGGCGTTGGCCAGGGTGATATCGGACTGGGCACAAGGCACCTCATACTACACTACCCCTCAGGTGGATCAGTCTTTTACCCCGGGGATATCCCTTATAAACCTTCTACATCTCCCATATGACATGTTGCCTACTGACTCTAGGGTCAACCCACTCATAATTACAATTTGGAGGACCTGGCATAAGATCCGCCACATGCTACACCTAAACACCCAATTCTCACCAGCACTGACCCTGGTCAGGAACCTGCGGTTTCAGCAGGGTACCTCACACCGTATGTTTACCTTTTGGCATGATAATGGTATTAATTCCTTGGGGGCCCTTTTGCATCCCACGCTCCATACAATGCTCTCCCTACAGGACTTACAAATTAAATACCCACACATCTCTCTCCCCTTTTTTAACTATATACAGGCCCAGAGTTATGCGCAGGTGGTGCTGGGTCACATCCCACCTGAGGAATGGACTTCCCCTTTTAAATCACTGATACTAGAGCCAGGAACACATCTGGCGAGAATATCTAGATTGTACAGATTTCTCCATCCCTCCATAGAATATAGTACCCCTAACTCAGGCCTAGCGAAATGGGAGGCGGACGATGCGACTTTAACCCCCACAGTTATACTACAGGCCACAATCTTTGCGCACAAACTCTTGCCCTCAGCAAGATATGTGGAAATGTGGCTAAAGGTGGCCCATCGAGCATATATTACACCCCAAAGGGGCCACAGGATGGGACTGTATGAGACCTCGGACTGTTTTAAATGTGGTGAGACGGAGGCAAACTTGTACCACTGCCTATGGGCGTGCCCTCGTATCCGGGAGTTCTGGGAGAGGGTTGGAGACTTTGCAAAGACCAACATGACGGGGCAGTTTGCTTTGACCTCCCAATGGGCAATACTGGGGTATGTGGAAACAGGCACACAGGATCATACCCGACACGAACTTCGCATCCTACATTTATTGGCAGCAGCAGGCAGGAAGGCAATACTGCAAGTGTGGAACCACACCCAGGCCCCACAACTTCAGGTTTTCCTGGAAAAATTATCCTTCATGATGAAGATGGATTGGGTGGAGGCTTCACACCAGAAGGAAAAAAGGGTTAAGACTTTCTTTCAGATCTGGGAGGGCTTTATTTCTCTACTACCCCAACGAGTAAAAGATAAAATACATACCTGCTTCCAACCCACTACATGGTATCAGAGGAGGAGGCTGGCTGGGGATATTATGCAATAGGACTTCCATACATGCCTGAGATAGGGTGTAGAAGGGGGGAGTGTAGACAACGAGGGACAGGAAATGGATGCAACAGACTTCTAAAAGGAGGACTGGGGGGGATAACACGTGGTAAACAGGAGAGGCGGCGGGCAATGAAGGTTTTATTTTTTGATAGTATGTTGGTTTTTATGTTTGGTTATATGTCCGAGCAGTATGGCCCACGGTTGTGTGGCCGAGAAGGGGGCTAAAGTGCACGATTGTTCCCTCGCTGAGACGAGATAAGCACAATGGAGACGTGGTAATGACATGTATAAATTCTCGTTCTGTATAAAGGCACAGAGAATGTATGTACTTATCTGCCTGACTTGCAAGTCAGTATATGCTTTTCAAGTGCACTAAGTCGCCTGAGATCACTTTATGTTGTTATTGTGTTGTTTATATGGAAAATTAATAAAAACAAATTTAAAAAAAAAAAAAAAAAAAAAAAAGAAAAATTAAGTGTGATAAGGGAAGCCACTAATGAATATTCTTGAGGATTTTATAGTCTATCTTTTATAGAAAATAGTGCACTGACCGTCCAGTCATTAAATAACTGCCCTGAGCCTCAGTGTTATTATGACCACACGATTCATTGGTTCTTACTCCTAAAACTGTCAGTGAATCAATCTGTTTGGCTCCTATTTTGTTCTGCCTCGGGTGGGGGGTAATTTACCAAATAGATCTATTAAGGAGGAGCCAGAAAAGCCCAATTATTATTATTATAGGGACAAATCCCAACA
Source organism: Rhinoderma darwinii (assembly GCF_050947455.1). Classification (NCBI taxonomy): domain Eukaryota; kingdom Metazoa; phylum Chordata; class Amphibia; order Anura; family Rhinodermatidae; genus Rhinoderma; species Rhinoderma darwinii. The sequence goes on from NC_134687.1 coordinate 610,047,707, forward strand.
ACAATAGCAATGGCAATAATGTATCAGTTACAAAATACTTACCTGAAATGCTCAACACACAGAATCTATCTATCTAGGTTTTTTTATTAATCTATCTATCATCTATCTATCTATCTATCTATCTATCTATCTATCTATCTATCTATCTATCTATCTATCTATCTATCTATCTATCTCATATCTATCTATCTCATATCTATCTATCTATCTATCTATCTATCTATCTATCTATCTATCTATCTATCTATCTATCTATCTATCTATCTATCTATCTATCTATCTATCTATCTACTTATCTATCTATCTATCTATCTATCTATCTATCTATCTATCTATCTATCTATCTATCTATCTATCTATCTATCTATCTATCTATCTATCCATATTCCTCTTTACGTTATATAGAGCATCTAGTGTTAGTATGTATTTTATCATGTTTTCATTTCTTTTTCTATTTTTATTTTATTTTGCATTTGTTTTAGATGTACTTATTTGTATTGTTCTAGGCTTTAAGTAATTCAGTATAATATTGTCCACGATAGATTTGCTTACCTTTGTGAGTGTCAGTCATGGAAACAATATTCCTGATTAATGCCAATTACACAGTATCCATTTAATGTATTCATTTCTTTGTAATTCTCTATATAATATACACTGGAACATTTACAGAGCAGGTAAACACAAACCACCATCCCTCTACTATCTATTACAATTATCAAATAGCATTATTAGTATGAAGCATGTATGAACCTTATTGTCTTATCATTCGTTAAACTATGCACAGAAATAGAGAGAGAGAGAGAGGTGTAATTTTAAATATATATGCGTGTGTGTGTGTATATATATATATATATATATATATATATACACGCATATATATATATATATATATATATATATATATATATATATATATATACACAACGTATAGTGATACAAAACAAATCTATGACGATATTGAGACACAAATAATTATACAATACGATATATATTAGAATAATACAATTCTTCATAAAATGTAATAATATAAATAATAATACAAGTATAAATACAAATATAATTATACAATGAAATGCAAATATAGTACAATTAATATAAATGTAAACAGATATTATTTTAGTTTACAAACAATGCTTGACTGTATAACCATAGACCCATATTTCTAGGGTCCTTACACCACCAGTACACATATTACAACTGTTACCCCAACTGTTAACCACCGAAGACACACAGGACCTGGCAGAGGGCACAGTGTATACACACAGAATATGAACGTCCTTTGCATATAAGTGAACAATAAGTGGAGTGAGTTTTACCCAACTGTTCTACAATAAGGTCTCCTGAATCCCCCTCCCCATCCCTTCTAATCTCCCTCCTCAAGTCACAACAACCTGAAGTTAATCATTACCCCACAGTCGAAGGCGCCGGCAGCTGAAGAGTTAAAAATCGATACTGATTTGCTGAATTTTCACAATTGCAGCGGACTAATTTATCAGTGACTAATTACGTCCAATCAGTAGAACCCTGAAAAAAAGATATAAAAAATATTAATAACAAGTATAATTACAGAAATGTTCACTCGTTGATTTATATATGTATTGTTTTTTTTTATATTTATTTGTGACATAAGAATAAAAAATAAAACAATAAATTTGTAGCTTTGCAAATAAAATCACAACTTAAAATGAAAACATATATATATATTTCCGTTTTACCCTAGTAACTAAATGTTGATCTAAATATACAGAATTACAGCAGCTCGAGAGACACGTCCCAGTCAGTTTATATTTGGATTAATTTTCATGTTTTCTATTTATGGAAAAATCTTCTATGTTGATACTTTCCTCATACAAGTAACAAAAAACAACAACTAAATAAACACACTATATATATATATATATATATATATATATATATATATATATATATATATATATATATATATATATATATATATATATATATGTAAAATAATAGAAATAAAAGATGTGAATACACAATACATACAATTCTACAAGTATATAGGAAACATTCCCTCTGATGTGAAGCTATCACACCACCCATCCCCTAAACTTTCAGCTTCAGTGCGATTTCACTTTCATATGGAGATTGCAAATTAAAGCAGCTTCCCTTTCTATAAACAGTAGTCATTTCAGGAACTGTGAATACGTCTAATTAATGTGCCCTGCGATATATATTTTTCGTATATGGGAATTGTAAATTATATATATATATATATATATATATATATATATATATATATATATATATATATATATATATATATATGGTTTTTCTATTGAGATAGATAGATAGATTAGATAGATAGATAGATAGATAGATAGATAGATAGATAGATAGATAGATAGATAGATAGATAGATAGATAGATAGATAGATAGATAGATAGATAGATAGATAGATAGATAGATCTGCATCCCTGATATGGTATGGGGTGATCTTGTAACATCTTCTCAATCAGCGCCCTTTCAGCGACATTCGGGGTCCTTTTCTTCCATCAGCTGTAACTTTGTCTTGTCTTTAGTCAGTCACAAGAACATTTCACGCTTAACTTGAGCCGAACAAAGACACCTCACGCCGGATTGTTCCTCCTGTCTGGAGTGCAGTTACCAAAATATAATAAACCATTTACTGGAGGCAGGAGAGCCTTGTATCACAGCCTGCAAAGGGTTAACGCAAGGTACTCCGTAGCCAAAATCCAAACTCATTCATAAGTAAAAAGAGTTTGGGTAGAATGTGCAACCCCTTATAATCAACAGATGCTTTATAACATGAAGATAAGATAAGATAGATAGATAGATAGATAGATAGATAGATAGATAGATAGATAGATAGATAGATAGATAGATAGATAGATAGATAGATAGATAGATAGATAGATAGATAGATAGATAGATAGATAGATATGAGATAGATAGATAGATAGATAGATAGATAGATAGATAGATAGATAGATAGATAGATAGATAGATAGATAGATAGATAGACAGACAGACAGACAGACAGATAGATAGATAGATAGATAGATAGATAGATAGATAGATAGATAGATAGATAGATAGATAGATAGATAGATAGATAGATAGATGCGAGGTCATCATTCTGTATTTTTCATACTCACAGTAAGTTGCAGCAGCAGGTAATGGCATGAGTTATTGTCCCCTCCGATAAGATAGATAGAAATATCAGTTTGTTCGTGAATCTCATTTGCAGGTTGTAAAGTACTGCTGATATGTCCTGTGTGACAGGAGGGGGACTGACTGCAGTGGAGAAGCATGAGGGGAGAGGAAAAATATTTAAGATGAGTAAGTTCCCCAGTAGCTTTACAAATAGAGTTAAGTTACCAAAATAGTGTATGGTGTGAAGTCAACCTATAAAAAGAGGTAGTAAACCTAGGAGACACTAAAAAAAACACACTGAGATATCCCAATAGTGGAGCTGTAATAATAAACCTACAAGTAAAACTGGGATATCATAATAATCATACAAATGGACACTGAGATATCCCAATAGTGGAGCTGTAATAATAAACCTATAAGTTGACACTGTGATATCCCAATAGTGGAGCTGTCATAATAAACCTTCAAGTAAAACTGGGATATCACAATAGTGGAGATATCATAATAAACCTTCAAGTAAAACTGGGATATCACAATAGTGGAGATATCATAATAAACCTTCAAGTAGACACTGGCATAGTAGTGAAGTCTGTGACAGTCCCTCAACAAGTGGAGGCTGTAATAACCCATAAGAGCGGGGCTGTAAGGGACATCTTACCAGAAGAGATGACCAGTAGAGATGTGTTGACCCAACAGTGGAAGCTCTGATACCCCAGTAGTCAGTAACAGTCTCCCTTTCCTGGAAGCTGCAATATCCCTAAAATAGAGGCCATAACAAGCTCTGTACTTGAAGAGGCTGCGACAGTCCATCTACAAGTACTGTAGTCACCCTGCAAGGAAAGGATCAGTGGAGACCGTGCTAAACACCATGTTAATAGAGGCTGTGGGGACACATTGAAAATAAAAGCGTTCATACCCCAATAGGAGGGGGGGGGGGTGAGTCATTATGCCGTAGTACCTCAAAAGTGGGGGCTTCTACTGTGGAAATATAATATCCTAATAGTAGATTTAGGACAGGTGATGAGATAGTAGATGCAGACATTCTTCTCACCTACAAGTGAAGGCTATAATAACACCATCTTATAGTCTTATAGTCAGAGAATGTGACATCTGAGCGCACATGGAGGCTGTGACCTCCCTGTGACAGTGGAGAGGAGGCACAGAGGTTACCCAGACCTGGACATATGAGTAGCCTGTCACATCACCAAAACACTGGGATCTATCTATCTATCTATCTATCTATCTATCTATCTATCTATCTATCTATCTATCTATCTATCTATCTATCTATCTATCTATCTATCTATCTATCATCTATCTATCTATCTATCTATCTATCTATCTATCTATCTATCTATCTATCTATCTATCTATCTATCTATCTATCTATCTATCTATCTATCTATCTATCTATCTCTACTAGAATTCTATATCATGTTTATAGTCAGTAAGGCGCCGATCTGCAATTATATTCAGCTTATTATACATGCGCCTGAGGCCTTCCACGGCCCATATTACCATTCACCAGGCAGACTCCTAATTTTTCCTTAAAAAAAAGAATATACAATAAAATTCTCCAATTCCAGATCCATGAACCTGTCCTGATATAATACTGACCAAGGTGCAGGAGACTTACCAGAAGCGGGAAGGTGACATAATATACGTATGATGCGGCCGCCTGGAGGATGCACAGACAGATGTAACCCACCGCCTATGCTGATTGTCAGCAACGCTATAGATTAGCATGGGGTCTGCACTGCACACATTCTGCTGCTGATCAATAGCTTCTACTCACAGGCCAGATGGTTTCGGGGGATACAGAAATAAAATAGTTTAATCCTAAAACTACTTTGTCTCCTGCTTTTCCTTCCAGTATAAACTTTATTGGGGTAAGAAAGACCCCGCAACCCTTTTCTATTTAACAAAAACAAAAAACAGACAAAAATACAAACAGCACAAGACAATCATCATAATAACTTTTGTTATTATTAATGCAAAAATAATATATATATATATATATATATATGTAAATGATTTTTAAATGTAAGTGTGTTTATTTATTTTTGTATATATTTAGAAATGTATTTACACATTAACTTATGTTTTATTTGATCTTTTAAATTTTGTTACATGTGCGAATTTTTATTTTGTCATCATTTTATTCTATTTTTTTCCAACTGCATTGTGTAAATCAGCAAAAACAACAATGTTGCAATTACGATTGTATTTATTCTGCAGCAAGAGAAGCTCATTGAATGGCCATTGGCTACATTTTAAGTAGATGAATCAATAATTGTTGGTGGTGCTAGGGACCTGGCTGCATAATTGTGCACTGTAAATGACAGGAATATAACTGAAGGTTACACACACACACTCACACACACACACACACACACACACACACACACACACACACACACACACACACACACACACTGAAATATATATATATATATATATATATATATATATATATATATATATATATGTATGTATATATATATATATATATATATATATATATATATATATATATATATATATATATATATATATATATATATAACATTTATTTCACACCATCAAATATTACAGGACCGTAAGGACTCCCTGGCTTTCTGCTGTATGGATTTACTATTGCATCTAACTGTGTATTCAATTATTTACAGCGATTCTAAGAGCACACAGCTTTTTAATTAGGCTCCTGTAATATGAAGTCGTGGAACAGGGATAGAGGAGCACAGGATATCTTGAAAATAATATGAATATATTAATATATATTACTATATAATACAATATATGGTATTATATCAAATATATTGTGGAAGACGATAATACTCTGTTTGTATATATATATATATATATATATATATACATATATATATATATATATATATATATATATATATATATATATATATATATATATATATATATTCATAGTATTGAAATATTGACTGGAATTGCCAATCACTTTTAAACTCCCTATCATGTGACCTTGGCCCATTCACTAGCAATTATGGTACAATTGGCTCCAGAAAGGCTAGTCTACTACTATCTGACCACTATATATTTGTAATAATAATTGTCCAAAACACTAGTTTTCATTGCTCAGTGTTTTTGTAGGTTACACAAAAGCATAACACCCGTTTATTTGATGGTAAGGGCTTGATTTATGGCTGTAGAATAAATAGTTGTAATACCTTTTGTTGCAGTTTTATGCTGTTTCATACAGTTTTATGCAATTTATAAGTACTATATCGTATATTGTATTTCTAAGTTGCAATCAACATCATATAACTCTGTCTTTATTTTTGTGTAAAGATTGACAGATATAGAGATGAAAACAAATGATAGACAGATAGATAGATAGATAGATAGATAGATAGATAGATAGATAGATAGATAGATAGATAGATAGATAGATAGATAGATAGATAGATAGATAGATAGATAGATGCATTCATGTGTCTATCATTTACACCTATTGACACACAGAAGTAGATACATAGTATTACCAGTGTATATGAAGCAGTGTGTGGTGCTTGGTTATACATACAGTACATAGAACGACATCTACACTACAGACATGTACACAACACGTCAGATGCTGGTATTGTAGTGGGTCAGGTTACTGGACCTCTTGTGATATTGTGATGGGACCGTTGATTTTTGGACACAATATACCAGTGCCCCCTCCACACATGCTCCCCCTGACAATGGATTACATGGGCTGACAGTGGTTTGGAGATTCTGAAGTTTCCTTATTTCCTTGCCCAAGTTTTCCCTAACAGCTGGAAGTGGTCGGAGGGGGCAGTCTTAAGGAGACCCCCTGCTCTTCCTTTGACAGCTGATCAAAAGAAAATAGGTCACGCTTTTCAAACTTCTGTCCACCCTTTGCTTAATTACTGTGCCTTTAAACAAAGGCAACATCTGCGCAACCTCAGCCAGCCCAAATCTCCAGAATGGGGGACACCAACCTTCTCGTGAAGCCTCTGTCACTTCCGAGCCTCAGCTCCAGAGCAAGTCCCATTGTCCCCTCATCCCAACTCGTGTGCCTTTCTTCTGCTCAATGCACCAAATTGCTCCTATGTTCTGCTCCATACTGAGACCCCTACCATGTCAATGAGGTTATTTTCTACCATATTCTGTATATATCCTCACTGGAATCTGTGGTACACAAGACAATGGATACAGGGCAGGTGGACACTATGGTCATTGTCATGGATGAGTCATTATAATAGACCTCATAATATAATATTATAGCACATAAGATATCTGGACTTGTCTTCATGGCATTACCATATATGACAATGACCCGTGAAGCATTGGATTTTCAGTATATCTGTGTGGCTGTGCCATATATACACATAGCTTACGCAGTACAACTTCCTTCCATGCACATTAAATATTCCCATTCAGGGATCTCACAATCAATACCATTTATCATACATTAAACCACCAGCCCCCAAATATCACTTGTGCAAATAAACGTGTGAATGCAATAAGAACAGCATGGCTTAGATGTGACCTGAGGATTGCAGATAAGTGCACTTTAAATCACTTGCCTCCATTAAAAAAAAAAAAAAAAAAAAAAAAAAAAAAGGGACACTGTATCTTTAACTAGTCCTGCCTGGCTTCTTCCCGTTGTATTAGACTAGAGCAATGTGATGAGACCTCTCAACCAGCCGTGAAACGGGAGGCCCCGCCCCTGTCTGCAATGATTGGCCGTGCGGACGTCTGTGTGGTCGCTGATTGTATGACAGACCTGTCAGTAAAGGTTCTGCAGGTCCTCCTCAGTTGTTGTAGGTTGCGCTTTCAGCAAACCCATTCTGGACAGCTCCGGCTGTCTAAACAGAAGACGTAAGAGGAGGAGAGGGCTAGGACATGGCCAGGAGCAGCACTGGCCCGTCTGATAGAGCTCACTGAGCAGCACACACACATTCACTCGTCCCCCTGCCCCCAACCTGCACTCAGCACTGCACTCTGACACCCACTCACCCTGACACCCACTCACCCTCTAAGAAACCCAGAGGCCTTAAAACTGACCCTCAGTCACCCACACCCACCCATGGACTGAATGAAGACCGCCTATAACGCCTTTAGATGCCTAACCAAAGATCTGGATGCTTGCACCATGAACCCAGAGATGACAATGGACAGTATTGGCAGTTTGCATGGTGGAAACAGCCATGAGCATGATCTGATGAGCAGCCACAGCCCTCACCATCACCACCACCACCACCACCGAAGGATTCACCAGGATCTCACTGTTCCTTCTTCCAGGTCAGCTATGGTCTCCAGTATGGCTTCCATCCTGGATGGGGCTGGGGACTACCGGCCGGAGCTGTCCATTCCTCTGCACCATGCCATGAGTATGCCCTGTGACTCTTCACCACCCGGGATGGGCATGAGCAGCACCTACACCACCTTAACTCCGCTCCAGCCTTTGCCCCCTATCTCTACAGTGTCTGACAAATTCCATCACCCTCATCATCATCCTCATCACCACCATCATCACCACCAAAGGCTGTCTGGTAATGTCAGTGGTAGCTTTACCCTCATGAGGGATGACAGAGGGATCCCAACCATGAACAACCTGTACAGCCCCTACAAGGACATGACTGGCATGGGGCAAAGCTTATCCCCCTTGACAGGCACCCCCTTGGGGAATGGTTTGGGTTCCATTCACAATACTCAACAGAGTCTCCACAGCTATGGACCACCTAGCCATGATAAAATGCTCAGTCCAAACTTTGATGCCCACACTGCCATGCTGGCAAGAGGGGAACAGCACCTCTCCCGGGGTCTTGGCACTCCACCTTCTGCCATGATGTCCCACATCAATGGGATGCATCACCCTGGCCATGCTCAATCTCACGGGCCCGTGTTGACTTCCAGCCGTGACAGGCCACCCTCCTCCTCTGGATCACAACTCAGTAACTCTGGACAATTAGAAGAAATTAATACCAAAGAAGTTGCCCAAAGAATCACTGCAGAGCTGAAAAGGTACAGCATCCCCCAGGCTATCTTTGCCCAGAGGGTTCTGTGTAGGTCACAGGGTACCCTATCAGACCTGCTAAGAAACCCCAAACCTTGGAGTAAACTGAAATCTGGGAGGGAGACTTTTAGAAGAATGTGGAAATGGCTGCAGGAACCTGAGTTTCAGAGGATGTCAGCTCTCAGGCTTGCAGGTGAGTTGCAAAGATGCAGTGCCCCTACCTTCACCACCACACACTGTGCCCTGTGCTTGCTCTGTGCCACTGCAGAGACCATGTTTGCATCTTGGTTTGTTGTGGCAATGATGACTTTCCATAACATGGAACTGGGACCCCAAAAATATAGATGTATGTCTGCAAAGTAGGTGAAGTGTTTTCTCCCATCAATTGAGGGTAAGGGATAAGTTCATGTTTGATCATTCATGCCATATAATGACCCTATAGATGATGCATAGTAGGCTCAGCATAGCCTGCAGGACATGCTGTAGTGTATTTGATGTAGAGAACAACAGGCTTCCTAAGCCACACAATGATAGAAGGCAAACAGCAAGTTTAGCACATTCTGCAGAGATACAAGCACAATGGCTCAAAATAGTATCTTTATTTTACATCATTGAGCCTAGCATTTGCCTGTTATTTTGTTGCTAGACAGTGTTGAAAACACCTGGAAAAAAAATAAATAATAATCTCAGGGATTTCAATTGATTTTAGACTCCCCCTAACATGGTTCATGTGAATTGTGTGTTTATCTGCGCCCTCTAGTGGTCAGTGGGTGAACTGCACCCATCTATTGTTCTAGGGGCTGCTTGTGGAGTGTTGTGGAAAAAAAAAAAATCCAAACCACATAAAGGTTATTTATTATGAATTGTTCTGTTGTAAGAAGTGATGTCTTACAAAGATTGTGCAGCAATAATAATATTTATGGCTTACTATAAACATGCATGGTTGTGGGCTGGCTGATCTGCATTAATAACCTTGGTATTGGTAGACTTTCTCAAGTATATATATATATCTGTAGGATATTTGACAATGTCAAAAGTGATTCTGCAGCTTTTATGGCTTCCACGCTGAACAAAAGAGCAGTATGGAACAATGCACTGTGACTACAGAACAATGCACTATGACTCCCATAGACAATGTCATAACCTTATAAATAAGATTGCAGCCTAGTAGTCATATAAATGAACTCCAGCATGCTATCATGCCTTCCTACAAGCCCTCAGTGCTGTCTGCCTCCTGTATAATGATAATCATTGGTTATTGATTAAATAAAAATACTCCGGATCAATGGGATATTTTTAGCTGCAGTTGGTTCCAGACACTACAAATACAGTAATTCCTAGGTGCAGCTTCTATGTCACAGTCCTGCATGTAATAATGACCTCTATACAAGGCTATAACATGCAAGGCTCGGTGTGCCCTCTTGTCTATAATATACTTGTGGCTGGCATTCTCTAGCTCTACACTTGACAATTAAACTCTCAGTGTTTGTCTGTTTCCACTTAATTACATGTCTGTAAAAAAAAAAGAAGAGGCCTCTGCCAGACAAGGAGAAGAGCCCCGGCTGCATGCAGGTCACGTATGGAGTCACCACAGTATAGGGGCTTGTTATCTGCTAGCGATATTAATCATTGGTTGCAAATCGCTGTTGATAATAAAATGGCTGCTAATAAATCCCCTGTTTATAGAAGTATCCCCAATATGCAGGTGCATCCCCAATTCATGGAAGGATCCCCAGTACATGGAGGTATTACTAGTAAAAAGAAGTATCTTAAGTACGTGGAGGTGTTACTAGTAAATGCAAGTATCCCCAACACATAGAGGGATTACTAATAAATAGACGTATCCCCAGTACATAGAGGTATTACTAGTTAACGCAAGTATCCCCCATACATAGAGGTATTACTAATAAATGGACGTATACCCAGTACATAGAGGTATTACTAGTTAAGGCAAGTATCCACAGTACATAGAGGTATTACTAATAAATGTACCTATCCCCAGTACATAGAGATATTACTACTAAATGGACATATCCCTAGTTTTTGGAAGTATTACTGGTACATGGGAGTAACCCCAGTACTTAGAGATATTACTAGTAAATAGTAGGACCCCAGGGACTTGGAGGTATTACAAGTAACGAAATATATTCCCAGTTCTTGGAAAGACTATTAGTAAATAAAAGGTTTCTCACTACTTGGAGGTATTACTAGTAAATAGACGTATCCTCAGTTCTTGAAAGTATTACTAATAAATAGATGTATTCGCATTACTTGGAGATATTACTAGTAAATTAAAGGATCCCCAGTACTTGGAGGCATTACTAGTAAATGGAAGGATCCAGAGTTCTTACAGGTTTTATTAGTAAATGGAAGTATCCCCAATACATGGAGGTATTACTAGTAAATAGACGTATCATTAGTACATAGAGGTATTACTAATAAATAAAAGAATTGCGGTACATTGCAGTTTTACTGGTGAATGCAAGTTTCCCCAGTACATAGAGGTATTACTAATATGTGGAAGTATCCCCAGTACATAGAGGTATTACTAGTATATGGTAGTATCCCAGTACATGGCGGTTTACCTTGTAAATGTAAGTTTTCCTAGTACATAGAGGTATTACTAGTAAATGGAAGTATCCCCAGTACATAGAGGTATTACTAGTAAAAAGAAGTATCGCAGTACTTGGAGATATTCCTAGTAAATGTATTGTATCCGTGCAAATGGATGTATACCCAGTACATGGGAATATCTCTAATGTTTAAAGTATTCCAACTGTATGACAATATTTCACATTTTTGGAAATATCCCCATTTCATGGACGTATTACTTGTAGATAGAATTATCACCAATGCATGGACCGATCCCCTGTACGTGGAAATATCTATTGTATACAGAAGTGGAGGTTTCCTTAGTACTGGGAGGGATCCTGAGGAAATGTGAGTGTCCCTTTACATGAAGGCTTCACAATATATGGCAGGTGTCCCTATTACAAGTGAGGTATCCCCATTATCCTCCAGTGCGTCTTACAGTCTTATAATATAGTATATGTGAGGTCATCATAAGACTCAAAACACCAGGTAACGGATGACATTTTCCTGTGCTTGCTGTCAGGCTATTGTACGGCTGTATCAATGGATTTAGGGTATAGTGCGAATGAAGAGCCAGAGGGAGAACACAAGCCATGTCCATGAATTATTGATAGAAATCTCAGCTCTGTAGAGGAAGAGCAGGGGTCATTTGCTTTGGGTTAAACAGGCAAAAATCTTGGAGTCAGGGGTCTTTTAGATCAGACGCTCTTGTCCTATAGCCCCCAAGCTGTGGCTTCTATTCAAGGTGAAGGAGCTGGCATTGTCCTTTGCATTGAGCAGTGGTGATAAATCTCCTTTGTTCTGCTCCTCTATCACCGGAAGGATCATTGCTGGAAATTTAAAGAATACGTGTAGAAATATCTACAGTAGGCGGCTTTTTCTTCTACTGCGTTGCTGCTAGGCCGCCATGGGCGCGCTATGATTGATTTTTCGTGGGTTGCGGAATGAGGTGTTGAATATTTATTTTGTATGGAGCGGGCTTGTTGCTATTATTATATAATGATGGGCCTTGTTTGTTTTCATGTTTCTTTCTCAATACATTCCCATGATTATCCCAATGCACTTAAGAAGATTCGATCCGACCCAACTTTACGCTTATTGATTTTGGATGAGTCTCCTCCTGGCAGACCCTCAAGACCACCCCTGAAATTTGGGCAATCCAAATTATAAGTTAGGGGAGTTGGGTTTCTAAGTGTTAATGGCTTCTATGAAGCATGTAAAAAAATAGATATATCATGCAAAAAGCAAGAATATAAATATATATATATATATATATATATATATATATATATTTATTTGTTTAATGTTTTGTTTTTTTTGCCTGAGTACCATTCATAATAATTTTGACTATAGGAGTAACACCTGTAATTAATTTAAATTTTTTTCAAACTTGAAGAAATCCAAATGTATTTATTTTTTTTCTAAATGTTAAGAATTTACCCAGATTTTTTAATTGGCGTTTTTTTTTAATTGAAATGATTTATTTATATTTTTTACATTTTTACCAAATTGTAACTAGTGATTTTTGTCTTCTTTACCCTACTTGACAATTCTCACATTTTAGATTACTGTAACTCAGATTATTGATTTTTTTTTTTTAATAAAGAAGCCTAATTTAAAGTTTGATCATTTTACCCATAAATAATAGTATGTTTGTAGTAGTGTTTATATTATTATTACAAATGTTGTTGTTGTTATAATAATAATAATAATAATAATAGTGATGTGTCATAATAATAATAATAAATATATATATTATTATTATTAATAATAATAATAATTATTATTATTATATAAATCCAATAATTGCAATAACAACAACAACAACATTACTACTAAAATAATAATAATAATATTATAAATGATGAAAAAAGTTATATATATATTTGGGATAATATAAAAATAAATCTCCAATTATTACAGTAACTCTAATACAAATACTACTACTACTACTACTACTACTACTACTACTACTACTACTACTACTACTACTATGAATAATATTTTTCTAATTATGAACTAGATTTTTCCCTCATTATTACTTTTCTACACATGCAGGAAGACAGCTATTCTGTGCATAAAACACTATCAACATCGGGTTACTGTTTGATTTAATGGTAAGGCCTGCCTAAAGCAGCACTAAAGGAGGCCTCTGCTGCTCCCACCCCTAGTCTTTTTTAATCGTCACAGTTTCACACCATCATGTCACAATATATTGTTGAACCATATGCAAAATAGCTGTATTACTACGCTTACACAGTACATAACCGGTATATAAACAGTACACAACCAGTATATAAACATTACACAACCGGTATATAAACAGTACACAACTAGCGCACCGACAAGTCATTGATCTGTAAATCATCTGTCTTATTTCCAGTAAAGAGACAAAATGGACTTCCCAGAACCCATCCCCCAGGATCTCATAAATACCCCTCCCCAATTCAAAGAAACCCCCTAAAAATATCTATAACTGATATCTAATGACTCGGGGACACCTCAATAATTTCACTGTATACCATGTTTACAGCCGTCATTTCTTATCATATCGTACTGTCTTTCTCATGTCTGTGTGTACATATTATTATATATCACATAGAGTGCATATGATATGGAGTGTATATATTCAATATATTGTAGATTATATAGAGTTCATATTATATACCATGTATACATTATTTAGTATATTATATTGCATACTATATCTGTTCTAGATTATATAGAGTGTATATATTAGATTTATATTAGATTATTTAGAGTGCATATTATATAGCATTATATGATATATTATTATGTATTATTTAATGTATATATGTAATGTAAAGTGTTTATATTATATCTATAGTACAGTATATAGAGTGCATATTATAGTGTATATATTATATCTATTGTAGATTATATAGGTTGCATATTATATAAAGCACATATTTGATATAGCATATTATATTGTATATGATACAGTGGATATATTATATTTATTATATTATATATAGTGTATATTATATATGTATATTTTATATATATATTGTAGATTATATAGAGTGAATATTATAAAGAGTGTATACAATATATGCAGTGTATAACTTATATAGTATTTTATATATTAGACTATATTATATATTATATAGTGTATATATTATATCTATTGTAGTTATATAGACTGTATATATTGTAGATTATATAGAATGCAAATATTGTATCGTCTATATAATGTATACATTATGTTGTATATTATATAGTGTATATATTTTATATCTATTTTATACGATACAGTGTATATATTACATCACTTGTACAATATATAGTGTGTGTGTGTGTGTGTGTGTGTGTGTGTATATATTTACACATACATATTGTAGATCATAAAGAGTATATATTATATATAGTGTATATTATTTAAAGTGTATAATGAATATTATATAGAGCAGGGTTTCTCAATGTTTCTAAGCCAAGTACCCCCCCACCCCAATAAATAGATACGGTACCAATTGTAGTTATATAGAATGTAAATATCTTTTATATAGTGTACATATTTAATATTTATTTATCTACTGTATATTATACGGAGTGTATATATTATATTTATTGTATAATATATAGAATGGATAGATAGATAGATAGATAGATAGATAGATAGATAGATAGATAGATAGATAGATAGATAGATAGATAGATATGAGATAGATAGATAGATAGATAGATAGATAGATAGATAGATAGATAGATAGATATGAGATAGATAGATAGATAGATAGATAGATAGATAGATAGATAGATAGATAGATAGATATGAGATAGATAGATATAAGATAGATAGATAGATAGATAGATAGATAGATAGATAGATAGATAGATAGATAGATAGATAGATAGATAGATAGATAGATGATAGATGATAGATAGATAGATAGATAGATAGATAGATAGATAGATAGATAGATAGATAGATGATAGATAGATAGATAGATAGATAGATAGATAGATAGATAGATAGATAGATAGATAGATAGATAGATAGATAGATAGATAGATAGATAGATATGAGATAGATAGATAGATAGATAGATAGATAGATAGATAGATAGATAGATAGATAGATTATGAGATAGATAGATATAAGATAGATAGATAGATTATGAGATAGATAGATAGATAGATAGATAGATAGATAGATAGATAGATAGATAGATAGATAGATAGATAGATAGATAGATAGATGATAGATAGATGATAGATGATAGATAGATAGATAGATAGATATGAGAGATAGATAGATATGAGATAGATAGATAGATAGATATGAGATAGATAGATAGATAGATAGATAGATAGATAGATAGATAGATAGATAGATAGATAGATAGATAGATATGCTGTATATTATACAGAACATATATAGTATTTTATATAGTGCAGGGTTTCTCAATGTTTCTAAGGCAAATAAATTACATCAAAGTATCCCCAATATTATATTGTATATATACTGTAAATTACATCGAGCATATATTTCATATCATACAGATTGTATATACTCTATGTACTGTAGTGTGTAATACTATCACACTGTCCTTATGCTTTACTTTTAATAGTTTGAACACAGTGTATGATCAAAGCTTTCGGGATACTTTGAAGTAATTTATTTGCCTTAGAAACATTGAGAAACCCTGCACTATATAAAATACTATATATATTCTGTATAATATACACACTGTAGATAGTTTGACATCAGTAGGCTATGTGTATATGTTATTGTATATTATGTAGACTATATATTATAAGTGTATATATATGTGTGTGTGTATATATATATATATTGTGCGTGGTGAGTACTGCTGTGCTGTGGATCGTGGGTCGGTAATTGGAGAATACAGACAAGTCTTCATGTGGGTCATAAAATACAAAGTCACCAGATAATGTCGTCAGGACATGGACTTCGTCTTTCCTAATCTTTCCTGGGGTTAAATAGGAGACTTCTAATGGCGCCCAGTAATTTATTGATCTAAAACATTGTGGCTATAATGAGAACAATTGTCATAAGTGCGGAGTGGATTGTCAGCTCTTGGGGTCACTTACACTAGCAGTTATAAGGAGGGTTTGGTGGTTGTGGTCAACATACAGTGATTCGTAATATCGAGTTGTAGGAATGTGTATAATGAGAGTGATTGTAATAAGCTCTTGGGTAGATTGTCTGCTCTTGGGGCAAGTCCCGATCCTGAGGGTTGAAGATGTGGAGATGACCTATGATGGTTGTGGTCAGGTCTTTTATTGATTTGCATTTGTTGACGATAGAGAGCAGCCGTCCTGCGTGATGTAGGTAGAGGGAAACCTTTCTTATTGATTATATTGATCTTATGCAAAACCACACAGTTACAGACCCCTGCGCTCTCTATAGAGGCCTCATGTGATGGATTACTTCTTCTTAAAGGGGAATTCCAGTTAAAGACCGCATGGCCAGATCAGTGATATCACTCACCCATGCTGAGAACTGCGGTATCCAGACCCTCATTCCCGTTATGTTAATGTCTATGGAAGACAGCAAAGTAATATACCATCATGGAGAGTAACCATGCACGTGGGACCACTTCTCTGCCAGTTGTGGGGGAGCGGGCACTGTCAGGATCAGTGGGGTCCCAGCGGTCGGCCAGCCATTGATCAGATATCTATGGCATGAATGTTTCTGACAGGAAAACTGTCCTTTCCTGTGCGTGTGGATGAAGAGTACGATGCACTACGCATGCTGAACCTGTGCTGCAAGGACGGACAATCCCCGCATGCCCGAAATCACAGGACAGTATATTAAACTGCGCATGATCGTCTGGGAGAAGAGAGGACTCCTGCAGGACGGCTCCAGTGGCAGCCAGTGGTAAACGTATGTTTTTTAGGGCGTACTTTGATGGGAGAATGCGCCAAAATGGTTTAGATTTAATGAATAAGTGTATTTCACAACATTATTGATTTAAGAATTGTAATTGAATGAGCATTACTTGGAATTCTGGGATTATCCCTTTAACTCTTCTGGCACCGCTTATCTCTGGTGGGTTTATTTAATGCGCTACGTTTCGGTTCCTAATCAGGAAAGGTTGAGAAAGGTTCCAGACTAGAATCTATCTATCTATCTATCTATCTATCTATCTATCTATCTATCTATCTATCTATCTATCTATCTATCTATCTATCTATCTATCTATCTATCGATCGATCGATCGATCGATCGATCTATCTATCTCATATCTATCTATCTATCTATCTATCTATCTATCTATCTATCTATCTATATCTATCTATCTATCTATCTATCTATCTATCTATCTATCTATCTATCTATCTATCTATCTATCTATCTATCTATCTATCTATCTATCTCATATCTATCTCATATCTATCTATCTATCTATCTATCTATCTATCTATCTATCTATCTATCTATCTATCTATCTATCTATCTATCTATCTACCTACCTACCTATCTATCTATCTATCTATCTATCTATCTATCTATCTATCTATCTATCTATCTATCTATCTATCTATCTATCTATCTATCTATCTATCTATCTAATCTATCTATCTAATCTATCTATCTAATCTATCTATCTAATCTATCTATCTATCTATCTATCTATCTATCTATCTATCTATCTATCTATCTATCTATCTATCTATCTATCTATCTATCTATCTATCTATCTATCTATCTAATCTCATATCTCATATCTCATATCTCATATCTATCTATCTATCTATCTATCTATCTATCTATCTATCTATCTATCTATCTATCTATCTATCTATCTATCTATCTATCTATCTATCTATCTATCTATCTATCTATCTATCTATCTATCTATCTATCTCATATCTATCTATCTCATATCTATCTATCTATCTATCTATCTATCTATCTATCTATCTATCTATCTATCTATCTATCTATCTATCTATCTATCTATCTATCTATCTATCTATCTATCTATCTATCTATCTATCTCATATCTATCTATCTATCTCATATCTATCTATCTATCTCATATCTATCTATCTATCTATCTATCTATCTATCTATCTATCTATCTATCTATCTATCTATCTATCTATCTATCTATCTATCTATCTATCTATCTATCTATCTATCTATCTATCTATCTATCTATCTATCTATCTATCTCATATCTATCTATCTAACTATCTATCTATGTTTACCTTTTTATGTGAAAATGGTTGTTTTAAAATCCGGTACCCTCCATATACATGTACATAGGTCAGGTAATAATTAGATACCCCGGTGTGTATATCAGCAGGCTGATGACAATGTCTGATGTGGTTTGGTCACTGACAGGTCATCATCAGCATTGTCTCCATTCTGTACAGGCCGTTCCTGCAGGGGATGACGCTACACCTAATCACACACTTTGTGCTGTGTCCACTGAAAACATTGCATCAATTATTTATATTTCCACATTGCTGAATCACAGGGGAGGAGGGGCAGGATTAAGATGCCTGTTAGCAAATCATTGCCATGCAAGTCAAATGAGTGAGCACACATACCATGTAGTATATAATATATGCATGAATCAGAATGGCTCACATCACACATTACTAAATGCAGACATGACTGGCACTTTGCTGGCACTAAAGCCTGGATGCATGTAAGGAAACAACAAGCTTTGCCTAGTATTGTATAAACATCTCATAAAGCACAGAGCCTCCAAATCCACTGCCTGTCACTTACTGCAGGCTGGTCAACAGCTCCACCTATGGGCAGCCTGTGGCATTACAGCTATTTCTTTTGTGGCCTTTGAAGGAGTATTATTATATTGTATCTAATACATAGCCTTTACTAATGTATCTAATACACAATATATCTATAGTAATGCATATGTTTAACCAAGTAACCTAGAAATATAAAAAGCTGCCAGAATTTACCATTTATTACTAAAAGAATAGATGTAGCAGAGCTAAATTTGTCATTTGGCGCACTCTATGAATATATCGCAATGTGTTATCTGTGGTTTGGGTGCAGGTAGACCTTCTATATTATCTTATCGGAGTATAATAATTCAGAAGTAGAAGAGCTGATATTGGCCATTAACCCTTTTGAACTGCATTGTCTGGACATCTTGACAATTTGAGTTAAAGGGGTATTCTGGGACCGAAATATAGCAAGTGGGAGGGAATAGAAAAATAAAGTGACGTACTCATATAGTACAGAACTGCAGCACAATTTTTGGATGGCTGCAGAATTTTTGATAAACGTAATATTTTTTTTATTTTCTATTTACTCCCGGTTACTATTCTTGCTACATTTTTAATGGGTTTCCGGAATACCCCTTTAATTCATAGAGTTGTCATGATGCAGAAATGCTAAAGTCCAAATCGGCTCAATCACAAAATCAGCTCTGCTACATCTGAATCTGATATTAGTTCCCTATATGTAACAGTCTGCTGAAGATGATCTCCAGTATCAGAGGAGTCCGGTAGTTCTATGTGTTTCAGGACCATGGACAGCCCCTGTATAGTCTGTATATTAGATCCTCAGATTTTACTACAAGTGTCATTTCATCGTTTATATTCAATAATTACATCTATTTTATATGGACGAGCTGATCATTTGCCTGATACGACCGGCCTGGGTCGAGAAAATGTAGCTTCGGCCCAGAATTTACCACATGGTGTAATGTGAACTGTAATCTTAGTGATTTGTAACATGATTAGAAGAATTACTAATCATTCTGATTGTAGCACTTTATCTAAAATAAATTCTAAAAATTCTGACCAAACTATTATGTCTGTGATTTTCCACCGAAAAATCTGATTAATTAGGCAGAATGAGATTGAATATATGTGACGGCATGCCAAGCTGCTGCCCTTTTCCCAGCACAGTGCCCACTAAGCTGAACAATGGATTTATTTGAGGTCAGGTCCAAATTAAAGGGTTGTCTCATTACAGACCACCCCTTTAATATGAGAGCCACTATAGCCATGGACACGGTCCCGGCTCCCAAGACCCAAGGAAGTTGTATTTGGCTTCTCATTACACGAGACCTATTAAATGTATAGTCGTCAAGCAATACATGGACGGACTGGGAACGCCAGAGCTGGTTCTTGTTAGTGACTCTGGCCCATAGAGGGGGTCCCAAACTAGGGAGACTCCTCTGTGATGTCAGTGTGCCCTAATAGGGCATATGGAAAGGGGTTATCAATATGGGACTACACTGTTCGGAGGGAAAATATTACACTTCTAAACAGGCTGAGTGACAGGCAGTATGGTGACTACTGTAACCCTCAAAGGGGTTGTCACCAAACTTTTTCAAGCTACTGAATGGCAAAAATAAATCCAGAATGTATCACCGCATATCTAGGCAGGTTTGCTGGTTGAGAACCTTCGTCAACTGAGTTCTGTAATGGCGGACATAATTATTCTCACCCAGAAACATATAAAACAAAGAATATATTTCTTTAGATTTTCTCATTTTGAATGTTTTTGTTTTTTCAAAGCAAGATCCAGATATGATGGAAGTTGGTTACAATTCAAGGCCAGGCCTCATAGTCCAATACATCATTAATAATTCAGGGGAAGTACGAAGCTTTCTGCTTCTGCCAGTCCGTAATACAATATGTTATAAATGTTGGCATGATGACCGATTGGAAATAAATTATTCAAAATACCAAAGTCCCGGCCCCTCTCAGCAGATGTAGATTTGTCATTCACTTTATCACATCATTAATTTAGTTTAGAGGGAACCGGCTGAGGAGAAGTAATGAGTGACATAGTCGGCTTCATTCCGTCTCAGCTCAGCGCTGAAGCTCATTTATGCAGCAAATGAAAGGCGATGAAGTCATTAACGGAACTGGCTCGCTGGAACATTATCGAGCTCCTGAAGGATTTTCTTTTTTTGCCGGTACTATTCGTTCACAAATTTATTGATTGGGATAGAAGTCTGTTTGATGAACTGGTTTGAATCTCCAGCAAATTTAGGGAGTTTATGGGTAATTCTGCTAATAATGGAACACAGGCAACATTTATGAAACCAGGGCTGAGAAAATAAATGGGCAAAGCTTATGCAGAGTGAAGCACAACATAGGCACTATATTTGTTAAAGCATTCCACTATTTTTTACCATCAAGTACCAACAACTCTAACAGCTTTTATTTATAGAGGTCCTCCTCTTTGGACAATCCTTTTTTTTTGGAAGGATCCATTGGCAATGAGTTGTTCACAGGCGATCCTGTTGCTGGGATGCTAATCGATCAGCTTTAATCTGTGGAAGAATCTGTTCAGTTCCGCCACAGCGCCACCACAGGGAAAATTAAGCATTACACAGAGCCCATTAAAATCAATGGACTGCCTGAGTAATGCACAGACTGGACTGCTCCTACTTAGTGAGATACACTCTTGAAGGGGTTACCCCCTGCGTTAACTCAGAATGCCCTAATGGGTTATGTAAAAATGACACCCCATTAATGAAAGTAAAGGAACTATAAAAGTTGTACTGTGTTTTGTAAGATTTTTTTTCATTATATAACATATAGCATGTACACGTTTATATTAGAACACAATCACACAAGATATGCAATGTGTGTATATATATATATATATATATATATATATATATATATATATATATATATATATATATATATATAGAGAAAGATATAGAGCGCAGTAACGGCACCAGGACTTCAAGATAGATGAAAGCAAAAGTGGATTTATTTCACCTCAACACAGCAACGTTTCGGTTCAACAGGAACCTTTCTCAAGCCTTGAGAAAGGTTCCTGTTGAACCGAAACGTTGCTGTGTTGAGGTGAAATAAATCCACTTTTGCTTTCATCTATCTTGAAGTCCTGGTGCCGTTACTGCGCTCTATATCTTTCTCTATTGGATTTTGGGGAATTGATTCACCCCCAGGTAACGTGCACATGGCCTGATTTGTTATAGCATTGGAGTGCTGTGTTCATCTACTCTGGACTGTATATATATATATATATATATATATATATATATATATTATATCATAGAAATATAATTTCATCAGTCATATTGGTTGTATGTACATAGCACAACAGAGTAGATTAGAATTGGGAAGGGGTCATAAGAGGGACTAAAGCAATATTTGGATCATTGACTATTTACTGAAGCATTTTAGTTTAATGATCAATTATGGGGGAGGTGGAAGTGGGTCACTATGACAAAACAATAGTATTCATTCATCATATCAGGTTCACTGCTGTGGGATCAGATAGTGCTTATAGAATAAATATGTTTCCCTATTATTAGATAAAAGATATATTTTTTTAAAAACGCAGGATTTTTATAAATCTCTCCTTATACCTTGGTCATTTTTTATTTGCCTTGCTTTTCTGTTCTACTATTTGCTTAATTGGGTTTTAAACAGCAACTTAGTATTGGTATATAGTGAATGTAGGGATTCTAAGATGAAAACCTACTGGCTCATTATTGGGATCAGTGAGGGTCCGACAGACAAAATCTGCCATCTGACTCTGATTAGTCTGTCATAGATCGTTGATTATGATAGTTCCCGCCTAATGTAGATGTAGCTGATTGGTTCAGTAGAATTCAACTGGTTATTGGTACTTGACATGGTGCTGGGACTTCCGCTGTTAGAGGGGGAGAAAGAACTGCTTCATTCACAGTGTCGAGCTGCTGTAGTGATCATACACTATGAAATCCTAGGCAGTTAGCAAGAAAAAATAAACTAATTTGCATAGGACTGTATGTAGCAAATATCACAGACAGTATGTCATTGCTGTGAAAGCTGTAAGACTATAGAACTCTCTCTGGATGTGGTCAGGTTTCTGTAAAACCTAAATTTAGGAGCTATCTATATTACATTACATTCTTAGATATATGTAATTGATCTAGAAATTTTAGGAAGGATTATTTTTCTTTTGACATGAGGACAAATTGGCATCTTTTGCCAATTTGATTTTCAGTAACTGTGAAGTTTCTCACCAGAGAAGTGAATTCTTTGAGTCGCAGTTGGTTTTGTGCTGGCAAGACTGGGGTGCGGAGTCTAAGGAAACTTGCCATTCTTCACTCTTAACCTACACAAGGAGATACTGTATGGACTTTCCCACTTAAATTCCCAGGTCTCGGTCTCCAGAATACTCACCAATTGGTAGAAGTTGCGCTGTAGCGAAGAACTTGTAGGGATATCAGGAAAGTGGCCGGGGGTTGTCAACGGATTAGCAGACAGGATGAAACAAGCCGGAGGATGTGACAGAAGTGTAGTCAGGAGTCAGACTAGGAGTTGATATCAGGAGTAGAACCACAGGAACCAAGCGCCAAATCCAAAGGTTGAGACAAAGGCACAATCTAGGAACAAGGCGGAGGTCAGAATCAGGGTCAGAATCAGAGTCAAATAGCAATTGAAACAAATAGCCAGGCAAGGAGCAATGAAATCCTAGGATGAAACCTGTTCTTCCCATGTTTGCATAGGCTTCCTTTAGAAGAATACTATATGCGCAACTGCTATTAAAGGGGGGGGGGTTCACTAGATTAGGTTGGCTTTCTACCCCATTAGACCTGCACAGAACTCCTGCTTTCCAAAGACCCTATAATGTTCGTCACAATAGAGGGAACCACCAGTCTATGGTCATTCCACTCTCCCCTCCTCCGAAGGAAAGGAAAATGGAAATGAACACGCTCTGCCTCTAGATGTAGGGGTGTTTAGGTGTAAACATACACTACAAGAGAGAGACCATTATGATTGTTGCTATGGGCCCCCTCCCCCCTCAAGTCTATGTACGACCGCTGCCTCCCGTACTACATAAATATATTCAGGGCAATTGGCTTCCTGTAGAGAGCGTGCATGAGCGTGCTCAAGATGGGAATTTGTTGGTGAACCCAATTAGGCTAGACTAAGGATGGACAAAATTTTGTAGACTTTAGTGACTTCGGTCAAAGAGTTAGGCACGTTAAGCAAATATCTAGCTGCACGATCCAACCCTGTCCTATAGAAATTCGTATAAGAAGAGATTTTTATTGCTATATCAGATTCTACTGGTTGCGCTGGTTTTGCTAGAAATGTGACAGATACTGTATATATAGTCACATGCTCTTTTCGACCATGTAATAGTCCCCCCCCCATGTGTGGCAGTTGTTCAATATTGTAAACGTTTGCATGTTTTATTTTACCCCACAAGAATAGTTCGGCTCAATAACCTGATGGCCCCCACATCACGTCTTCTGCAACCGGCTAAATATTGCTCTAATTGAGCGATCAGATTAGCTTAATTACTCCTCACTTTTACACAATGGCGGTGATCTAATTGTAATTCCTGCGCTGGAATCAATTCAATTAAAGCAAATTTTTTGTGTTTGAGGCAGATCTGTTTGTAGATATTGCAGTCCTATTCCTGTCTTGGTCTGGTGAACTGTTTATGTCTGAAAAAGAGAAGATTATTCCTGCAGATATAAAGCTCATGCAGCATCTCTAATTTAAAGGTGTATTTACCCACACCACTCTTGGGGCATCTTTCTGTCACGGTTTCGGGCAAATTGTGCAAAAAAAAAACAAAAAACCCCACCAAACTGGCACATGACATTTTAAAAAAAAATTCTATTCAGCCACTACTTAGTTATATCTGTTTCTGGGAAAGCTGGCCGGGTATTACAGTGATCACCTAGTTTGCTGAAGCACTGCAGATTTGCTATTATGAACACTATGAAAGCTGTGTGAGTGTCTGCATGTACTCATAGACATTACATTGTGAATGAATTCTGCACAATTTTTTGGGATCTGCACATGGATATCTAATGTCTATGGCCACTCATAAAAAGAAAAACACAATCTTGATAGTTCACTTTTTATAGTGATGGTTTCAAATAATCTTGGTTCAGATTTTGTACTGATTATGTACCTTTAAAGCAGGGGTGGGGAACGTCCAGCCTGCGGGATAATTTGGTCCGGCCCGCCATCATTCTGACTTCTGCGAGTCCGCCCTACTTACTCACATTTAGGAGCAGGAGAAGGGCAGATAGAGCCAAATATGGCGGCGGCAGCGCAGTCTGAGTGAGATCGTGTATGCCGGCCCAATAGTGGATCAGTTCGGTCACCTGACCTGAGCCAGTGACGTGAGGACAGGTGACTGGACTGTGCCGGCTCAAGAGTGGACCATTCCGGTCACCTGACCTGAGTCAGTGACATGAGGTCAGGTGACCGGACTTCTCCACTCCCGTGCAGTCACAGTCCAGTCACCTGACATCACGTCAGTGACGTGAGGTCAGGTGACCGGACTGGTCCACTCCTGTCACAGCACCTCCCGACCTCACTCTGACCTCCGCTGCCACCGTGTCATTCCCTCCTTGGCTCTGTCCGCCCACCCTACTTACTTGAAGTGAGGTCCAGATGACTTAAAGGGGCTTTTTCCATCAAGGACATTTATGATATATCCACAGGATATGTCATAAATGTCCGATAGATGCGGTCCCACCTCTGGGTCCCAGATCTATCTCTAGAACGGGGCCTCCTAAACGTCGTCCTACCTCTTTGTGTTGTGGCTGAAGCTTGTGATTTCCGACCATGAAGAAAAAAACAGCGTAGCTTGCTGAGCTACGCTGTTTCCGTAGGTCCCATAGAACTGAATAGTAGTTACGGAAACAGCGTAACTCGCGTGCTACGCTGCTTCCGTAACTGCCATTCACTTATATGAGAGTTATGGAAACAGCGCAGCTCAGCGAGCTTCGCTGTTTTCTTCTCCATGGTGGGAAATCAGCCGGAACACGGAGAGGTAGAACGGGGTTTAGGGGACCCGGTCTAGAGATAGGTGTGGGTCCCAGAGGTGCGACCTGCATCTATCTGACATTTATGACATATCCTGGGGATATGTCATAAATGTCCCTGATGGGAAAACCCCTTTTTGTAAGTCGGAACAACTTACTGCTGTGAGTACTTTTCAAAACGTACCATTGCAAACAGTCCACTGCGCTCCAGACTGACGACGCAGTAACAACATCATCAATACCGGCTCACATCACACGCCTCACCAAAGAGAAGCAGTTCCAGCCATCACATTAGGGGTGAGTTAATTAAATGTTTCACTAAATATAGCAGGCTAATTTTTAAGTTGATAATTTTGTATGGCCCGCGAATGACGTTATAAATATCCAAATGGCCCTTGGCAGAAAAAAGGTGCCCCACTACTGCTTTAAAGGAGTAACTGCTCTCTGCATTAGAGGAGCACAGCTGTTCTGGGTGGTGTCTGACAACAATCTTGTTGACTGTTTCCAAAAAGGAAACAGAAAAATTGTGAATGCAGCTCTGTAGTATATGAAACTTATTATCAGTACAGGATAAGTAATATAATGTATGTACAGTGACTCCACCAGCAGAATAGAGTGCAGCTCTGGAGTAAAATACAGGATGTAACTCAGGATCAGTACAGGATAAGTAATGTAATGTAAGTACAGTCACTACACCAGCAGAAAACTGAGTGCAGCTCTGGAGTATAATACAGGATATAACTAAGGATCAGTACAGGATAAGTAATGTAATGTATGTACACAGCGACTCCACCAGCAGAATAGTAAGTGCAGCTCTAGAGTATAATATAGGCTATAACTGTGGATCAGTACAGGATAAGTAATGTAATGTATGTACAGTGACTCCATCAGCAGAATAGTGAGTGCAGCTCTGGAGTATAATATAGGATGTTACTCAATATCAGTACAAGATATGTAATGTAATGTATGTACACAGTGACTCTGTTCGGGTACTAATCAGTCTCAACCGGCAGGGATAATACGCTGAGTTCGTACGAAAGGAATCACACCACACAAAGTCTGGTACAAAGCTCCTCACTCAGCATCAGGAGAGGCGTCACTGCTTTATTACACACATTTGTTCTATATCTCCTTTCTCCTGGGGGTGGGTACATGTTATCACACTTTTATAAAAGCACGTATCACTGTAAGCCTCTTGTTACTTGTGTCATCCTTGGATAGGTTCACCCTTATCTGGTCCTTTAGATATGTCTTCATAGTTCGTTCATACCAGGAAGTGACTTGTTATTTTATTAGTGCGTAGTCCCTGTTCAGGGGCCATCTTGCCACGTATACTTATCTAATCCGACTATTGCTTCATCACAATTATGTACACAACTCTATAGTCTATATTTTATTAAAGAAAGAAAATTATTATAAACATTAACTTCTGTCCACTCCATCCTTCACAACTCCACCAGCAGAATAGCGAGTGCAGCTCTGGAGTATAATACAGGACGTAACTCAGGATCAGTATAAGATAAGTAATATAATATATGTACACAGTGACTTTTTATGTAAAACATATGTATAAATATATAACTGTATAACGGTGTTCAAAGGTGGACATAGACTTTAAGGTCAGAGTTTTTTGGATATAGCATTGATTCACAATTCCACAATATGTATCTATTATATATTAGTTCCCTAGGTTGCCCATTGAACTGTCAGCAGAAGATTGTCCTTCAGTTACAGAGCTGCATTACAGGAATTGTTGTATATGTAGGAGTAGTTGAGCCTATGCTTTATCTGAAAGTCTAGAATGTATCATATATCGCATTTCTTATTCCGATTTTAGCAAATATGAGACAAGGCCAGGGGCGTAACTAGGAAAGACTGGGCCCCATAGCAAACTTTTGACTGGGGCCCCCCCTCCCCTGGGTGTCACACAACCCCCCCTTGTAGATAGTGCATTTTTTACAGCCCCCCCTGTAGATAACGCCATACAGCCCCCCTGTAGATAACGCCATACAGCCCCCCTGTAGATAACGCCATACAGACCCCACTGTAGATAACGCCATACAGACCCCCCTTTAGAGAACGCCATACAGCCCCCCTTTAGAGAACGCCATACAGCCCCCCTGTAGATAACGCCATACAGCCCCACTGTAGATAACGCCATACAGCCCCCCTGTAGATAACGCCATACAGCCCCCCTGTAGATAACGCCATACAGCCCCCCTGTAGATAACGTCCCCCAAGTTCTCCATGACTAACCTCTGACTTCCGGCGTCTGCGCAGCTCAATAAAAATGAAAGGAGCGTTGGTCACGCATGCGCACAAGCACGACCGGCGCTCCATTCATTTCTACGGAGCTGCCGACACAGACCCCGGAAGTCCGAGGTTTGTGATGGAGAACATTGGGGGGGGGGACTTTCAGTCCTCTGTTCTCCCTATCAATGCCAGCGATCACACATGTATCCCCTATCCTGGGGAGAACTTTTTTATTTGTTGGGCTAGCGACGTGATTTTTGCGACGTTTTTTCCGTAGACAATGCAGGTTTCATTTTTTATCGTTTTTATACACACCTTTTTTGCTATTTTAGAATTTTTATTCATAAAGTTTGAAAATAACAGTAAAAAAATAAGCTTTTTTACATTTCAGCTATTTTTTTTTTGGTAATAACATAGTTTTACCCTAAAATAGACCTTTTATTTGTGATCGTCATTGTCTACCGTACATTTTTATATATTACATGTCTATATTAGGGTAATTGGGTCAGCACTAGCATTACAACAATGATTGGCGGGGGGAACGTTTTTTTTTCGGGTGGGTATTTTATGTGTATTTATTATTTTTTTTGCACTTTACTTTATTATTTTTTTATTACTATGGTCTGTTCCTCAAAGGTCAAAGAAGACCTTTGGGGAACTTTATATATATTTTTTCTTTCTTTTACACCATGTTTTTCCACTGTAACTGGAGCTGCACAGCAGCCCCAGTTACAGGGGAAATCAGCCCTCTCATAGTGACGATTGTCACTAATAGGGCTGTGCTGGGTCTAGTAAGACCCAGCAGCAGTCTGTCACTAACGGCACCCGGCGATCATGTGACCAGTCACATGCTCACCGGGAGGAATAGAGACAGCGCCGCTGCTGTCTCTATTCCTGTACACAGCGCGCATTCAGCGCTGTGTACAAGTGATCAGAGAAGACAGAAGAAGCGAAAGCTGCTTCTATCCTCTCCTCAGGGTCCCTGGCAGTCACTGACAGCCGGAGACCCGACATTCAGCTGCCCGATCGCGCGGGCAGCAAGTTAAAACCCGAGCCGTAAAAAGTCTATGGCTCGGGTTTTAAGGACCCTGACCGCTGGCCGTAAAAATACAGCCAGCGGTCAGGAACCAGTTAATGGCAGAGCGGGGAGATACCTCCCTGCTCTGCCGTACTGTTCAGTGGCATCCCGCTGTAGCAGCCATAGCGGCTGCTAGCGGAGCCTCCGGCCATGGTGGGGGCCCGTGCCGGCGGGCGACACGGGCCCCCTCATGCCGCGGGCCCCGTAGCAGCCGCTACTGCTGCTACGGCGGTAGTTACGCCACTGGACAAGGCTTGATTGAGGTTTGAGGCATGAATGACTCACCATGCCAATTTTAACCTGAAGTTATATGGGGACATATATCAGAGTGTGCAGGGCCCTGTATTAATACATGTGCCATAGCCATCCATGACAATGTGTTTATTTGCATCCTCAGTCAAATAGCTCCTCGTTACATAATGGTTTTGTACACAGTGGACTACTTAACCTGATTTATATTGATCTCAATTGCTCTTGGTTATGCATACTTAATTCAGAGAGGTAATCAAATTGATTTTAAGGCCCAGTTTTACAGATCATACCAACATACAAATCCACATGGCTTCCCTAATGAAATGATATCACAAATGCAGAACACCATCTTTCCTTCGCTCACGGTATCTATTACAGGGCTCTGTACTGCGGACCTTCCTCTATTGTGTAAAATCCTGCTGACCCAACACTTTCCTTGTGGGGGGTGGGGGAGGGTTATCACGTGTTTTCTTGTACACACGCTAAGCACATTGCTATGTTATCACTCACATGAAAACCAAAGAAGCCTCTCTCTTCCAGTCTATAAAGACTCAAGATGCTTTGATTAATTACCCATTACGGTAACCAAGCTAAATGCTTTACTGGCGATTGTTCCAGAATTCAGGCATTTACTGATCCAGCCTCCCCCCCACTAGATTAGACGCAAGTAGTCCTTAGAAAATATTTTTTCTGCGTATAACTGATATAAGTGATATTCTTTGGATACATGTGTCTATATATCTAAAGGTGTAAAACATAACCTTTGTGTTTGTTTTTTACTGTATCCTCCACTTAGTATAGAATAACATAATGTAATATAATATAGTATAACAAAATATAATATAGTATAGAATAACATAATGTAATATAATATAGTATAACAAAATATAATATAGTATAGAATAACATAATGTAATATAATATAGTATAACAAAATATAATATAGTATAGAATAACATAATGTAATATAATATAATAAAAATTCAGTATAGAATAACATAACATAATGTAATATAGTATAGCAAAATATAATATAGTATAAAATAGCATAATGTAATGTAGTATAGTATAGCAAAATATAATGTAGTATAGAACATCATAATGTAATATATTATTGTATAGTATAGCAAAATATATTATAGTATAAAATAGCATAACATAATGTAGTAGAGCATGGAAAAATAAAATATAGTATAGAATAGCATAATATAATATAACAAAATATAATATAGTATAGAATAGCATAATGTAATATAGTACAGAATAGCATAATGTAACATAGTATAGTGTAGCAAACTGTAATATAATATAGCATAGATTAGAATATCATTCTGCAATATATAACAGTATAGAATAGCATAATGTAATTTATAGTAAAGTATAGAATAATGACATAAAATATAATATGGTATAGTATGGTATAACATAATAAAGTGTAGTATAGTATAGCATATTGTAATATAATTTTATATAGTATAACATAACATATTGAAAAATGTTTAGCTATTATTGCACTAGTATTATGAAGGACCATCCTTTTTAGCTTGAAAGCCATATTCAAACACACCCAGTTGCATTGGTTCACATTGAACATTAAAATATTTTAAGAAATATATATATCTGTAAATAAATATTCAGTTTTGCTCTTAGTAGTGGTGCTCCCCGACACTGCTTTCCATACCGGCCCTTACAGACCCATTTTTAAGGTAAAATGAGGCTCTCTTCTGCTTACGGCTTGCTTTTGTTCCTCGGGGGAGGGCTCAGGGTGATTATGCCCCTCCCCACTTTGCTTTGCATTACACTGAACACAGAAAAGGAGCAAGGCGACTCAATACGATTACCTTATGCCTGCCCCGGATGCTGTGAAAATAGACTCTAGGGCAGGCCATAAAGAAGAGGATCTTATATATGGTTCATAACCTAGAGTGATCTGTCAGTGAGTGATACAGTGTTGATCTAATGCCACGTTAGGATATCTCTCGTCCCATTGGGGCACAATGGTATCTGCAAATGACAGATGTTAGGGAGCCACAAGCAAGGGGGGCCCATGGCCAATAGTTGCAGAATTCTGATATACAGTATAGTAATATGGGTATTGCTGGTATAATAATAGCGTTTTGTGATTGTTTTAATATTGCATAAATCATTACACAGATAACCTAGCAGGTCTTTGAGTCATCCTCTTTTGTCAAGATGTTTTTGGGTGACAACTGCCATAGATCTTGTCACAAATATTTTTTTGGACTGTTGAATACAGGAACCCAAATGTATGCCTGCGTATACATTTGTATTTCAGGGGTCTAGAAAACCAGGCTGACTGTAGGAGCTGGAATAGTGGCCATATTGGTTGTTTCCCAGCTTTCTTAGAAGCAGATATCATTGAGTAATAGTTAGGCCCCATGCACACGACCGCATTTTCATCTATCCGTAAATACTGTCCGTAAATACAGATCCGTAGTCATCCGTAACATATCCATATATATGAAACGGTATCCGCAAATACGATCCTTAGTGCATCTGTATTTGATCCGTATATTTAAAAAAAGAGGGAGGCTATAAACAATGTCACCAACATGTTGCATAGCAAAGCTTCTGTAAATACGGACGTTTTATGGATGCACATCCGTAGCCATCTGTAATTACGGAAGCGCCCATAGGCTTCAATGGGAGAGTCCATGCCGTAATTACGGACAAGAATAGGACAGGTCCTATAATTTTTTCAGCACGGACACTCATCCGTAAAAATACGGAAAGGTATCTGTGGCAAATAGAAATTAATGGGTTCGTAATTACGGTTGAAATATGCGGTCGTGTGCATGGGGCCTTAAACAGGATTTGGATCTACTGGAAATTTGGGGATTTTAGGACATGGGTCGATGGGTGCGTTTCTTTAGGTTTTTGGTGTATGAACAGAGAACTTGTGTAGTATTATTTATTATTATTATTATTAGTATTTTATTATGTATGTTATTATTTATTATTATTATTAATATTATTATTGTTTTAATATGTATTATTATTATTGTTATGTATTATATTTATTATTATTATGTATTATTATTATTATTATTATTTGGTGTGTCCATTTTTTATTATGAGACATCAGCTTTATTTACATTCTGACTTTGATGGATAATTTATGACACAAATACGGAAAGGGTGACAAACTCAATGATGCAAAATCCTTTTACTGAAGGGATCGGTGACCTACAAGGCACTAACAGGATGCATCATGTACACGTCCCATGTGTTAGAATGCTGATGCGGTCACTTTGCACTGAAAGGATTAAGCTTTCACAAGGTTTTAAAGAGATATAATAAAGAGACCCCTGCAGCCTTGAGAGCATTTGCACCACAATGTAGAATATAGTGATTTATTAATAGTAATGGCCATCCACAGGTGGGTTCTTCCTGGAAGCTGCGTGCAATTATTAACGACTTTCCATATATACGTCTTTTAGCAAACACGATGCAACATTCCCAAGTCCTTTAACCGTTCTCTTTCAGCCATATATCAATTTGGTGAAATAATGACTGAGCTCCTTCCTTCAGACAAATGAAGTGAAATATTACCATCATTTATCGCTGTGTTTACCTAAAATATAATCTCCGAATTCTTTTTTTTCCCCTTTATATAGTAGAATTTTCAAACCTAAACCATTTGCTATAAAGCTGAGAAAACTATTTTTTCCTGTTATCAGCCATTTCAGGCTGTGATGTTGACTGTAGGGTTCTTCAAGAGGAAGTTTGCCCCCATGGTCACTATTTTATCTCTAGTTTTTAGAACATCCAGGAAACTTTACAACACCAAAGTTCAAAGTGGCGCTAATACTTTTCCTATCCTTATTGTCCAGCCTACAATACTGTTCATATCCTGAACAATTCTACTTTTATTAAAAAACAACTACATTGGAACATCAATCTAAGGTCTTCCATTCTTGCTCTAGCGAGTATTAGTTTTCTTGACTTTGTTTTTCAGTTTAGAAGATTACTACATACAGTTTATACATTGAACTTAAAGGGGCTGTCCAGTTTCGAAAACCCATTTTCACATACTCTATTAGGGAATTCTGAGCTAATAAAGGGTGGTCCTCTGTTCAGGATCCTCATCTCTTAGCCAGGGGGGAGAACGGCTACAAAGAGCATCTCTCTCTCACTGGAGGACCTGTCCTGTTCTGCATTATAGAGACAACCCATTGATATGAATGGACACTGTGTAATGCTCACTTTTCCCTGTGGTGGTGCTGCAGGGAGATTGAACACACTGCAATTTCAATAAATTAAGCCACTGAATGGGACCATTTTTATTCCTGGAGATTTATATCTGGGAAACGTGCATGGTCCCCGCGACTGTTTGCTTCTATGGGCTTCCAGGAGTTGCATGGCTAAAGCATATAGTACAGGCTGAAATTTACATTAAATAAACATACAATGTCGGAGAGAATAATAAAATCCCTTGGTAGAACCATAAAGTAACAAATTATTGTGAAACCCAAAATACATCAATGAGACTAAGGCCTCATGCACACAAACGTATTTTTTCCTTCCCGTAAATACTGGCGTAAATACGGGTCCTTGGTCACACGTATTCGACCCGTATTTATGGGGACGTTTTCGCTGCAAAATTGCACTGCACTAATTGGCAGCCCCTTCTCTCTATCAGTGCAGGATAAAGAGAAGGGGCAGCCCTTTCCGTAGTAAAAGTAAAAGAAATTCATACTTACCGGCCGTTGTCTTGGTGACACGTCCCTCTTTCGACATCCAGCCCGACCTCCCTGGATGACGCGTCAGTCCATGTGACTGCTGCAGCCTGTGATTGGCTGCAGCCGTCACTTGGACTGAAACGTCATCCCAGGAAGCCGGACTGGAGGAAGAAGCAGGGAGTTCTGGGTAAGTATGAACTTATATTTTTTTTACACGTTGATCTATATTGTGATCGGAAGTCACTGTCCAGGGTGCTGAAAGAGTTACTGCCGATCGTTTAACTCTTTCAGCACCCTGGACAGTGACTATCCCCTGACGTCACCTAGCAACGCTCCCGTAATTACAGGTGCACACACGTAGCCACCCGTAATTACAAGAGCCCCATAGACTTCTATGGGCCTGCCCGTGCCGTAATTACAGCCTGAAATAGGACATGTTCTATATTTTTCAACGGCACGGGCACCTTCCCGTAAGAATACGGGGAGGTACCCGTGGCCAATAGAAGTCCATGGGCTCGTAAAAACGTGCCGTAATTACAGGCGTTTTTACGTTCGTGTGCATGGGGCCTAATGGGAAGATATCAACAAAAAAGGCATGAGGCATATATATTTAAAAATGCAAAAATTATTTCTTACAAAATTCAGGCTGGAAAAAACACCCACAATATAAAAGACACACATACACAAGACACAGGTAAAAATTGTAACCCAAAGAGGTAGATTTCGATATCACACACACATCAGTGTATACATATGGAGGAAAATACTATGTAAAGTACCTGGCACAAATAAGGGGAAACGGATATGTCAAATGTGGAAGTATAGAAAATATCTTGCACACTCTACATAGGACCCATATTGCATGAATAGCTAGCCACAAATGAAAAAAGGTCAAACTCCGGGACCAGCTAATGCGAAACGTGCGTTGGAGGGTGAGGTGGTATTGACACCACACACACATACTTATGGGTCAGTATCCTGGTTTTTTGGTATTTCTTTTATGCCTCCTTTTTTCATTTGTTACTAGCTATTCATGGGTCCTATGTAGATTGTTCAGGATATTTTCTATATTTCCTAATTTGACATATACGTTTCCCCTTATTTGTGCCAGGTACTTTACCTCCATATGTATACACTGATGTGTGTGTGTGATATCTAAATCTACCTCTTTGGGTTACCATTTTTACCTGTGTCTTGTGTATGTGTGTCTATTATATTGTGGGCATTTTCCAGCCTTTTTTTAGTAATAAAGCATTTTTGAAGTATATATACCTCATGGCTTTTTTTGTTGATACCTTCCCATTAGTCTCATTGAAATTGACATTACCTGGTGCCTTTTATACTAAAATACAATGGTTATCGCAGTTAAATATTCCACTTTAACTATTATATTAGGGAACGACATTGTGAGCAGAATACACACGTGTAAAATCCGCAATTCCAGTAATATTTTAAAAAGGACCCGTCCCTTCTCCTGACATGTCTGTTATAGTAAATACTTGTATTCCCATGATATGACATTTTTTCTTAGAACTCTATGTTGTGCCATTCCTCTGTTACTCCTCCTAGAAATGTAAAAATAAATTGACAACTGGTTGTTACCATACCCCTTCATAATCTCACTCTGTCAGCATTGATTGGACAGTGTCCGACTGTGTAGGGCCACACCCCCAACTTGTAACTCATATTTGTGAATTTATTCATAAAATTCCAGGAGGAATAACAGAGGAACGGCACTACTCAGAGTTCTAAGAAAATATGTCATATCATGGGGAATACAAGTTTTTACTAAAACAGACATGTCGCGGTAGCTGACAGGTCCTCTTAAAAGGGGTTTCCCACCAAAGACTGTTATGGCGTATGGACTATGTATTCTGCCATAATAACCTGATTAGTGAGGATCCGGCTGCTGGGCTGAGCACACTATCCATATAGTGAATGGGATATACAGAAACAGCTAAGCCTACTCAGTAACGGCTCATGCACATAGCAAAAGACTTGCATAGATCCTGAACGATTCACGTAGAGTCCTTACAGCATGTCTATATTACAAACTTTCAGAATGTTGCGTGCTACTATATAGTCCCTCTGTTGAGGCGCCATATTCTCCGTAGGGGAGGATACCTATGTAGTATGGCATGCATTGCAGTATCAGACGCATAAAATTGGAGGCACGTGGAGGTATACTATGGGCCTATGGCAAGGTATGGGTGCCGTATTACAGGTTAATACAACACAGATCCGAAATACAGAAGTGTTCATGAGGCCTAAAGTCTATTGTGGGAAACTACTTGGCTATACAATACCATACCTGCCAATAGTCCTATTTTTGGTGGGACTGTCTGAAGAGCCAGGACTCAAAAGGGGTGTGGCTATGTTGGGGTGGGACTTAAAATGTCCCACAATTTGTGATTCAAATGTTGCACTATATAGTAATAAACAATATAGTGATCTCGATATTATTATATTATTTACACTTATCTATTGCCACCTTCAGAGCATCTGTACAAGTTTTTTGCTGTGTAGATGGGCACAAGATTGAACCAATCG
Organism: Rhinoderma darwinii; assembly: GCF_050947455.1. NCBI lineage: Eukaryota > Metazoa > Chordata > Amphibia > Anura > Rhinodermatidae > Rhinoderma > Rhinoderma darwinii. The sequence goes on from NC_134687.1 coordinate 610,085,022, forward strand.
ACCATTTTTCATTGACTTTTATTTATAGCGCAGCACCCACATTTTACAGATTTCTACGAGCCTTGATTCACAATGTAAATTAATATGTCATATATTCACAGTACTACAACTTTTAATGCTATTTCTTTTCTTTCCATATTTATACTTGATGTTACTACGCAGCTCCAGAATTCTCCAGTTTCATGAAATCCTGTAAGTGCTTGTTCTTCTACTACCAGGCTTTTGTATTTGGTGTTTATGTTTTGGATGGGACATGACTTCGTTGTTGCAGCATTATTGTGCTGTGGACTCACAGGCCTTTCCAAATCTTATTTGGTTTGTCAATGGCTGGATATGCAATGATAATTTACCTGTGATGTATCCAGTCTCCTATGAGCTGTTAGGCCCGGTCTAGATGGCGATGTATCCCCCATGTCGGTGCCTGGCAGGAGCTGTTGTGCCAAAGACTGGCATTGAGTACACAATGGGAGGGATTTATCCAAACTGGAGCACTTGCCACCAACGTAATATAATCAATATGCCATATAACCATATAATATTATTGCGATGGGTAACCGCTCCACTTTTTTTTTTGCATTAGTCTTGATAAATCTCCCCCAATGTATGCAATCTATACGGTTTCTTCACGTCATTGCTCACTATTGATGATCATGTGGTTATTTTAAAAAATATATTTTTTGCCTCTCATACATTGCAGCACGCTTTCCTTTTTAAGTGGAACCTACCCACCTCTTCTTCTTGTATATGCCATTTATATTCTATGGAAAGTTCTGGATATATTCACAGGGAGTGGCAGTGAACAGTACCATTACCGCAAAAATAAGCCCCTGTAACCAGAATTGTGGTAAAATCACGGCAAAACCACATATATTTGCTGTGATGGCGTGGTTCTATGCCCAACGTACCTATCTATGTCCCTATGTTGGATGTGGTTAGCGGTTGTCACCCAGCACCTGTTGCCAATGTATAAGACCAGAATAACTCAGAAAGGGTTAAATAGAATATTTAAAGAGGACCTGTCATGGTTTTTTAAATCACTTTTTCCCGATTCCAGGGCTGTAACCCCCCCCCCCCCTTTTGTCCTGCTACAGCCCTTACTCCTTCAGGTGCCTAATATGCTAACTGTAAGTAAAGGTACAGAGAGGAGGAGACCTCATCGCTCCTCAGTAGGCGTTGCCTCATGCATTGCTCCCCCCTTGTCCCACTACGGAACTCGCTCTGTTTGGCACCTAATATGCTAATTTTGAGTAAAGGTACAGAGAAGAGGGGACCTCATCTCTCCTACTTAGGTCCCCTCTTCTCTGTACCTTTACTCAAAATTAGCATATTAGGTGCCAAACAGCGAGTTCCGTAGTGGGACAAGGGGGGGAGCAATGCATGAGGCAACGGCTCATGCATCATGTCTCATGCATCGCTGTGACACTGTGCGAACAGTCTCAAAGCGATGCAGAAAATCTACAGTAAATCTCGCGAGATCAGCAGGTCTTCTGCATCGCCGTGAGGCTAACCGTTCTGATTGGACACCGTCACAGGGATGCATGAGGCAACACCTAGTGAGGAGAGATGAGGTCTCCCCTTCTCTGTACCTTTACTCAATATGAGTATATTAGGCATCAAACGGATCAGAGGCCATAGCAGGACACAGGGTTCAATAAAAAAAATTATACAGCTGGAATCGGGCGGAGGCGGGGAATAAGAGGAAAAATGTGGTTAAAAAAAACACAAAAAAACATAACAAGTCCTTTTTTAAAGACCTTACAAACAGGAGCACTTAAGGGCGTACATATTTCTTTGTAGTTTTTTGTTGTTTTTTTTTTGTTTTTTTGGGGGGCTGGGGGTCCTTTAATATGCTGCAGTTACTGCCCTTTATCACAGATTGTTGCTATGTTGTTGTCCTTGGTTAAGTGTTGGCAGCTAGAGATTCTCATTTTACTACAAAGTTTAGCTTTTAAGGACATAAAAGAGTCCATTAGTCATTGGATCTCTTTGGTCTATATATATGCCTGCTTTATATAACATATACTTCTAGCACAAGAGATCCACTAACAGCCATAAAGAGCATTTTTAAGAGGCTGAAAGCTCTGCCTTCCCCATATTCCAGCTGAATTACTGAAATGCCTGATAAAAATAAAGTGGTGTAGTTCAGCAAAGCACTAAAAGCTGGATTCCATATCACTATGCTTAGTTCAATGTGTGTTGTATTTAAAATATGTAAATCTTGACACACGGCTACGTCCACTTTTCCAGTCATTTTTTTATTGCTCCAAACCATCTAAAATAATTTTTTTTTAAAACTAACGTTGCAAGTAGGCTTGATTAAAAAAATCTACTGTTTTTCGTATACATCTCCTAATTAGGCATATGTGTCTCCATGGTTACAGACTACAAACACTGTGTAGTCTGATTCTGCAGTCAGGTGCAGCTCTACTCTCTCTGCCCCCTCTTCTAACTAACCTACAGATAGAGAGCAGATGCCAACACATTTGTTTGTAGTCTGGTAGTCTGTAACCTTGAAGACACATAGGTCAATATAGAAGCTGTATACACAAAACAGAAGATTTTAATCAGGACTATCAAGGCTTCATATCAGATACATAAAAGGATCTTATACTAAAAAATTCAACTCTGTGTCCCACAAATAATATATTTAACTCACCAGTCAAGCCTGTTCACATCATGTATTGGCCTATGTTTGGCATATGCCCTGGCAAAACTCCTGGCGTATACTTTGTACCTGTCCTTGGGCCCCCATTTAAAGAGTGTTCTTTTGGCATAAGCTGGGCTGTTATGTGTTGGCATACCTTTTTCGGTGGTGTAGAATATCATGGTAGAATAAACTATTCCAGACAAAGATATACATTTAAAAAACATATACCACAATGTATACCTTTTTTTTTCTTCTTACTATTCTAGCCTATTAGCGAAGTATCCCACTGTATGCCTATACAGTGGCATAAGTTGCAGCCCTACTTCGGGAGGAAATCCCAATGTACACGTCGAACTTTAACCAAAAACTTGATGTGAGCATATCCTTAGGTGTAATTGTATACTGGGATGCCCAAGATTGAAAATAGAGTTACATCGAGAGAGACAATTTCCATAGCTAGACCTCTAAAATGCCCTAAACATGTGTAACCAAACCCTCTTTGATTATTTCATTACTAGTAATCACTCTTGTTACCTATTGTTGGCCAGTATTCAGTCCCTGGTGAGCCAAAAGGATTAAACCAGTGAGCAAGCGTCCTCTCCACCTGATGGTGTATTGTCAAAAATAATTTTCCCTAGTGGTATAGTGTTTTGCTCCTGGTGTATTAGTGGTTTTGTCCCTAGTGGTTACCATATACTGTATGAGTGAGCAATTATCAGCTGTTTACCGCCACAACTGACTGGAACTCACAGAGATCATCTTTGGCGAAAAACCTGCCCTATTGGGTACTAGAAATAGAAATATTTTTGTAATGGAATAGCAGTTGATATGGTTTGTGTGATTTGTGGTCTTTTGATATACTTTATATGGTCTATGAGTGTGTGTATACTATACAATGAATATACATTTAGCAAAAACATTTGTATTTTTTTAATTAAAAGGGAGGACAACATCCAAATGCAACAAAGTTTGAGTTAGATGAGAGTTATCCAAGAAAAATATATGTAGACTACTGACGCCTTGACATCACTGATGTTTGTTGGCTCCATTACTTATCTGGTGTAGGGAACATTGATTTAAGATCATAGCAGCCCGATCTGGGAAGGGGTGGGGGTGTGACCAAAAATAAACATTTGAAACACAAATAATCCCCAAAAACCCACTTTGCTGATTTGATGGTAAATTTGTATTATTACATGCATTATCTTGTAGCCAAAAAATGGTGTTTTGTGTGGAAGGATGGAAACTTTTGGCCCAGGGAAGAAGTAAAAGTCGGTGGTATGGAGGCACCAACACATTTCTATATTATTTTTTATTTATTTAATACTACTCATTCAACTAACTAGTCTCAAAACAGTTCTGTATTGTTTGTAACATGTGCTTCTATAACTCAAGATGTTAGGTATTTTTGTAATTTACTTAATATTTCAATATGGTCTCCGAGAACGCTGGGATCAGGGCTGTAACACACACATCCATACATCACAACAGTCTATGGAAGTGCTAGATACATTGAAGTCTATGTACACAGCACCTCCATACTTTTTTATTCTCAGTGACCTCAGCTCCATATTTGGTCCTGCAGTATATGCAAAGTGCCCTACAATTTTGTGCTCATCTATATGAGCCAAAGTTAAAAATAGTCCAAAATCCTTCTAGTTCTTAAAGAGGCTCTGTCACCAGATTATAAGTGCCCTGTCTCCTACATAATCTGATCGGCGCTGTAATGTAGATAACAGCAGTGGTTTTTATTTTGAAAAACGATAATTTTTTAGCAAGTTATGAGCAATTTTAGATTTATGCTAATGAGTTTCTTAATGACCAACTGGGCGTGTTGTTCCTTTTTACCAACTGGGCGTTGTACAGAGGAGTGTATGACGCTGACCAATCAGTGACCAATCAGCGTCATACACTTCTCATTGTTCCAGCCCATTGTTACATTGTGATTGTGCAGTGAAGGAAGCTGGGCTGAAACAATGAGAAGTGTATGACGCTGATTGGTCACTGATTGGTCAGCGTCATATACTCCTCTGTACAACGCCCAGTTGGCAAAAAGGAAAAACACGCCCAGTTGGGCATTAAGAAACTAGTTAGCATAAATCTAAAATTGCTCATAACTTGCTCAAAAATGGTTACAGTGCCGATCACATTATGTAGGAGACAGGGCACTTATAATCTGGTGACAGAGCCCCTTAAGGAATTAAAAGTTAACCTGGATCTCTGACCTTTAAAAAACATTATCCAGACTGTTTTTGTAAGTCTTCAAGGGAATGAGAATTTGCCCAAAAATTCTTATTACTTCAGGTTCTTATTATTCTGTATCTGTGTTTTTACAATGCAGTTTTAGTTATTACTCAGTCCAGTAATTACTGTAATATTAATACTACATTTTTGTTTCTCATTCTCATAGCATGTAAACGCAAAGAGCAAGAACCGAACAAAGACAGAAACAGCTCCCAGAAGAAATCTCGCCTAGTCTTTACAGATCTCCAACGTAGAACACTTTTTGCAATTTTTAAAGAAAACAAGCGTCCGTCCAAAGAAATGCAAATCACTATTTCCCAGCAGTTGGGTCTGGAACTCACTACAGTCAGTAACTTCTTCATGAACGCCAGGAGGCGGAGTCTGGAAAAATGGCAGGACGATTTAAGTACAGGGGGAAGTTCATCAAACTCCAGCACTTGTACCAAAGCATGAAGGGGATAATGGCTTCTTAGTGGGCACAACTCAACTCAAACCAAAAAAAAAAGAGAGAAGAAAGGATATATATAATATATTTTTGTTGTTATTGATGGGGCCATTCACTGGTGACAATCTGTGTATTTGTGAAATAAAGTTCTACTGGGCTCAAGTGGAAAACAAAAAGTTCACATGGGATCCCAGTGTTGTGATTAGCAACCCTCATCTGCCATTGGGAACCATGGAGGTGGTGAGGACAGTTCATTGGGTCAGCAAACTAATTCTCCACATCTTCCAAGCAGTCAACATCTTGACATATATTGGAAACCCCAAGTAACACGGAAGTCATTGCAACAGGTCACATGCTCGTCAGATCATGGCATCGGGTTTAACATGTAAACCAGCAAAACACGATATTGTGTTCCATCCAACTCTATCCATAGCACAAGGGTTTTACAAAAACAACTCTTCTATTCATCATACACAAAGGCCATAATTGAGCACAATGTCAAAAACTCCAAAAACTTTTTGTTTTTTTCTTGTTTTTGTTTTAATGTTTCTTTAACAAGGTCTATTCTACATCCGTATTACTTTCAGCCTTTCTCAAACTACACAAGTACAATTGTAAAAGTACAGTGTTAAGCACAAAAGGACTTTCATTTATAGAGATCCAAAATATAAACGCCGGCTATAGTTTCATTTCCTTACTCCATAATCTTAAATATTCCTGTACATGATTCAGGTATTTTTTTTTTTTTCAGCATAGAATAGTTACTCAGGAGACACCTTAACTGCACAGTAGATAGCCAGTCATAGTTTTAATTTATTTTTAATTTTTTAATTTTATTTTTTTACTTATGCCATTTCCAACATTGTATCTAGTTATTTGTATGTCTATCTAGTTAATGGAGATGGATAGATATATGGGAAAAATATCTACATCTACTTTTTTAATTTTTTTCATAATTAGAGTACTCGACTCATTGCCATAAAAACCGTCTTGCATGTATTTGTATTTTTTTTTTTTTACCCTATCTGGAGAAGAAGGTACCGCACACACCAAAGAACGTAAAACACAACTAACCAAAGAAAAAGTAAAACAAAAAGTTTTACAGCCTAAACATACTGTGATTACTTCAGAAAACCAGATAGCTTACAACCCTACTTTATGTTGTTGGTTTTTTTTTTGTGGAAGTTCACTCAACAGAAAACCAAAAATATTCGTTGTTGTCTCTGTGGACACCCAGCCCTTCCCGTTTGATAAACGTTCTTCAAAACAAAATCCAATGTCAATGTCTTGTGTTGACATTTTACCAGTGGATGGCCCTCTCCTTGAAAACTCGAGTCTGTGTTCCAAAGCAAAAGCCAAAGGCTATAATATTCCTTTAAAGACACTTGAGACTGTTTTTTATGTACTACTTAATCGAAACCAAAGAAACTTTTTTTCTGCACCTAATTCTTCTGAAACAAAACTGTTCCATCGAAAGAAAGGAAGCACGTCAGGAAAAGTATCAACACACTGTGTTTGGATGGACATCTTACACACCTTAGGAAGCAGATCTTTGAAATAGGGTTTTACAAGGGTTGGAAGGAAAAATGCGACCGGAAAAAAAAATAATCTACAGTATGTGCTCGCTGCTTCATCTAACACTTAGTCCTCTTAAAGTTGAAGATTGTCTTTATTTTGTGCCTATGCAGTTTTTTCAAAGAACAAGGAATTGACCGACATGAACCTCAACAGCTGCAATACCAAAGATGAGTTCTCACAACTTTTTGTTTTCAGTTCATATTTGTCTTCTTGCATGGCTAAATGGCTTCAAGTGCCACCAGTAAGCTTTGTTAGCGGTACTTTTATCTTCTTGAACAAAGAAAAGAACATAGTTTGTTTCACAGTATACAATGTATATTTCCACTTGGAATAACTCATGACCACAGATTTGTGGCCTAAGATGTTGGGATAGTTAATAAAGAGGATGGCATTGAAAAAAACACCACGGCTCTGTAGACACATTGGTGGCAGCTATTTTGTGGCTAGGCTAATATTACATTCACTAATTTCGGGGGTAACGTCCATATAACGTCACCATATTCTAGCCTTTTTATAGGCTGAAAAAGTTTAGTTCACACAATTGCTGACCTAGTGGTTTAAGGCCATGGTTTACCCCCAAAAAAAATTTCCACTAATGGTTGACATCAGCTCAGAAAATAACATCTGCAAGGTGTGTTTGTGACATTTAAAGCAATTCAAGGATGCAAAACTTGTTGCTTTCATTATTCATGGTATAAATGTATTACACCAGGTATATTTCATGACCAAAATTCAAAAACATCTACTTGCTGATGAACATTTGAAAAAAATATTGGTGTTTTTGTTTAAATAGAGAAAAATTAATTGATTGAATTGAATTTATTCCTGCACTTAACAAATGCAAGAAATAAATTCAGCCATTTTTTGCCTATTAATCAAACAACCTTGATTATTTACAAAAAGCAAGCAATTTATATTTTGCTTCCAGAATTTACAAAATGGTATATCTCTGGGGCAGAGTATGAGACGTTCAAATGTAAATCTGAATAGATCATACTTTTATCCAGGAAAATATCTGTGTCAGATGAAATTTCTGCCATAATATTGATATAATAGATTTATTTTTGGTGTGTTTTTTAATTTCCCATACCTTACAGAGTGATATTAGAAAACGCAAGATATCACAGTAAAACAGAGTTTGTGAGTGTGGCCAACATTTAAGTGGCCACTACTTAAAGGAACACTTCAGGAAAAAAATACAATATGTTATGCCTAGTGCAGCGCCGGCAAGGTGGAGCGCTACTCAGACCTTCGAAGAGCACCAAAGATAGAAGACATGCACCGCCCCTTCCGGGCCTTCACTAGGTATAACACAGTGCTTAGGTTTTACCTGGAGTGTTCCTTTAATCATTAGCTGAGGATCTTCAAGAGATGGTGTCAACTTGGATATGATGTCTAGTATCCCAACATCTTATGCAAAGCCTGGCAACTAATATCATGGGCACAGCCAAGATGAGTTCAACTTTCAAGAAATCTTGGGTATTGTTTAATTATCCATGAAAGAACAAAGAAATGTGTTTATTAAATATGGTTGAATAGCTTTATTTAAATCTCTTTTAACAAAAGCTAAATCCAAAGACCTGACAATAACTAAACCAGTGAGAAAAATAATTACTCAAATCCGCTTGTGTTATAGCTGCAGTTCTTCCTGCATTATAGACAAGGCATTTGGGATTCAGAAAGGCCCTATGGCATGTAAAAATAATAATGTTAATTGCTTGTCACAAAAAAAAATATTTTTTAGGTTGTGGAAATAATTGAATGGTTACCTTGGCTTGTGTTTATTTATTATAATTGATATACTATTTAATTATTTATAATTTAACATAAATTACCCAATTTGTTGAATCTAATTTTACCCATTCTACAAAATATTTTTTTTGTAAAATGTATTTTCCTGTAATAATTTAATTTTCATCTTAAATTAAGGGTAAAGGGCATAAAGCAGCAGATATGCTTTGCTAGCCCTATTTTATTGGGGTTTATAAAGTAGTCAAATTCTGTTACACACTGGGATAATGCAGGTTACAAAAAGAAACAAAAAAAAAAAGAATTGTTTTTCCAAAAATTTTATTTAATTTTACACTGTCTTTTTATGATCTGTAATTAAATTATTTAAGTTATTCTACTATTTTGTTAGAAAATGGGGAGAAAAATATTTTTTGGGCATTTTATGTCATGGGGCAACTTATTTATTTAATTTATTATTCAGCTTCCTCAGAGAAGGTGCACTTGTATAGTTTATATTTTTTATTTAAAACAACTTAAGCACTAAATTATTTTGACCAGAACAACAGTGAAGATCGTAGACAAGCATGGATCATGGCTTGAAAATTGTACATTTGGAATACAATACAACACTACTCTTTTTCTTTACCGAAAATTTTGTTTTAAGAAACTCTATTTTTCCAGCTTCTTCTATAAGCTCGAGGGAAACAAAAATACAAAAAACATTCCAAACCAAAAAAAGAGAGAGAACCCTTAAACTAGCTGCTTCCAAGAATGAACTATGTGTGTTATAAGAAAAAAAATCTATTCCTAGTGAGAACCAAAAATAGGCTACCTCACTGACTTTTTCCTTTTGTAATTTAAATCGTGTTGATGATACCAAAGATACCAAAGATTTGTTTCACTTGTGCGGTCTACTGCTAGCATCTGCTCCGTTTTCAATATTCTAATCTCCTTTGGTGTAAAACAAGATTGTAAGACATGGCGCAATACTGTCGGCCATTCTTCCACCAAATGAGCTCCACTTTTTTACATATATACAGCTGTAGCTTGGATACCCCAAAGAAAACATAAATGAATACATTCATACAGAAGAAGCTAAAAAGATTAATATTTTCTGTATCAAGCAAAGTTGTTGTACATGCATAATGCAGGACGAGATCTATTAGATACATTTTTGCAACATGCACATTTTTTTATAAACCAAAATGTAAAAATAACCAAATGTAAAAAACACCAACAAAGCAAATATTTCTTCCAATAAGATTGTATTTCATAGTGGACTCAGTTACATGATTATAGCGAATCTCCTGCGTTGTTGATTAAATTATTTATAATAATAAAAATAATAATAATCATTTTATTATATAATATTATTCATCATTTTATTATTATTATACCTATTTTTCATATTATAATTACTACTATATTCCACACTACCCATATCAGTTGCATACAATGCTGTAAAAAAACTTTTCTAAAATAAATAAACCAAATGTTAAAAACACCATTTAAGCCAATATTTCTTATAAGACCCAATGCATTCTCAATACAACCGAATATAAGTTTTTATTTTGTACTCAATTACTAAACTGCTTGAGAGTAAATCTCCTGCATTTTTTTGTTTAAATTATTTATAATAATAACCAATAGAATAACAACAATAATAATAATAAAATATTTTATTTTAGAATAGTTTAATAATTTATTATTATTTTCATTATTATTATTATTATTTTTATTAATATTTTACTTTTATTTAATATTATATTACAATTACTTATATATTACATATATTAATTGCATAAAATGCCATAAAATTATCATTCTAAAAAATATATTTCGTTTTTTACCAGTACATACATCGGATTATTGCTAGTGAATGAACAATTTTACAATTTGATTTAGGAACTAAAATGACAAATATTAAAAATAATATTTAATATCTTATTAAAAATGAAATAGACATAATTCTGCATAACCATTAAAAAAATTCTGCGGGTCATGTACGGGCTTTGTCTTTTGCCCGATTACCAAAAACATTCCCATCCTATAACATTTTGATATTTATGTATAAAATTTTTTTGCAAATGAAACATGTCATTGTCTACTGCAGCCTCCTAATTTAATTTTTTCTTTCCCTGTAAAAGTTGTATATTATACACACACACACACACACACACACACACACACACACACACACACACACACACACACACACACACACACACACACACACACACACACACACAAACACACACACACACACACTATGGTATGAGTGCCTTGCTTGAACCAAATAAATAACGTCTTCAGCCCTAGATCATGATTCTGCGTACTTCAACAGATTATTTTACATGAAATAAATTAACTTTTCTGCAAAAAACCCCCACCAAAAATACAAAAATAGAAGCAAAAAGAAACACAAACAAACCAAAACCAAATGTAATAATACCAAAGTTCCTCTTACCCCAGAAGACCCTAGTCTCGTCAATGTCTACTACTGTGTATAGATTATTTTACTTGATCTTTCTACGGTTTCAAAGCTTTAAAATGAAAATAGGCAGCAATGTAATGCAGGTAGGCCGCACAAATTCCTTACCGAATTTTCTCAGATATACCTCATAGATAATAGTGTTTAGAGTAATGTTATTATAGCGTATGTAATAAATGGTTCGCTGTTTCTTTTAGTAAATGTGATTTCAAGAAAAAAAAGCTTTATACGTTCTAGGTTGTGCTTTTGTAATAGTCAAGAAGGTGCGCTTAATAATGAAATAATGTATGTTGTTTTTTTTACATAATTTATTTATTTGAAAATGGGAAGAGTTGCAGAAATAGAGCCCAAACGTTTACAGTTTTTCATATTTTGCTGAAGAAACAATCTGTATTTACCCCTTTACGGCTATTCATATGAGCTTGTATTGCTGAGCAATGCGCTCCAGGCTGCAAAGGGTTAATTTTAATTTTTTTTTATTTTTTTTTTACTGATAAAAAATACAAATATTTTCAACATTTGTGCTTCTTCCTTTTAAGCTTGTTCTGTATTGCTGTGTTGTATAAATATTTCTAGCAGAAAGCTACTGATTTAACATGTACTTGTCTCTTTAAAGGCTACCATTTCTTTAGGCAAATACAGTATTTATAACAATGCAGTTAAGAAATCATCTGTTGGACATATACACGTTAAAAGATAATTTTTGACACTTATTGTGACCTCAAATTCAATCATTTCCATCGCACACGCACACACACACACAGACACACACACACACACACACACATATATATAGATATAATATTTACCACCAATTGGCGGTTCATTGCTCACACCCATTATGCATTAGATATTATTGTGCAAATAGCAGTTCCCTTTATCCTGGACCCTAAAGCCTCTTTGTTCGCTACAGTTCATTCCTGTAATCCAAATCCATCACTTGTAACTGTTACAATGCTCATTAAAGTAAAAGTCCACCTGTGATCACCATTTTAGCTTTCTTTATCTACATGGGTCCAATATTCTATTCTGATTAATTTTTGAATCTATCTTCATGGGGGTAAGAGATCCATTTTTCTGTTATAGTGCTCCAAATCCCCTGATTTCCTTCAGACATGGATTTAATTTATAAAATTCTGGCTGCCTGCAGCCACCACTAGAGGGAGCTGAGGAACTTACTGCATACATCTTTGATTTCAATGTCTTGTTTGTATGCAGTAAGCTCCTAGTTTTGGCTGCAGGCAGTCAGAATCTTATCCTTTTATAACTATTCATGAGATTTGGAGCTCTGTATCAGAGAAACAGAGCTCCGACCATTATAAAGATATAATAATAAATGAATCAGCAAAATTTTGGACCTAAAAATGAAATGATGTTAAAAGGTGAAAGTTTATTTTATGTGGAAGCATATTTAATATATTTTATAATGCCAAGTAATTAAACTGTATCCATTTTTTTAATAAAAATTCCAAGATTTTGCTGTATTTAAGTCACATGACCACAATAAGTATCACCAAACGTTCATATATAAAACAACTGCACACACTATATCTACCTTTCCTTTATGTAGCAGCAGTTTATTAATGTCTACCATGCTTTGATATTTGCCACAGAATACTCCATATTTCTTTTGCACTGTATAATATTTTTATAAGTCTTAATATTTCATTCTGTTACAGTCAATGTTTCAGCCCCTTAGCAACTCATGATGTCTATCATTAAGATGTTTAATACCAAAGACTATCTCATAGATTTCATTGTGCTATTTGTAATTTACACGAGAGGTCCATCACTGTTACGACTTCTGGGAATTTTAGCAGCTTTCCTGAAATTAAGTTATTCAACTTGCTTTTGCACCTCTCTACCTACAAGAGTTTGGTCATAAGGCCCCATAGTGTAAAAAAAAAATATTGATATTGACAGACATTAAGACATCTTCCCATTCTCAGATACATAGGTGCCATTTACCCTGCAAGGGTGCAAGTCTCCCCTTTCTTATGAGAAGTGCTATATATGTCTTTATACATGGCATGATTTTCAGCCAAACATCACACCACTTATGGCCACCCTAACAAAAAGAGAGCCCAAGAGGTTAGAGATGGAACACCAAAATCCATAGTTACATAGTACAGTTAAACAAAGGCATATATTAAGTTCAACCAAGGGACAGGAGAAATGGAAAGGATATGGGTGAACTTTAGAACTTTGTTTTACCCATAATACTTTAATGGGATTTCATCTCCTTGAAGTTGGTCATATACCAATGTTTAAAGGACAATTATTTGAGGTGCCACTGTGTGGGGAAAGGCCGTTCATATTCTATGAAAAATACCCAATATCTCAACATACATCGTTTAATACTTTTCCATTTGTAGTATCAGGCTAAAAAATCAGATCAGGTATGACCATCTTAAAAGGAATGTGTCGTCAAAAAAATGACCTTTTGTCTAGATCAAGTTTTTATCTTAAATATATTATTTAAGAATTTCTGGTGATTTTTTTTTTACATTTTCTGTGTCATTATCTATATTAAAAAACAAGATCCTAAAATGTTGCAGTTTTTACACTGGCCACTAAGCCTCACAATACACTAACACTTTCTGTTCTGTATAGATCACTTCTCAGCAGACATCTCATTATCATCACAGACAGGATTACACAGACAGGTAACACCTATATGTAGATAACATAGGATCCTCCATGAATAACAGACTGACGCTTCCTGTTCTGTAGAGATCACTTCTCAGCAGTCATCTCATTATCATCTCAGGCAGGATTACACTGACAGGTAACACCTATATATAGAGAACACAGGATCCACAATTCATATTAGACGGACCCATCCCGTTCTGTGGAGATCACTTCTCAACAGTCATCTAATTATCAACACAGGCCGGATTACACTGACAGGTAATACCTAGATATAGATAACACAGGATCCACCATTGACAATATGTGATGTACACAGCTTCCCTCCTCTTGCTCCCTGCACATCGACCTCTGCACAGGTCACAGAGCATGCCTAAATAGAAGTCAATAGGTCAGCTTCAGACTATTGTTATCCATGGTCCATGTGGCTGCTGTAAAGCATATCTCTAAATGCTTTTAACAGCAGCTCAGGCAAGATACCTGCCCCATAATCATGTACAGAAAATAGAATAAAATATCAACAATTGAAAAATAAAAACATCAGAAATAAAGTATATGTTTCACTATCTGGTTTTAATTAGGAAATAAAATATAGGTGATACATTCCCTTTAATACCTGAGAACTAAACAGGTTAGGCTAAAGTCTTACCCTAGGAATTCTGTGTAGAGATTTGCAAATTGCTCAGTATATCTATAACACAGTAATCCATAATAATAATATATATATATATATATATATATATACATACATATATATATATATATATATATGGATTAGGCCTACATATTGCATGCCAGCATCTCTCTGCACGACTACACTATTTTGTTGCTAATAACCTTTATTTCTGTACAGAATATTTTTTTTTCACTAATTGTATAATATGTCTGGGGCAGTCAAATCAACAGCTAAAAATACCAAAGGTTCATGTGCTTTTCTGTCTGATGATGAACGTTCCTATTTAGTGTCATGTTAATATTTGTATATGTGTGTGTTAATATAAATGTCACTTTTGCCAAAGAAATAGACTTAATCATGGATGCACACATTAACATTTCCAGTATTCCGAAACCTTCCATAACAACTGGTTGACTTGTAGCCAGCCACCTTTATGTACAATGTATACAGGTACGGTCCAGAAAAATGCGCCTAAGTTTTGCCAAAGAATATTGTTACTTTTGACACCTAAGTTAATGTTTGTGAGTGTTAAACAAGTAAAACTGTATTGATTTATACTTTTGTATAATAAAAAATATGAGTTCAATTGTTTTCAGTTTTCCAAATGTTAACATTAATGCAAAATGGCTGTTTTCCGGATATTTTCTTCACTGTTTTGCCAAAGAAACCATTATTTATTTATTATTTTTGCCCAAAAATTTGCTTGACCAACAGAAAACTGGGCAAATTGTATAAAATGTACAAATGAAATTTTCCTTAAATTTTTTTTAGAACTGCAATGCTTTACCCAAAATGTCCATTATTTTTCATTTGATGCAACTTTTGTAATTTTTCTTTCTGTGATTAGATTTTTATGACTTGTACCGAAATGTGAAATTGAATTGTTTACGTAAATATATACATTTATATGTGTCAAATCTGAGTTATTTTTTATTTGCCAAATCTGGGATGTATCAATTTGCATGTAATTTTAATGTTTTGATTCATTCTGTTAAAGAATGCCTTTATAATTATTGGAAGGTAACAGTATTTTTAATGCTCAATCCCAATACAGTCAAATTGACCCAATTTCCAACAGTGGAATTCATTAAAAGTATAAAAATTATGCAAACTCCAGGCAAAACATTGTGCTTTTGGCCAGGCCCATGGAGCTCAACATCTTTACAAACATATACTTACCTAAATGCCACCATTTCAGGGATTACAAAATTGACCTCTACTAGGTTGCAGTTGAAGTCTGGGCTGGCCATGACAACCGAGCAGCTCTAGTATGGGCCCCCTGGCAGGCAACACTACAAAAGCACTGCCTGCCAGGTGCCTCATGCCAGTTCTGCTCGGTTGTCATGGCCAGCCCAGGCTTCAGCTGCCGTCTAGTAGAGAAAAGCTGATTTTTCAGTTTTCGGATATATATTGCTGCCAAGTCATCAAACTTTATAATAGAAATGCAGTCAACATTTTATTTTAAGGTCCACAGCTCGGAAACGGGGGATTAGTTACATTGCTGGGGTTATTTCAACACAATGCTGTTTATTGAGCATTGGTCCCTGCGAGTAGCACCACAGTGTCCATCCCTATGACCAAATTTGAATGTGTTCACATTATATAGTTTGTGCAATTTAGATGTTCATCTTAATAACTGAAAATCATAAATATTGCTACAAGCTAGAGTTATATTATCAACCATAAAGTATTGTCATAGTAGCAATCCAACCTAATGGGGAACTTAACAACTGATATCATCGGTTTTGACAATGATCAATTCAAACCATGTTAGAAAACAATTTATACAATCATTAAAATTCTGATTGTTCTATCTAAGAGAGAATATTTTTGGCTTTCGCAAATATTCCCATGCATTTTTTATAGTACTTGTTTAAATATTATACTTCCATCTTGTTGACTACACTATCTCATGTGTACCTCCATGTTTAACAACACTTAGATTCACAGTTAAAGTGGGTTCTCCGACCATACAGTTTTATGGCATATAAACTACGTATGTCATAAAGTTCATTTGGTTTGGTTTCCCATTACTGGGACTGCAAATAATACTGAAAATGGGATTCCCTAGTCCACTGCGAGGTGGCTGCATATTAAAGTAAATTAGACATATAGAAACAAGCAAATGCGCTCACTGGGCTGTTTACGGATCTATCTTCCACTTGCATTGCAGATTGAAATTCACTGAGAAAATACATGACTTTTCCGCACAAGAATGAGCAGGCTGTGGATTTGAAGATCTGCAGTATGCTGATTTATGTGCAGATTTTTTCGACACATGTGGCTGGGGTTTTCGAAAACACCATCTACTGGCATTGTACTGTACAATGGTGCAGATTTTCGCACTGCAAATTCATAGCAAATCCACAATTCCTGTTCTTGAACTTTTTTTTTGAGTTTCAACAATGCATTGCAATGTGGTCACATGAAATCAGAAGATCTCTGAATTTAGCCTTGTGTGCGAATAGAGAATAAATAATGTTAGTCAAACCAGTAAACAACAAGGAAAGTTTTTATAAAATATACACACTTTAGGTGTGGAATGTTCAACTTCAGCAAAACTTGGTTTAAGACATACTGTTACATAAAACCAACAATCCTAGTTTTTCCTAAATGCTCTTGAACAGACCACTGATATTTTGTCAATTTACCAGTAATAGTTGTACTTTGCAATCTCAAATGAGAGAGTTTTTATTGCTGATTCCTTCTGTGTCTCAATAGTCTTCCAAAAAGGACACAACAGTACACAAGAAAAATTTTAAATATAGAAATAAAGAAAATAATTTCCCTAAACGGAAAGATAGGCAAAACAAAAGAATATACCTTAGACATAACAATTAGTTGTGGGTTGAGGTCTTAAATGTATCTCTATTGCGGTTATTCCAACGAGATGGCTTCCTCAAAGACTTCAAGGATTGGTGCTACATTTTTTAAGTTTTTATAGTTGAGAAACCATAAATACCCACTATTAATTTCTAATTTTTACCCGCTAGAGATAAAAAAAAAAAAAAGCACAGGGGACAGCAGCGGTAGAAACTTGGGGGTTTGTCCGGGATAAATCTCTAGACTTATATTGTGATTATTAAAAAGTTCTCTCTTATGTGGAACAAATGTGCATTTTAACTGCAATTATGTCATGACTAGTAGCGAAACATTAAATAAAATATTTTATTTTGTTTATTATATTTTGCCAAAGTGTGTCTCATTGTCATAGTTTATAATTGGACATTGCTATTTATATGTATGGAATCATATTTACATTACACATCATGTGTAAGTTTCCTTTTGTTTGTGTCTTTATGTTTTATTTTGATTTAATGGGCCTTTTTATTTTATTTTGCTACTGCACTGATTGAAGATGGATAATTGGGTAGCCAACGACACATTGGGGCACTTTAATTCTTAGATAAACCCCAGAATTCTAGCAATTCAGAAAAGTGTTGAAAAAATATTTTGTATTTTGCTCTTTTTTATTTATTTTATTGTATGATGTCACCATTCTTATACATGAATGTTTTGTCTGCAATGTTGCTTAAATTGGTTTCTTTGATTATTTAATTACTATCATTAAATGGTAGTGCTGTAAATTCTGCAATTAATGTCAAATAAACAGCTTTAATTCACTTGTATTGAATGATTGGTTTTCTCTAAATATCTTTATGAAGGCATTGATTACATAGACTTTACCAATATTAGAAGGGCATCTCCATCAACAATGCATATATGCCACATTAATTTGTTATACCAGCTTTACCTAGATATTTTGAGATTCACACCTTGGACTACAGTGACAGGTATCATAAGACCCCTTTAATGGGACTTGATAGGTGCTTAAATTATTAGATATTCTGAATTATCGGACAGCAATGAAAGCGTTTTTTTCAAATGTATATTTACTGGTAGAGAACCTTCAAGAAGAAATAGCCCAAAACCTGCTGCTACAACTTTGTTTTTAACCTGAGTAATTTTCTAATTGTGTCTCCTTACTCTTTAGTCTTTTGCTACTGTTTAAAAACCTGCATGATGACAAGACATTCATAAAGACGTCACCACAGTGGGCTGTGATTGGCTGTACAACTCACATGACGTGTCATCCCGCAGGCATGTAAACAAAGATGCGGCTAGAGACCCAAACAGTAGCAAGGTCAAAAGTAGTGCATTTCGGCCGCAGTAATAGTTTTACTGCATATACATTAAATGGAATAAGACTGTGGATAAGAGAACGATTCAGGTGTTGTGATTACACGTAAGCTAAGCAGGAGTACTCAATGTCAAGCAGCAGCTCCAAAAGCAAATAATATTTTAGGGTGTACAAAATATGAGATAAAAACCTGAGATCCAAATATAATATTACTATTATACATTGTAAAAAGGATGTATGAGAGCTGACGAGGGTTCAGAGGTGGGCGACTAGATTATTAAAAGGAATGGAAGGTCTTTTTTTATAATGAGAGGCTAGAAAAATCGGGTTTGTTCAACTTGGAAAAAGATGGCTTAAAAGTGATCTCATCTACATGTATAATCAACACGAAATGTGTGATCAACACAAAAAGCTGGCAGAGGATTTCTTTATTCCAAGGACCTTACAAAGAACCATGGGACATTCATTGTGTGTGAAGGAAACGCAACTAAGACATCAATATAGGATATAGGTTATATAATAGGTTCTTTACAGTTAGGCCTTATTCACACAAACGTGTCCGTTTTGCGTGCGCAAAAAACGCTGCGTTTTGCGCAAGCAAAAGTTCAGTGTGACATGTGTATATGGTGCATGGCTGCGTGATTTTCGCGCAGCCGGCATCATTATGACACTCCCTTTTTATGTGACGACACAGTAAAGAAGGAGGGGATTTTATGTTTCCCTTCTCTTCTTTACCAGCTGTAGCGCGAACCACGAGCGTCACCCGGAAGTGCTTCCGTGTGCATTGCGCGATTTGCACGCACCCATTGTCTTTAATGGGTGCGTGCTGCGCGAAACACGGGCAAGTATAGGACAGTTCGTGAGTTAAACGCAGCGCACATACGCTGCGTGAAAATCACGGACAGTCTGAACGGCCCCATTCACTAACATAGGTCCGTGCGACGCGCGTGAAAATCAATCGTGTGAATAAGGCCTTAGAGTAGTAAAACTATGGAATGCCCTATCCCAAGAGGTAGTAATGGCAGATACTATGTCAGCATTCAAAAAAGGCGAGGTGTTTATCTAATGAAAATGGCATTGAGGGTTATAATTAATCTAGCAATGAATGACATATAATTGATCTGAGGATGGTTGAACTCGATGGACTTGTGTGTTTTTTCAACTTATGTAACTATATAATAGCGAGGGACCCTAAAGTTGTGTCTGAGAAACCGTGGCACTGCAGCTCTGTCCCTCTCTGGTCTTACACTTTATCAAGAAATGTTATCAAGTTTAAATTGAAAACAGTGGTCATTGTTTTGTTTTCAAACCGGGACAAAGCAATGACCCGACCTGGTCCTCTTGTACGTGCGGTGCGTCGCCTACTTAGGGTGTTTGAGCACGGTATCAAGATGTCATAACGTGCTTTATAGTCTGTTGTTCCACTGAACTGACGCTAGTCGCCATCCCGCACATTCAGTGAGGAGAGAGGATACAGTGTACAGGATGTAACTATGATGTTTCCTCCCATCTCCTTCTGTGGCTGCCTGACGTAATGCTCCTCAGTACTGGCACAGCATTCTATTACTGTATCTTTTAATCTTCTATTGACTAGCATGCTTATGATGTCTTAGGCTGCCAGACAATGGCAGGATGGCACTCATTGAAGTGATAGGAGGAAAATATAAACTGGGAATGTTGAGCAGGATTGGAGAAGGCACGCTGGCTATTTGTATATACAGGGATGGGAGGCAGGGCTAATTCCTTCTGTCTTTTTACAGGCTGAGTGGCTATATAAGCTGTACGTCAAAACCCGAGGTAAGCTAAAATGGCGGCCTTTTAGGCATTTGTTTGTGACCCCAACACACACATAAACTAGTACCCGCACTGACACGATTCCTGCTGTACCTCACCACCTAATATTTTGCTGTTCCTGCTGCCAGCATAGGCTAGCCCCAGGTTAGCTTAAATAGCAGCCTTGCTCTATTTCCTTTTCATGGGCACAGGGCATGACTCTATTATTTTCAGTGGGCACAGTGTATGATACTGTTATATTGTGGGGGCTCAGTGTGGGGCACTATCAGAAGTTTGTTTTAGAATAGAGTGTAAAAATGACTGAAAAGTGAGGAGCTTTATATGTATGTGTGGTAAACCCTGCGTCATCAAGTTCAGAGTTCTGGGCCGGACGGAAAAGAAAAGGAAAGAGAACGACTTCAAGATGTCACCTGTGAGTCAGTGAATATCATTATTTATTCTCTCAGTTTATCTCTGTATTGAGCTTGGTTCTGGCACTTATGTACTGTACTCTATTATTAATGACATTACATTGATATATAATATATTTGGAATATTGTAATAGTGCTTTTTTTACTACCTGTATATGGGCTGCATCAAATATCAGATAAAGTACACATATTTGTTGTCCTTGTTATTGGTCATACCAACTACATTAGTGTACAAAGGGAAAAAACTTCTATTAATTCTTTTCCTTGTGTAATGCAAACAAAATGAGCAGGTAGTGGTTCAGCTTTGCTGCCATAAGAGACACCAACACATTCCTAAAAAGAATACAAAAAATTTAAGGGGACAACAACAACAACAACAACAACAACAAAAATGTCTTCATTACAATGTATTATTCCAAAACATATCAATGACCATTAGTAAAGTGTAGGTTACACTATCTTGCCCCTGTAACATAGAAATGAGTGAATATGATCACTATACATAGCTATATAGGTAGCAAGGTCGAAAGAAGATACAAGCCCACCCTTTAGTGCTGATCCGGGGGAAGGCAAAAAAACCCTATGAAGTGCAGTAATTGCCAATTGCCTCATTAGGTTCATTAATCCCATACACTGTATAGTTATTTTTATGCTCCTGCCTGAGGCCACTATTAAGAACCAGACACTCTTTAATAGAAAACATGATTTTACATATTAACTGTTTAAGCCGTAATAAATCTAACATCAGAATAAAATGCTTACAAAAAATCAATAAAAACTATATTCCAAGGGAACGGTAGAGTTTCTGTCTGGTGTCATGATTCTGATTGTGCCGTCAGCTGGTGAAATCCACGTTAATACTTGTAAATGAACCAGCAATTAAAAATCAACGTTGCAAAAACATCAAAAACTCTGAGACGAGTATTGACCAATTCATTTCTACTGTGAAATTCCCTTGAAAAGAATCAATATCTTTTGATTCATACTTCAAAGTTTCCACATTGGGTTACGTGTTTGGACGACAGAGGTAGTTTCTGATACAGAAATCCATGTCGAATTTTCATACTATTTTGAGCAACAGAAATAGTGCACAAAATTAGATGGCCATTCAAAGAGAATAACTGTCATCCGAACCTGCTGTTTTTTGTGGAGTCCAGAGTACTCACTATTGGCTAAAGCGTTCATCCGTCAACTATCCAAAGTGAGTGGCTAGCTTTAAAGAGAACCTTTCTAGTTTTATTTTTATTGTGTAGAGTGAGCAACTGTAAAATCTCGCAGCTTTGTAATGTATCTTCATTACCTTTTTTTTAGCCTTTTTCACTTTTTACTCTTGGCAATTGTTGCTGATGAGCGATGTTATTAAGGATTTACCTTTAGGCCTCATGCAGGCGACCCTATTATAAATCTGTGTTAAAAAGATCCGTAATTTAATACCTATATCCTTCTATAAGCCGTACTGTGGCATACTCCATTGTGGTTTATGCCATATTATAGAGGCATTCTCGCCTTGAAGCATTGATTCTAGTGGAGAATATGGCGGCACACTGAGAGATAAAAAGATCACACTATGGACACATTGAAAGTTAAATAAGTTAAGAGCTTAAATAACACTCCCAGTGGACAGATCGGGTGATGTTTTTTGAAAAAAAAAAGCAGCCATGTTTTTTTTAAAATCCTAGACAACCCCTTAATGACCACCGATACGCCTTTTCATGGCAGCCTAATCTAAGTCCTCCACGGGTGTCCCGTGCAGGCTGGAGCGGGTGCTCAGTTTTCTCATTACAGCCTGGCTCCTGCTCAAGCCGTAGTGATCGAAGTTTCCTTTGATTGCGACTGTTTTTCCACTCAGATGTCGCTGTCATTAGCGACCGCTGCATCTGAGTAATTTACAGAGGGAGGGGGCTTCCTTTGTCACCCATCGGCGGACCGCAAATGCGATTGCGGGCTGCCGATGTGCTGCTATGGCATCCAGGGGCCTAACAAAGGCCCCCAGGTCTGCCCTGACTATATGCCTATTAGGCCGTGCCAGAGGCATGGCCTGATAGATGCTTGTCAGATTTATAGTGACAGGCAGGTATACCAAAGCATTATATAAGCGATTAAAAGATCCCACAGTGAAGTCCCTAGTGGGACTGAAAAAAAAATTAATGTGAAATAAAAATTATTAATAAAGGTACATAGAAAAATATATTATTTATATTTAATAAAAAGTGGTTTTATTTAGTAAAAGTGAAAAAATAAATAAAAACGACACATATATGATATTGGCGCAATCGTAATGACCCAAAAAGTTAGCATATTTTTTAAACCTCCAGATGAATGCCGTAAAAAAAAACCTGCAAAAAATGACGGCAAAATTGCTATTTTTTCCATTCCCCCCCAAAAAATAATATTACAGGTTAATCAATAAGTCCCATGTACCCGAAAATGGTAGCAATGAAGTCCCGCAAAAAACAAGCCCTCATATCGACGGAAAAATAAAAAAGTTATGGCGCTTGGAGAGCAGCGATGCAAAATAAAATTATTTTAGTTCAAAAGTGTTTTTATTCTGCAAAAGTAGTAAAACATAAAAAACTATACATATTTGGTATCGTCATAATCGTACCGTCCCATAGAATAAAGGTAGCATGATCTTTACGCTGCATGGCTAACTGCGTAAGTTTTTAATGCATAGAACTATGGCTAGATTGCTGTTTATTCATATTCCCCCCACAAAAAAGTTAATAAAAGTTAATCAAAAAATGTTATATACTCCAAAATGCTGCCATTTAAAAATAGAACTCAGCCTGCAAAAAATTAGTCCTCATGCAGCTATGTCGATGGGAAAATAAAAAACTTATAGCACTTTGAGTGTGACGATGAAAAAACAAAAAAAATTGCTTGGTCATTAAGGCCAGAATGCGTGCGGGGAAGGGGTTAAAGCTGTTATTGCTACAAAAGGGAGATCTACTTGTCTAAAGGGGTTTAATACTTATGCATTCAGCATTTATCAGTTATTTATTTTATTTAAAAAAATAAATCTACTGAATGGTTGTTCTCTCTGCAGTCCCTGGGGAATTTGCATGGGCTAAGACTGCATTCAAGTCCCTAAGTACTGCGTCCTGGGTCACACAACATGCTTTGTCACGCATCTACGGAATCCTCATTTCTCCATCTAATGCCTCTGTCCCCCACCTGTATCCTGAACTGGGAGAGAGACCTGGAGATAACCCTGAGCAATGCGATAATTTGTATTAACTCGCCTATGGGTCGTATATTATGACTAGTAGAGGGTTCCCTCCAAACTGCATGCCTTAGAGCCTACAGTCTGATCTCCCGGCTGGAGATGTGGCTATGAAGTGGGTTTAATACTACATATTGTCATGGCTGTGGTGAATGTGGTGAATGTGGACCCACTGGGCCACTCCACCGTAACAGCTGGTCAAGCAAAATGTCAATGACAGTCACTAGGGTGAGAGTACCTGCATAGCTGGCTTGTGCTGGGTAATCATAAGCTGACTTGTGCCGGAGAATCGGAGGCTGGTTTGTGCTGGACTATCAGAAGCTGGCTTGTACAGGATAATGCTAGTGATCCTTTGCAGACTAAAACAGGGTTAGACACAACATTGATCAGGCAATGAGGAAGTGGGCAGAGTTCTTTTTAAAGTTTTAGGTGCGCTGGGATTGGATAGGTGTGAAGTTCCTCGTACGGGCATTGGCCGGCGCCGGCGCCGGCGTCTCGAGAAGGAGAAGCCGACAGGGTTTGAGAGTCCTGCGGTCACGTCTGCCGGTAAGTGGGGAATGACGGTGATCAGCAACCACAGGCATCACACATATCTTTTGGGATGGTGCAATGGTGCAATGTTGACTATCTTCTTGGCTGCCCTGTGGAGAATTCAAGGATTATGCCATTCCTCGTTCTCCTACCCTGCTCATGCTCAACCTGTGATGTCCCCATTTCCACTAATAAAAGAATTGGTGATTCGGCATCTACTTAATGCAGCCTGTGCCTGTATTCCAGCATTGTGGTGTCATACGACTGTGCCTACATTGGGCAATGGTTTGCCAGGAGGTGATGTGAATGGCAGTCCTTAGAGCTATGATCTAGAAGTTTTAGGACAATGTCATAAAGCTTGGTATCAATGGGTATGCTTTCATAACTCAGTAGAATACTGTTACCTAGGGTCCTACCAATACCTTCATCCCTTCTTTTTCTTCTCTCCCCTTTCTCATCACTTGGGGCTTGTTCCCATCTGCATTCTGGTTTTCTGTTATTCTGCTCCATCATAGTAGCAGAACAATGAAAAAACAAGTGCCGAATTCGTCACCAATGGTGCCCATTGGAAATTATTAACATTAATGACTTCATCGGGTTTCCGTCATGGTGTCAGTCATTTTACCCCAAAAAATAGTGCATGCTATGCTACTGTTTTCCAGTATTTTGGACCAGTTCACAGATGTGCAGACTTAGGTCATGTTCACACAGAGATTTTTGCAGGCAGGCAGATTTTGACCTGTCTGCACATTCTTTGTGGTGTTTTTTGCGGCATTATTTGGCCGCAGCCATTGAGCGCTGTAGAAAAAAAAACCGCCTCCTATTGATTTCAATGGGAGGTCAGAGATGGAACCGCAGGAAAAAAAAGCCTCCGCCTCCCATTAAAAGCAATGGGAGGTGATTTTGGCGCGGTTTCCGACGTTACTTTGTCTTTGTTGTGTACGTTTATTTGTTTATCCGGAAGTTGTTTCCACAATTTTGTATCGACTTTCTCCAAATGGACTATATAACTTAAATTGTACTAATTTTCGGCTAGTTGGCTAGATTGCGCTGACATGTTTTTGTCTGTCTTTCCTCCTTGAAAAAAGTTTGAAAAATAAATAAATGTATATATATACTGACTAGAACAAATCGATGTAAAGCCGGTTTCCTATAATACAGGCACATTTTTGGGCCCTTATTAGGACTACAAGTCCCGGGCCTGACTTCAGGTCTAATCAGTCAATCTTACGGCATCATAGACCTTATACGGGCAGAACAATGTGCTTATGTTGCATTTGATTGAAACCATCTTTAGTGTCACTTGTAATACAGATAAATTTGTTGACTTTTTAGGGGGGTGAATACTTTTGCAATGCGCTGTATCGATAGAAAGAAAATGGCAGCTGCTTACTTCCGGTTGTATGGTACCAAATTGTAACATATTGATTAGCCTGAGTAAGACCTTATCTAAAGTATTCCAATTATATACTCTCTTGGTAAAGCAATAATAAGAGCAATATAAATTAATACAGTAGATTGAAACAAACAAGAGCATCTAAGCTGATCGAATTACATAACACTTTCTCCTGAGCTAGAAAACAAAAGGCACGTAAGGAAGTAAAAGACGTTCGTAAACCCTAATGGTCTAATCAGCTTGCAGTAAAAGTGCTTAGGGGAAAGTGGTGAAACCAGCTCAGCAGTGCTCAGGATACTGAGCTCTCCGCAGGGCATTCCTCCAGAGTATTACAGCTTAAGTGCTCGATTAAGACTTCCTCCAGAAATGCACCATGCTCACCAGAGGAACATAATATAGCTTCTGCAGTGGGTGATATTCACACATTGTGCATCATACTTAAAATGACAGGAGGGGGGGAGGGGAGCAGAGAGGAGTTTAATGTGTAGTGTAGCAGAGTGCACTTCCAAATATGTCAGAGAAAGAAAGAAAATTCATTAGTGATGAGAAGGAAAAAAAAGCAACGCTTAAGGATGAAAGCGGCGGATCATCGAGATGCAGCCATTGGCATCTTTTTCTGATATCGTGCCACAGGATGACGAGATGGAATGTGATAGAAGACACTTCTTGTGTCATAATCTCCTAAGGACATATTATAGAAAAGTCACAGACCTTATTAGGTCCCATGCACTCAGCAGAGACCCTTACATGACACAGAATCCCAATGGGTTTGTGTTATGGACCGCGAGGCATTCCAGTAGTGCAAGCCAGCCATATTCTAGTGAAGCCACCTGTGACAATACATGACGGCTATTTTGTGTCATTGAATGCTCACAACAAATCAATGACAATGTAATGCTGTATCTAAAATCTTTTTAGTGATCAACACCACGAAAATATAAAATTACATAATGTTTCTGCAACCTGATGTTCTTGGTGGACAAGCATACTCTATCTTCTACCTTGAACTTACGTGGCTTGCGGTGGAGATCATACTTGTGTTTGGCATGAAGGGCAACTGTTGCAAAATTATTCCAAATTGACTTCAGCATTCTGATCCTCTGGCCAACAAAACTTCAGAGCCCAAGCCATTTTCATGAATCTGTCCACTACTACACACATAGTGTCCAACCCCCTGAGATGGGCAACTCAACAATGAAGTCGATGAATACAGATGTCTCCTTCCTTACCTTGCCTCATTCTTCAATCTATACTGAAATGTGGGGTGTGAGATGACCAGCTTTGAAAATGAACAGGATTTCGCGACATTCTGTCACGAGATGTCTTTGCTATATCTGTCTATGGGTGGCTACCCAGTGGTTGTGATGTGAATTGCAGACTGTCAAGGGTTTTTCTAGCATGTAACAATATTGTATTGAATTGGTTTCATGAGAAATTGGAGTTCCGAACCAAAGTCAAGCAAATTTAAGGGTTAATACATCTGTATGTGAGTAAATAGTCTCCTGGGGGGGGGGTTAATGCTCTTAAAAGGGTAGAGTTCTGGGTATTTTATTGCGGGCATAAACATTACATTCCTCAAGAAATCTCTTACCATCTTTTCTCATAGCCACCAGACAGATCAGGACAAAGCCTTAAACATCTGTGTGATAACCGGATGGCCAGATATCTTGCTGCCATTACATTTCGTGAGCACAGCGTACCTAAGGTCCCTAGGAACAAATAGCTGTGCCGGTTTTACTGGGTGAACATTGACTCAAGCCTGTGAGCAGTTTGGATTTATCCTGCCTCTACCCTGCCGTCATCTGAACAGGGGGCTGATGGGAGAGGTGCAGGGGTCTACACGTACTGCTACAATAAACTGTCAGAAAGAGAATCGACTTTAAGGTTTTGCATCCTGGGCGGAAAGAGTGCCAAAATCGAATACCTCCTACTGACAGCTTAAGACCCAGGGGTGCATAAGCTTACAGATCCCCAGATAAAGGGGTGCTATCTAAGGCACAAATGCCAATGGGTTCTCCAAAGGCACAGAGTGATAATCAAACTTTGGGCCAAATCAAAATCTAGAAAATCGGCTGCAGCGCTACAATCTATAAAGGCTTGTAAAGGTAAGGAAACACTTTCCCACTCAACCATAATGGGTAGCAACAGTATATTTTTGGGAGAGAAATCAAATGCACCAAATGAACCTCCATTTTACCTTCTAGGCTATGAAGTTTTCCATTTTTAGGGTATACTTCTGGGCAAAATGCCCCTTATTGCCACAAAATATACAAAGATCTAGGAGTCTTTCCACCTTTGAGAGCCTCAGCGGACTAATTTGCATTGGTTCATTTTCCACCTCATCAGGACAGGTGAAGACAGCAGGACGACAAGTGGTAGCCTCCCTCTCTGACTTTCTCTCTTTGATGTGCCTGTTAACTAAATTAAGCTTTAAAAAGTCACATTGAGAAAACGGGCTACGGTGGGAAGAATCATTTTAATCACTATCAGGAACCCTCCGTCTAAACTCTGCGGAGTATTTCTTGTTTTAAAGAGAATAAATGGGCAGTATCAGAAGACCTTGAAGCAGAGAGGAAGAAAACCACACTTACTAAGATGGGATCCCCGGATTTGAGACTAAATGCCCAAGACTGGAAGTCTTCTTGCAGGAGAGTCTTAATAATCTATGAGAGTCTATGAACCCGATTACCTGTGTCATAAAGAAAAATAGATCTTACACAGAAATTCTTAAACTGGGTAAGATCACCAGAAAAACAGGTTTGTAAATCTGGGGCTTCTGTAGTGATACCGACAGTGTTATTCCATATGTTCTGCGTGAGTTGTTATATATATAGATATCAGATATAGAACCCATGCATCAGGTTACTTAGTTACTGGATCTGGGCGGGCCAAAACCTGCAGGGGATTATTGACCGTCATGATATGGCTGACCAAGAAAAAATGATTGTGCGCGCTGATAGTGCCGCTTTTAGTGCCCCCACATAGTAATAGTGCCCCTTTAATGGCCAACTAATTAATAATGCCCCTGTTTATGCCCCGCTCAGTAATAATGCCCTCTTTTATGCCCACACAGTAATAATAAGCTATTTTGTGAGCCCACTCAGTAACAATGCCCCTTTTATAACCCCACTCAGTCCAGTTATGTCTCCCTACAGTAGTGTCCCTCTTTTAATAGTGCCCCTTTGCGCCCCATAAAAGAAAAAACAACTTAAACTCACCTTAATATCTTTTAGCTGTTCCCCTCGACAAGTTGGGACTTCTTCATCTATGTGCATTCAGTAGCTCGGCGCAGGCAGCAGGATCCAGTGACGTTGTGGCGCCGCCTGAACTGGGCCTCTGACGCCATTAGCGCGCTCCCGGTATCTAGTAGGCCACAGGCCTAAACCCACCTGTGGCCTATGAAAGAAAATGGCAGGGCAGGGAGCCAATGGCTCTCTGATCAATAATTTTTTTAAATTTAAAGGAGATAAACGCGGTCACACAGCAGCCAAATTACACCCCGCCGCATTGCCAAGTAAAAAAAAAATTGGAATCTGGTGTAGTGGAATGGGCCCCTTCAGGCACAGTCGGCCCTGGTACCTGCCCAGGTTTAACAATTAAGTGTATAGTAACTATGAACTTACCCTTTTCAGGACCGAGCTTCTTTTGGTCTT
Organism: Rhinoderma darwinii; assembly: GCF_050947455.1. NCBI lineage: Eukaryota > Metazoa > Chordata > Amphibia > Anura > Rhinodermatidae > Rhinoderma > Rhinoderma darwinii. The sequence goes on from NC_134687.1 coordinate 610,114,631, forward strand.
CATGACTTGAGAATTTTTTTGTTTTTGCATTGCCGCATTTTGAGAGTCAGAAATTTTTATTTATCTGTTGATGTAGCTTTATGAAGGCTATTTTTTGTGATATCAGTTGTATTTTTCATTGGCACCATTTTGGGGTACATATAACTTATTTATTAACTTTCATTAACTCTTTCTGGGGGGGTATGGAAAAAAAAAACAGCTATTCCGTCATTGACATGTTACCTTTACTCTATGGGTTGGTATGATTCTATATGTATGAGTCAATATCAAATATGTATAGTTTTTAAAAGCACATTTCATAAAAAATCATAGCTTTTATGTCCCACATTCTAAGACCCAAAACGTTTTTATTTTTCCATCTATGTAGCCGTATGTTGGCTTGTTTTGGGGGATTGAATTTTTTTTTAATAGAACCATTTTTGGGTACACATAAATTATTGGCTAACTTTTATAAAAAGAATTTCGGGTGAGGGCGGAAAAAAAGCAATTGGCTGTTGCTTTTTTGTTACATTGTTCACCATGCGGTTTAAATAACACGTTACCTTTATTAGGGTCTATTCTGACTCCATGACCAGGCTGTAAGTTGTAGGGCCCTTGAGACAATCTCACTGTATATGTCTGTATTGAACCGGTACTCACACCAAGACACTGTCAGATAGCGTCAACTCAGCTGAAGAGGCACGTGGGAAGTTTCCAGAGAAGTTTATTTTCAGGCTGAAATACTTGTAATGTACACAAACCAGCAGGTGAAAAGATGATATTTTGCCAGAGTTGAGCAGGAGATGACTACACAGTATGGGAACCATGAGGAAAGACAACTAGGCACAGAAAGAAGGGAGGAGCTATTACCTCAGAGCCTAGCTACAGGGAGATAGCAGGGACAAACTAAATAAAGCAAAGCAACTGCAATAGGAGCATATAACATAACATGACAGTGAATAGAAACCTAAGTCGAGGGACATGACACTCCCCGTCTGAAATCTTTAGATTTCACAATAAAATCAAACTTGAAAGAATGTCCTTGAATAATGTCCAGTAGTGGATCCTGGAACCTGAAAGACAAAAGGAACATGCAAACAATGACAATAGTTATAGTCCAAGTCTGTTGCCGATAGTCCACAACAGTAGGTATCCGCTTGTACAAGTTCCAAGTAAGAAACCCATCTTCGGATTGGGGAAGCCGCAACTTGCCAACACTTCCACCAACCCACTGTATATTCCAAATGGTAAGGTGTTCCAAATATAACACAGCTAGCAGCCAGCTGGGGGCTGTGTCCTTTATGTGCCTTCTTTCTTTGGAAGAAGAAGCACTAGTTCAGTGATTGGGCGGAAGAAAACTCGCACTGAGCCTCCTTTGGTCACCTTGACCTCTACCTTTCGAGTCTTTCCATCATCACTAGGCATAACCTTGGTAACAAGACCCATTGGCCATTCATTGCGATGGGCTTCCTTATCCTTTAGAAGAACAAGGTCACCTTCCTGGAGGTTAGGTCTCGACGTCTGCCATTTGTGACGGCTTTGAAGTATGTGCAAATACTCTGTCTTCCAGCGGTGCCAGAACACGTTGGACAGGTATTGTACCTGTTTCCATTGGCGTCGGTAAATGTCGCTGTGGTCAAAGATTCCCGGAGGGATTGCAGCAGTCCCGATCTTCTGGGTAAGAAGCGTAGCTGGGGTAAGAATAACTGGGGAATCAGGGTCCGAGGATACTGGGACTAGTGGCCTTGCATTGATTATGGCGGACACCTCTGCAAGAAAGGTGACCAAGATCTCATGAGTAAGCAAAGACTTGTGATCCAGCAACATGGAGTCAAGGATTTTGCGTGCAATTCCAATCATGCGTTCCCATGATCCTCCCATGTGAGACGAATGTGGAGGGTTAAACACCCATGTGCACCCATTGTTAGACAAGAAATTGTCTAACTGCAGTTCTTTGCTGGCTCCCACGAAGTTAGTGCCGCAGTCAGACCTCAGTTGCTTGACGGGTCCTCGGATAGAGAAGAATCTTCGGAGGGCATTGATGAAGCAAGAAGAATCCATAGACTCAATCACTTCAATGTGTACTGCTCGGATGCTGAGACATGTAAACAGCACAGCCCACCGTTTGCTGTTTGCGACTCCACCACGGGTCCTTCGTGTAACAACTGACCATGGGCCAAAGACATCCACCCCAACATAAGTAAAGGGCGGTTCCGTACTTAGTCGGTCTGCTGGGAGATTTGCCATTTGTTGTTGATGGTGTCTTCCTCTTAACTTATGACACTTGACACATTTATGGAGCACGGAAGAGATGCATCTCTTCATCCCTACGATCCACAAGCCGGCTGACCTGATGGCACCTTCCGTAAACTGTCTGCCTTGGTGCTGCACTCTTTCATGATGGTGTCGGACCAATAGTGTAGCAATATGATGCCGACCTGGTATAATGACAGGATTTTGTTCCTTGCTACTTAGATCAGATCTCACTATACGGCCGCCCACTCTCAGCAATTTGTGATGATCAAGCACTGGATTCAGTTCAAAGAGTGCACTGCTCTTGGAAAGATTGATACCCTTTGTAATATTGTCAATCTCCTGACTGTATACTTCTTGTTGCACACAACGGGTAATGACTTCTTCAGCATGTTCGATGTCTGCGACAGTAGGGTGTTCTTTACAGATATGCCAGCCATGACACTCTGATGTGTCCTTAGCAAAGCAGTGAGCGATATGAATTAGGTGAGCAACAGCTCGCACAATAGATGACCAATTTGAGAAGCGCTCAAAGCGATGTGACTTCAGCTTCAATTTTGGAATTACAGAAGTGAAGAGCGTGGTATTTGTAGGCCTGATTTCCTTGTCAGACTCGGGATCCACCATCTCATAGGTGGTGTTGGTAGGAATTAAACAGGGATCCTCATACAAGAATCTTGGAGGTGACAACCACATGTCACATAGGCCTGCTGCCGGTTCAGGTCTTGTTCCACGATCAGCTGGGTTAAGGTCAGTGGAGATGTACTGCCACTGCCCAGGAGTAGAAAAACTTCTAATGCGTTCTACTCTGTTGCTGACATATACATAGAATTGTTTTGTTTGGTTGTATATATAACCAAGCACAACTTTACTATCTGTGTAGAAAGAAAATGAATCAATTGCAATGTCCATTTCGTTTTTAATAACTTCAGCAATCTCTACTGCTAGCACAGCTGCACAAAGCTCAAGTCTTGGCACAGAGTGTGCGGGTTTTGGGGTTAGTTTGGCCTTACCCAGGACAAATCCACAGTGAGGCTTGTTGGTTCCTGGGATTCTCAAATAGGCTACTGCAGCTATGGCTTCGATAGACGCATCAGAGAAAATGTGTATTTCTCTTCTGCTGGCAGCTGAAAGAGAGCTGGGAACATAACAACGTGAGACTTGGAGTTGTTCTAATATTTTCAGAGACTCCTTCCATATCTTCCACCTTTGTTGTTTCTCAATAGGCAGAGAAGTATCCCAGCCTATGTTCTCAGTGGTAAACTGTCTCAGCAATTTCTTGCCTTGAATGGTGACGGGGGCTATGAAGCCAAGAGGATCATAGATGCTGTTCACAACAGATAAAACTCCTCGCTTGGTAAAAGGCTTGTCACTGGCTGACACTTGGAAGGTGAATGTGTCTTGCTTAATGTCCCACAGCAAACCTAGGCTTCGTTGTATAGGAGGAACATCAGAACCAAGATCGAGGTCTTTCAAGTTGGTTGCATGATCTTCAGAGGGGAACGCTTTCATTACCTTCTGGCTGTTAGAGATAATCTTGTGAAGTCTGAGATTTGCTACAGACAGCATTGCCTGCGTTCTGGTGAGGAGATCGATTGCCTCTTCACTTGTGGGTAAGGATTTAAGTCCATCATCTACATAGAAGTTCTTCTCAACAAATTGACGAGCATCAGATCCATACCCCTTCTCACCTTCCTGTGCTGTCCTTCTCAATCCATAGATTGCTACAGCAGGAGAGGGGCTGTTGCCGAAGACATGTACCTTCATCCGGTAATCTGTGACCTTGTTGTTGACATCATTGTCTTTGTGCCATAGAAACCTGAGGTAGTTCCTGTTGTCTTCCTTGACAATGAAGCAGTGGAACATTTGCTGGATGTCAGCCATTACTGCAACAGGTTCTTGTCTGAAGCGGATGAGTACTCCTATGAGGTTGTTGTTTAGGTTAGGCCCAGTGAGGAGCAGGTTGTTTAGAGAAACGCCTTCATGCTGAGCGCTGGAATCAAACACCACTCTGATTTGATTAGGCTTGCGAGGGTGATACACGCCAAAGGATGGAAGGTACCAGCATTCTTCTCCTTCCTTTAGTGGTGGTGCAGGTTCTGCATGATCTCTATCAAATATATTTTGCATGAAGTCTACAAAATGTTTTTCCATCTCTGGTTTCCTCTTTAGGGTGCGTTTTAAAGAGGAAAATCTCGAAACTGCTTGCTGTAGATTGTTTGGTAATTTCGGTCTTGGGGAACGGAAAGGCAAAGGTGCTACCCAGCTGTTAGACTCATCCTGAGCAAATTCTTTGTCCATAACCTTGAGAAATTCTTTATCCTCCCTTGCAAGTGCCAACTTATTGTCTTCACTTGTAGAATTGAACACTGTTGATGCAAGACTGTCATCCCAGGACAGGAATGTGTTCATATTATCTTGGTGGTCAAGCTGCCACTTACTGTTGCTCAGCTTCTCTTTCACCCAGTAATGGTGTGGGCATGGCTGAAAATAAGTGTTGCGACCATTTGGCAAAATGTGAGTTTTAAATGAGGAAATCTTGGTAGGCTTCTTCATCTTGTCTATACAGACGTTGCCTATGATAACCCAACCTAAATCAAGGCGTTGGGCAAACGGAGCATCATGTGGTCCGTTGATTTGCTGGCGTACCTTATGTACCCTGAGAATGTCTCTATCGAGCAGAAGTAGGATCTCTGCACTCTTGTCAAGGGCTGGTATTTCTTTCGCTATAGCCCTTAGATGAGTGTGATGAAGAGCAGCCTCTGACGTAGGAATCTCATCTTTGTTGGATGGTATCTGGTTGCACTCAACAAGTGTGGGTAAGTGTATCTCCTGATTGTTGAGAGAAGCCACTATAAGTCCACAGGCTCTTCTTACGGAGACCTCTGTAATGCCACTACAAGTACCCAAGGTGTAAGGGTAAGCATCTCCTTTTAAGTTGAACAGGTCAAAGAGTTCTGATCTTGCGAGTGAACGGTTGCTCTGATCGTCCAGGATGGTATACACCTTTACGGCCCTTTCCGGTTGACCCTTGGGGTATACGTTGACTAGACATATCTTTGCGCAGGACTTGTCGCAAAGGTCGTCTCCGCAGACTTCTGTGCATGAAGAAGATACAGTAGTAAGATTTGCTGCTTGCTCTGCATTCTCCCTGCCATGATTTATCGCAAGAGTGGAATGTGCAGGTGGAGCAGGACTGAATTGAGATGGATGGAGCGCTTGCACATGGTCCTCACAGCCGCACTCTATGCATTTAATAGTAGTTTTACAGTCTTTAGCGAAATGTTCAGTAGACGCATAACATCTGTAACATACCCTAAATTTCTTTAGAAGCTCTTTGCGTTCCTGGAGCGGTTTCTTTCTGAAGCCAATGCATTTCTTGAGAGGATGTGGCTTCTTATGAATAGGACATAGGCGATTAGGATTTTCAATCTTTTCACCTTGGTTGTACTTGTCTGGAGCTGATGAGGGTGTGGGAAGGACATCAGTCTTTTTCACTGACACTGGACCTCTGTGGTTTCTATAGTTAGAACGTGGGCTGTCGTACTTAGGATGGGGTGAACCAGGACCACTGGACTCACTGGAGGTAAAGCTTGGGTCATTCTTGGATTCTGCAATGTTCCTGATAAATTCACAGAAGTAAGAAAATGGAGGAAAGGAGACTTGCTTTTCTTTTTTGTATCTTGACCCAAGTGTAGTCCACCTTTCTTGAATATTGTACGGCAGCTTGGAAACTATTGGGTTTACCCCACGAGCTGTGTCAAGGTAACTGAGGCCAGGTAGGTGTGGGTCTGCCTTGGCCAGCTGGAGCTCTAAGAGTAGGTCGCTGAGCTCTTGGAATTTTTCATTGTCTTTGCCAGATATTTTTGGAAATCCTTGCAGCCGTTTAAACAGAGCATTCTCTATGGCTTCAGGACTGCCAAAGCTTTGTTCCAGTCTCTCCCAAGCAGCGATGAGGCCTGCAGTTGGATTCTCGATGTGAACAGATCTCAATCTCTTGACACGTTCTGTAGACTGTGGACCGAGCCACCTGATCAGCAGATCTAGTTCTTCAGCAGCAGTAATGCCAATGTCACTAATAACGGTTCTGAAGGCACATTTCCAGCCCCTGTAGTTCTCAGGCTGGTCGTCAAACCCTGTGAGGCCGGTTTTAGTAAGTTCGCGGCGAACCATGTATCTTGCAAACTCTGTCATGTCAGTTCTCTCTGACTTTGGGCAGAGTATTGCTGGCTGAGTAGTGCTGATCATATTATTTGCGGTGTTCTGGCTAAGAGACATAGGGAAATACGGGTCTGCACGGGCGTTCAATCCAGGAGATAGTTTAAAGTCCATAGGTTTAGCTACACATGGAACTGGAACTATGTGGTTGCCAGGAGTCTGGTGACTTGCTAGCATATTGGATTGCACCTGGGCGTCTGTGTAATGAGCTTGCTGAGATGCAGGGTTCTGGTGCAATGTGGTATGTGGAGAAAGGTAAGGATGACAAATTGGTAATGCCTTGTACTGACCTTGGATGCAGAATGCTGCAGAAGAATCTGTGCCCCGTTGCTCTGGAGAAATATTTGCGCTGTCAGGATCATTCGCAGCAATCACAGGTTCACTGTTTTGGCTTAGTACATAGTCTCTTGTGCGCTTAAGAGGATCTTCTACCTCCACTTCACATACACTGATGCTGTCTCTTTCACTTCCCCTGGCAGCTTCTTCTAAAACCTTTAACCTTGCCATAGCTGTGGCATGCTCGCATTGTTTGTTTAAAGTTTCTATTTCCGCCTTTTGGCGCGCTGCATCGGCTTCCATATCTGCCTTTTGGCGCGCTGCATCGGCTTCCATATCTGCCTTTTGGCGCGCTGCATCGGCTTCCATATCTGCCTTTTGGCGCGCTGCATCGGCTTCCATATCTGCCTTTTGGCGCACTGCATCGGCTTCCTTATCTGCCTTCTTTTGCGCAAAGACGGCCTGTATTTTAGTAGCCTCTGCTTCAGCCCGCGCTCTTATGAGCTGTTCGCTGAGCGTGGAATATTTTGAAGATCTTGACTTAGAAGATAGTTTTGAACGACTGGTAGACTTAGAAATGCGAGACTACGTTTCCTGTAATTGCGCGATTCTTGCCTCTGTGTTAGACTTAATTTTGCATACTAGGCTGTCTCGTTCCAAATTAAGTTTTTGGAAGCTTTCAAATTCTTCTAAAGAATCCTTTGTATTAAGTTTCTTCAAAATGCCAACATATTCCTGGCTTTTCAGTGAATAATGTTCATACGCTGTACAAAGCTGTTCTAGAGCTCCCTCTAGTGGTGAAACATTGTGAGCAGGCTGTGAGATGGTGGAGATGTGACTCAGCAATCTTTGCCATAAGTTTGAGACAGCAGAAGAAAGTTCATGTTTTGCACCTTCTAGATTCTCTGTAACCTTCCATGTAGGCTTAGCAGAGCGTTTAGCTCTCTCACTGTACTGCAGACTAGGATCCATACTTTCTTCTGACTGTAGGTACTGTTCACCTTGAGAAGACTGTGCAATGTTCTCTTCAGACATGACACCTCACAGACAGGATGTGGATAATACAGAGGTGGGGGTGCTAGCTTGCTAGAAGGGTCTATGCTGTGGGGTCACACACACTGATGATTTCTTCTGCAGGCAGTTGCTTGTCTGTGACTATCTCTGCAGGAGCTGCACACTGACTATACAGCTGGATCTGGCAGATATATAATCATCTTTTCACTATTCTGACTCCATGACCAGGCTGTAAGTTGTAGGGCCCTTGAGACAATCTCACTGTATATGTCTGTATTGAACCGGTACTCACACCAAGACACTGTCAGATAGCGTCAACTCAGCTGAAGAGGCACGTGGGAAGTTTCCAGAGAAGTTTATTTTCAGGCTGAAATACTTGTAATGTACACAAACCAGCAGGTGAAAAGATGATATTTTGCCAGAGTTGAGCAGGAGATGACTACACAGTATGGGAACCATGAGGAAAGACAACTAGGCACAGAAAGAAGGGAGGAGCTATTACCTCAGAGCCTAGCTACAGGGAGATAGCAGGGACAAACTAAATAAAGCAAAGCAACTGCAATAGGAGCATATAACATAACATGACAGTGAATAGAAACCTAAGTCGAGGGACATGACAGGGTCAGTTCACATAGAGTTTATTGGCACTTATTGTCACGCAAAAAACGCGTTTGAATCAATGACAAAGAACGGACTAAATTGTCCCCCATTGATTTCAATGGGAGGCAGAGGCATTTTTTTTCCTGGGTGGCTTTTGGCCGCTCACGAGATAAAAAAGTGGCATGTCCTTTCTTGCCACGAATTCTGCCTTTGACCTCTCATTGAAATTGGAGGCAGGAAAAACCTGCGACACTTGAGAGTTTTTTTGCCCACAGTCCTGCGAAATACGCAGCGGAAAAAAAAGTACAGACTTTTTCTGAAGGAATTCTGAGGCAGATTTTTTTCTGTCTGCAAATCGCGGTTGTTACGATTTAGGTGATACCATAAATGTGTTGTTCGTTTGTAAAACTTTTGCAAAATAAACCCACATTTTATGGACAAAAAGTATTTTTTTTTATTTTTTACTGTGAACACTTTTTTTTATTCACCTTTATTTAATTATTTTTTTAGTCCTACGTCCAGGGCTACACCGAGACTTTTTGTATTGTTACTAATTGATTTTAACTATTAACCCCTTCCCTCTTTAGCCACTTTTGACCTTCCTGACAGAGCCTCATTTTTCAAATCTGACATGTTTCACTTTATGTGGTAATAACGTCGGAATGCTTTTATCTATCCAAGCGATTCTGAGATTGTTTTCTCGTGACACATTGGACTTTATATTACTGGCAAAATTTGCTCGATATGTTCAGTATTTAATTGTGAAAAACACCAAAATTTGGCGAAAAATTGCAAAAATTAGCATTTTTCTAAACTTAAATGTATCTGCTTGTAAGACAGGCAGTTATAACACACAAAATTGTTGCTAATTAACATCCCCCATATGTCTACATTAGATTGCCATCGTTTTTTGAACCTCCTTTTATTTTTCTAGGACGTTACAAGGCTTAGAACTTTAGCAGTAATTTCTGACATTTTCAAGAAAATTTCAAAAGGCTATTTTTACAGGGGTCAGTTCAGTTGTGAAGTGGCTTTGAGGTCATTATATATTAGAAACCCCCAAAAAGTCACCCCATTTTAAAAACTTCACCCCTCAAAGTATTCAAAACAGCATTTAGAAAATTTCTTAACCCTTTAGACTTTTCACAGGAATTAAAGCAAAGTAGAGGTGAAATTTACAAATGTCATATTTTTTTGCAGAAATAAATTTTTAATCCAATTTTCTTTATAACACAGAAAGTTTTACCAGAGAAATGCAACTCAATATTTATTGCCCAGGTTCTGCAGTTTTAGGAAATATCCCACATGTGGCCCTAGCGTGTTACTGGACTGAAGCACCGGCCTCAGAAGCAAAGGAGCACCTAGTGGATTTTGTGGCCTTATTTTTATTACAATATATTTTAGGCACCATGTCAGGTTTGAAGGGCTCTTGCGGTGCCAAAACAGTGGAAATCCCCCAAAAGTGACCCCATTTGGGAAACTACACACCTCAAGGAAATTATCTAGAGGTGTAGTGAGCATTTTGACTGCACAGGTTTTTTACAGAAATTATTGGAAGTAGGCTGTGAAAATGTAGGTTTAGAATTTTTTTTTCTCATTTCCACAAGGACTAAAGGAGAAAAAGCACCACCAATTTGTAAAGCAATTTCTCCCGAGTAAAACAATACCCCACATGTGGTAATAAACATCTGTTTGAACACACGGCAGCGCTTAGAAGGGATAGAGTTCACATTTAGCAGGAATGGTTTGCGGAGGCCATGTCACATTTACAAAGCCCCTGAGGGGACAAAACAGTAGAAACCCCCCACAAGTGACCCCATTTTGGAAACTACACCCATTGAGTAAATTATCTAGGGGTATAGTGAGCGTTTTGACCCCACAGGTTTTTTTGCACAAATTATTGGAATTAGGCCCGGAAAATAAAAATCTAAATTTTTTCAAAGAAAATGTAGGTTTAGCTAATTTTTTCTCATTTCCACAAGGACTGAAGGAGAAAAAGCACCACCAAATTTGTAAAGCAATTTCTCCCGAGTAAAACAATACCCCACATGTGGTAATAAACGGCTGTTTGGACACACGGCAGGGCTTAGAAGGGATGGAGCACCATTTGCCTTTTGGAGTTCACATTTAGCAGGAATGGTGTAAAGGATTTGCCAGACACAGCTTCTGTGTCGACGTCCGTGGGCAATCAGTCTGCACCTGCTCCTATTTCTGTGAGACTGACTCCATCTTCCACCACTCAGGATGGCAGGCTTAGGAGTGGGAGAGCCTATCACAGCCTGGCCAGACGGAGCTAGCTCCCGCCCACTGTCTATTTATACCTGCCTTTCCTGTTCCTCCTTTGCCTATGATTCTTCTATGCTTGTTTCCTGGCTTGCTGCTGCTGCTTGTACTACTCATCATCTGCTTGTTATTGACCTTGGCTTTCTGACCACTCTCCTGCTCAGCGTTTGGTACCTCGTTCTCTCCTGGTTTGACTCGGCTCGTTCACTACTCTTGTTGCTCACGGTGTCTCCGTGGGCAGCTGCCCCGTTTCCCTAGCTTCTGTGTACCCTTGTCTGTTCGTTTGTCTTGCACTTACTGAGCATATGGACCGTCGCCCAGTTGTACCCCGTCGCTTAGGACGGGTCGTTGCAAGTAGGCAGGGACTGAGTGGCGGGTAAATTAGGGCTCACCTGTCTGTCTCCCTACCCTGTCATTACATAATCACAGGCCCATATACCTAGTCTACCCTGGTCCCTGACACTTCTATGGACCCCCTTGAGACCCTGGCTCAGCAGATGCAGGGCCTCTCCCTACAGGTCCAGGCCCTGGCTCAGAGGGACAACCTGCGTGATGCTTCCCTGGTAGTGCCCCCCACCTCACCTCTCGAACCCCACCTCAAGTTGCCTGACCGGTTCTCAGGGGACCGGAAGACTTTTTTCTCCTTTCGGGAGAGTTGTAGGCTCTATTTTCGCTTAAAGCCCCACTCCTCAGGTTCTGAGAGCCAGCGGGTGGGTATAATTATGTCCCGGCTCCAGGACGGGCCCCAAGAATGGGCCTTCTCCTTGGCTCCTGACGCCCCTGAACTTTCCTCCGTTGATCTTTTCTTTTCTGCTCTCGGGCTCATTTATGACGAGACTGACAAGACTGCCTTTGCCGAGAGTCAGCTGGTGACCTTACGTCAGGGTAAGAGACCTGTTGAGGAGTATTGTTCTGACTTTAGGAAGTGGTGTGTAGCTTCTCGGTGGAATGACCCTGCCTTGAGGTGCCAGTTTAGATTGGGTCTGTCGAACGCCATGAAAGACCTGCTAGTTAGCTATCCCTCTGCTGACTCCCTAGATCAGGTTATGGCTTTAGCGGTACGACTTGACCGACGTCTCAGGGAACGACGACTTGAAAGTTTTTGTGCCTTCTCCTCTGACTCCCCCATGATGCCTCCCGAGGTTCCGTTGCTTCGTTCATCCACGGAAGACTCGGATGTACCTATGCAACTTGGGGCCTCCGTGTCCCCCCAACAACGTAGTGAGTTCCGCAGGAAGAATGGTCTCTGCTTCTACTGTGGGGATGACAAGCATCAAGTGAACAACTTCCGCGCCTAAGTGATCATCGGGGAGGTCACTTGGGCACACAGGTATTTCCCATAAAGATGAAACCTAATAAAATCTTGCTTCCCTTTCAGGTCTCTTTTGGTGGTAGGTCTGCTACCCCGTGGATTCGGGGTCTTCTGCTAATATTATGTCTGTGGAATTTGCTATGTCTCTAGCTATGCCATTGATTGATTTGCCTAAACCTGTCCCGGTAGTGGGTATCGACTCCACTCCTCTTGCTAATGGTTATTTTACACAGCATACCCCTGTTTTTGAACTCCTTGTTGGCTCCATGCATTTGGAGCAGTGCTCTGTACTGGTGATGCAGGGATTATCATCCGATTTGGTTTTAGGCCTTCCCTGGTTGCAGATGCATAATCCCATGTTTAACTGGAATACTGGGGATTTTACCAAATGGGGTAATGAATGCATGACGTCATGTTTTTCTGTTAATTCCATTTCTCTCCCTGAGGAGGTGAACACTCTACCTGAGTTTGTTCAGGACTTCGCTGATGTTTTCTCTAAAGAGGCCTCCGAAGTGTTACCTCCTCATAGAGAATACGATTGCACAATCGATTTGGTACCAGGAGCTAAGCTCCCTAAGGGTAGGATATTTAATCTCTCTTGTCCCGAACGTGAAGCCATGAGAGAGTATATCCAGGAATGCCTGGCCAAGGGTTACATTCGCCCCTCTACTTCTCCGGTAGGTGCTGGCTTTTTCTTCGTAGGGAAGAAGGATGGTGGTCTTAGGCTGTGCATCGACTACCGGAACTTGAATAAGGTCACTGTAAGGAACTAGTACCCCCTTCCTTTGATTCCTGATCTCTTCAATCAGGTTCAGGGGGCCCAATGGTTCTCTAAGTTTGATCTACGGGGGGCTTATAACCTTATCCGCATCAAAGAGGGGGATGAGTGGAAGACTGCGTTTAACACGCCCGAATGTCATTTCGAATACCTCGTCATGCCCTTTCGGTTGTGTAATGCTCCCGCGGTCTTCCAGAATTTCATAAATGAAATTTTAAGAGACTACCTGGGGGTATTTCTTGTAGTGTACCTTGATGACATACTTGTGTTTTCCAAGGACTGGTCCTCCCACATTGAGCATGTCAGGAAGGTGCTCCAGGTCCTTCGGGAAAACAAACTGTTTGCTAAGACCGAAAAATGTGTGTTTGGGGTACAAGAGATACAATTTTTGGGTCAAATCCTCACTCCTCATGAATTCCGCATGGACCCCGCCAAGGTCCAGGCTGTGGCGGAATGGGTCCAACCTGCCTCCCTGAAGGCGTTACAGTGCTTCCTGGGATTCGCTAATTATTACAGGAGATTTATTTCTAACTTCTCGGTCATTCCTAAGCCTCTTACGGATCTCACTCGCAAAGGTGCTGATCTCCTCCACTGGCCTCCTGAGGCTGTCCAGGCTTTTGAGGTCCTTAAGAAGTGCTTTATCTCGGCCCCAGTGCAGGTTCAGCCCAACCAAATGGAGCCATTCATCGTGGAGGTTGACGTCTCCGAGGTGGGAGTGGGTGCTGTCTTGTCCCAGGGTACCAGGTCCCTCACCCATCTCCGTCCCTGTGCCTACTTCTCCAGGAAGTTTTCACACACTGAGAGTAACTATGATATTGGCAACCGCGAACTCTTAGCCATTAAATGGGCATTTGAAGAGTGGCGCCACTTCCTGGATGGGGCTAGGCACCAGGTAACGGTCCTTACCGACCACAAGAATCTGGTTTTCTTAGAATCTGCCCGGAGGCTAAACCCGAGACAAGCTCGATGGGCGTTATTTTTTACCAGATTCAACTTTTTGGTCACCTATAGGGCTGGGTCTAAAAATATTAAGGCTGACGCACTGTCGCGTGGCTTCATGGCCAGCCCTCCTTCGGAGGAAGATCCTGCTTGTATTTTGCCTCCAGGTATAATCATTTCCTCTATTGATTCTGATTTAGTCTCCGAAATTGCGGCTGATCAAGGTTAAGCTCCCGGGAACCTTCCTGAGAACAAGCTGTTTGTTCCCCTGCAACTCCGGCTAAGGGTACTTAGGGAAAATCATGACTCTGCACTATCTGGCCATCCAGGCATCCTGGGTACCAAGCACCTCATTGGCAGAAACTACTGGTGGCCTGGGTTGCTTAAAGACTTTAAGGCCTACGTCGCCGCTTGTGAGGTTTGTGCTAGGTCCAAGACTCCCAGGTCCCGACCAGCGGGCTTACTATGTTCTTTGCCCATTCCCCAGAGACCTTGGACCCATATCTCCATGGATTTTATCTCCGATTTGCCTCCATCTCAAGGCAAGTCGGTGGTGTGGGTTGTAGTAGACCGCTTCAGTAAGATGTGCCACTTTGTGCCCCTCAAGAAACTACCCAATGCTAAGACGTTAGCTACCTTGTTTGTCAAACACATCCTGCGTCTCCATGGGGTTCCGTCAATATTGTTTCTGACAGAGGGGTACAATTTGTTTCATTCTTTTGGAGAGCCTTCTGTAAAAAGTTGGAGATTGATCTGTCCTTCTCCTCGGCTTTCCATCCTGAAACTAATGGCCAAACGGAGAGGACTAATCAGTCTCTAGAACAATATTTAAGGTGTTTTATTTCTGACTGTCAACATGATTGGGTCTCATTCATTCCCCTCGCCGATTTTCCCTTAATAACCGGGTCAGTAACTCGTCAGGGGTCTCCCCCTTTTTCTGTAATTTTGGGTTTAATCCACGGTTCTCCTCCATTTCACCTGGTAGTTCCAACAATCCCGAGGTAGATGTCGTTCATCAGGAACTGTGCACAGTCTGGGCGCAGGTTCAGAAGAACCTAGAGGCGTCCCAGAGCATACAAAAGACTCAGGCAGATAGAAGACGTTCTGCTAACCCCTTGTTTGTGGTCGGGGATCTGGTGTGGCTATCTTCTAGAAATTTGCGCCTTAAAGTCCCGTCCAAGAAGTTTGCTCCCCGGTTTATAGGGCCGTACAAGGTCATTGAAGTCCTTAACCCTATCTCCTTCCGACTGGAGTTGCCCCCGTCTTTTCGAGTGCACGACGTCTTTCATGCCTCCCTCCTTAAACGCTGCTCCCCGTCCTTGGCTCCCTCGAGGAAACCTCCGGTCCCTGTTCTCACCCCTGAGGGGGTAGAATCGAGGTGGCCAAGATTGTGGACAGCAGGATGGTCCAATGCTCCCTCCAGTACCTGGTCCATTGGAGGGGATACGGGCCTGAGGAGAGGACTTGGGTACCCGCCCGGGATGTTCATGCTGGGGTATTGCTCAGGAGGTTCCACCTTCGTTTCCCCAATAAACCAGGTCCAGCTAGAAAGGGTCCGGTGGCCCCTCATAAAAGGGGGGTACTGTAAAGGATTTGCCAGACACAGCTTCTGTGTCGACGCCCGTGGGCAATCAGTCTGCACCTGCTCCTATGTCTGTGAGACTGACTCCATCTTCCACCACTCAGGATGGCAGGCTTAGGAGTGGGAGAGCCTATCACAGCCTGGCCAGACGGAGCTAGCTCCTGCCCACTGTCTATTTATACCTGCCTTTCCTGTTCCTCCTTTGTCTGTGATTCTTCTATGCTTGTTTCCTGGCTTGCTGCTGCTGCTTGTAATACTCATCATCTGCTTATTATTGACCTTGGCTTTCTGACCACTCTCCTGCTCAGCGTTTGGTACCTCGTTCTCTCCTGGTTTGACTCGGCTCGTTCACTACTCTTGTTGCTCACGGTGTCTCCGTGGGCAGCTTCCCCGTTTCCCTAGCTTCTGTGTACCCTTGTCTGTTCGTCTGTCTTGCACTTACTGAGTGTAGGGACCGTCGCCCAGTTGTACCCCGTCGCTTAGGACGGGTCGTTACAAGTAGGCAGGGACTGAGTGGCGGGTACATTGGGGCTCACCTGTCTGTCTCCCTACCCTGTCATTACAAATGGTTTGCGAAGGCCATGTCACATTTACAAAGCCCCTGAGGGGACAAAACAATGAAAACCCCACACAAGTGACCCCATTTTCGAAACGACACCCATTGAGAAAATTATCTAGGGGTATAGTGTGCGTTTTGACCCCACAGGTTTTTTGCAGAAATTATTGGAAGTAGGCCCTGAAAATAAAAATCTACATTTCTTTCAAAGAAAATGTAGGTTTAGCTAATTTTTTCTCATTTCCACAAGGACTGAAGGAGAAAAAGCACTACCTGAGTAAAACAATACCCCACATGTGGTCATAAACGGCTGGTTGGACACACGGCGGGGCTTAGAAGTGAAAGAGCGCTATTTGGCTTTTGGAGATCACATTTAGCAGGAATGGTTTGCGGAGGCCATGTCACATTTGCAAAGCCCCTGAGGGGACAAAACAATGAAAATTCCCAAAAAGTCATTCCATTTAGGAAACTACAACCCTTGAGGAATTCATCTAGGGGTGTAGTAAACATTTAGACCCCATAGATGTTTCATAGAATTTATTAGAATTGGGCAGTGAGGGGCGTGGCTTAGCGGCATATGTGAGCAGACGCAGGAACCGGAGCTCCCGCTGCCGATATCCTGAAACACATCCTGTGGCTAAATTCCTCTAACGAAGACATACCTGTGCAGAGAGGGGAGAAAGAGGAGAACCTGGTGACATTATTCTGTAGACTCTGGAGGCTGTAATGACCCGTTCAAGGAAGTCTAAGGCGGCAGAGGAAGGTGAGCTGGGATTACAAGATGGCGCCGACATGTGCGTGATGGCAGAGAGCAGAGACTTGAGAGGGGCGGCGGCATCCCGATTGGAGCGCTTTGCCAGAAAGACACCCGTGAAGGCAGATGCTGGAGGAGAGATGACAGGAGGAGGGAAAAAGCAGGCAGGCTGCTCCGGGTCCAGATATGAACCGCTGCGGGCACAGGTGGACTCAAAGGAGGAGGAGGAGAATGGAGAAGATGTTGCAGGCAGCTCAGGAGGAGGGCTGGATCGAGGCCCGCACAATTCAAATAAGCCTGGGCCTACGTTGGCAGATGTTTTTTCGGCGGTAAGCCTATGTAATGCCACGCTAGCTAAACTCACTTGCCAGGTGGGCGGAATAAAGGAGGATATTTCCATAATACGGCACGATCTGCAGAAGGTGTCGGAGCGTACAACAGCGGTGGAAGGTAGAGTCAGTGATGTGGAAGACAGAATGCTGCCCATGAGGAGAGACGTAAATGCGGTAGCTGTGGATGTTACTTATCTGTTATCTAAAACGGATGACCTGGAGAACCGTTTACGTCGCAATAACGTAAGGATGGTGGGAATACCCGAAAAAGTGGAAGGGTCCAATCCGGATTCCTATTTCGAAAAATGGCTACTGGAGGTGTTTGGCAAGGAGTCGTTGACACCATTGTTTGCGGTGGAAAGAGCCCATAGAGTACCAACTCGCCCGGGTCCACCTGGACGGCCGCCAAGACCTGTGCTGGTAAAGCTGCTTCATTATAAGGACAGAGATTTAATTCTTCGCCAGGCCCGGGAAAAGCAGGATATACGGGTGAATGGTGTGAAAGTGTCATTTTACCCGGATTTTTCTGTAGAGGTCCAGAAAAGAAGGATGCAATTTCTGGATATCAAACGACGACTGAGGGATCTGCGTGTTCAATACTCCATGTTGTACCCGGCGAAACTTCGAGTTGCGGCGCTGGGATCCGTACAATTTTTTGAGAACTCAAAAGATGCGTTAAGATGGCTGGACAGTCACGAGGATCGCCTTCGTCAGAATCGAGAGGAAGCTGCTGCGTGATTATCAGGTGGATGGTTGAAGAGGGGACTCTGCTTACTAGGAAAAAGAAGGAGGATGCGCCGCACAGGGGAATAAGGCATTGTTTTTTCTGCATTTTATTAACTGTTCTAATTTGGGGCTGCAGCCTCTAGGTTTATAATGCTGAAGGAAAGACAGAGATGTCAGGTTAATTGAATATGTTGGAGTCACTAAAATGCTATATAGCTATGGTAGTAAGGTGGCGGGAGGTTTGTGGTTCTCAGGTTTATATTGTGGGAAAAGATGTGTTTCTGCAGTGTAAATGGGAAGCTGAACAGTCACATTGGTGGAGATTTCTTCACCAGCCCGGGCCCTCTTTGGAGGGTAAGTTTCTGGAATGTTGGGCGGGCTAGGGAGGGGGGTGGAGGGAGGAGAATGTTTTGGAGGGAAAGGGAGTTGGAAGTGCAGTACGCTCTGATTGGCACTGGATTCAAGGGTAATGGCCTCTGTCAGATAAAAGAAATGGATAGATGGGGGGTAGGGTAAATCTTTTGTCCTGGAATGTGAGAGGTATGGGAGAGGCAACAAAACGGCGAGCTATATTTGACTTTCTGAAAGGGCAGTCTGCTGGAGTGATGGGACTACAGGAAACGCATCTTACCGCTGATACTGTGCAACAGGCACATAGGGTGTGGATTAGACACAGCTTTCACTCATTTCATTCCACATATTCAAGGGGGGTTAGTCTCCTGGTTCATAGGGATGTACCTTTTTGCTGTTTGGCTTCCTTTAGAGATGGAGAGGGCAGATATGTAGGGGTACATTGTAAGTTGTTTAATTGGGAATGTATAATTGTGGTACTGTATGTACCTCCCCCATACTCGGTGGTTCCAATAAGAGAAGTGTTGGAAAGGCTGGCTAGTTGGCCGGTGGTCCCGACTATACTTATGGGAGACTTCAACAATGTAATGGATATAAGACGTGATAAATTTCCAAAAGGGGGGGGGGGTAGGTGAGGCTGTTCTGACGCGGTTTGGGAAGTACATGATAGAGGTGGGGTACACGGATGTTTGGCGGGCAAAGTGGCCCTCTACTACGCAATATTCTTGTGTGTCATCTACTTATGGATCGTTGTCTAGAATAGATTTGATGTTTAGTAACGGGTTAGGGATTGAGTGTGTGGAAGGGGTGGAATATCTGCCAAGGTCACTGTCTGATCACTCCCCAATGATATTGAAAGTTCGAACTAGTCCGCAGACAGGGGGGCTAAGACTGCATTGGAGGCTAAATCCGTTCTGGATACGACTAGTGGGGGAGGAGATAATAACTGCGAGCTTGCAGGAGTACTTTGAGTTTAATAAAGGTACGGTACCTATAGATATCTTATGGGACGCTGTGAAGGCAAATACCAGGGGGGTGTATATCCGGGAAATCACGACCATTAAAAATAGATCACGACAGGTGGGAAAACATTTGCTGGAAAGGGTGACATTATCCGAGGAGAATCATGTAGCTAATAATACAGCAGAAACGAAGGCCCAGTGGAAGGTAGCCCTAAAACTACTAAAGGAACATCAACTGGAACAGGCAGCTAATAAAAGGTTGTTTTTGCAGCAAAAATATTATGAGGAGGGGGAAATGACGGGCAGATTGTTGGCAAATATGGCTAGGCCTCAGCGGGAGGGTGCGTTCATCCACCAATTGCAGGACAAAGAGGGGACACTGGTTGGAGAAACAGGGGACATACTGGGTGTGTTGAAGTCCTTCTATACCGAGCTGTATCGTACGAGGGTAGATTATCCGGAAGATCTATTGACAGACTATCTAGAGGAAATGGAGTGGGTTACCTTAGGGGAGGAGGAGAGAGAGTGGCTGGAAGAGCCAATTACTTTGGAGGAATTGCAGGAAGCAGTGAGTTCTATGGCAAATGAAAAGGCTCCAGGCATGGATGGTATACCTACTGAGATGTACAAAACATATGGGGGGGAGCTTCTGCCAGAGTTATTAGAGGTGTTCCAAGATAGTTTTGCCAGGGGACGACTGCCACAGACTATGTATGAAGCGGCAATAGTAGTCATTCCTAAAGAGGGGAAAGATCGAACACAGCCGGACTCTTATAGACCAATATCCCTGCTGTCCGCAGATGTAAAAATTTTGGCAAAGGTTCTGGCTAATAGGCTGACAAGAGTGGTGACTAAGGTAGGGGGCCCGGATCAGTCGGATTTATGCCATCAAGATCTACAGCGGTTAATCTAAGAAGATTATTCTTGAATTTGCAGACAGAGGCTGCAGATACACAGTGTAGAGCAGTGTTGTCCTTAGACGCGGCTAAGGCATTTGATAGTGTGGAGTGGGGGTATCTATGGGCTGTTTTGGAGCGGTTTGGATTTGGGAATAATTTTATAACATGGGTTAAATTGCTGTATAAGGAACCGGTGGCTAGGATTAGAGCCAATGGGCGGATGTCAGATTCCTTTAGACTGGAGAGGGGGACGCGTCAGGGATGTCCACTTTCCCCGCTATTATTCGCTCTAGCGATCGAACCTCTGGCAAATGTGGTAAGGCAACATCCGGGTATAGAGGGATTTCGATGTGGGGAGCTGGAGGAACGCATAGCATTATATGCGGATGATATTTTACTATTCCTGGGAGAGATAGTTCGGTCACTGCCGTTGATAATGATCATATTGGAACGGTTTGGCAAATTTTCAGGGCTGCAAATTAATTGGAGTAAGTCGACATTGCTGCCACTCAAACCATTGGAGGTGCCACTGGTGGTGGGGGGAATTGCTATACCTTGTGTTAAAGAATTTAAATATCTGGGGATTAAGGTCTCGGGGAGGGTGCAGGATTTTGTTGCGCTGAATGTGAAACCATTATTGGACAAACTAAAAGATAAGACTAGAATATGGCTTGGGCTACCACTTTCAGCGCTAGGAAGAGCAAACCTGATCAAAATGATTTTGATGCCTCAGGTTCTTTATGTTGTGCATAATGCCCCAGTGTGGTTGCCTAAATACTGGTTCAGGAGAATACATAATCTGTTTAGGGACTTAGTGTGGAAAAGGGGGATCCCCAGGATTAAATTGGAAAAATTACAATTACCAACGGAAAAGGGAGGATTAGCTATTCCAAATGCGTGGATATACTACTTGGCAGCCCAAGCACAACATTTTAAAGGTTAGAAGAATAGGGAAGAGTGGGGTTCTAGTGGGAAACTGGTGCATCATTTGAGTCGGGGCGAGGATATACTAGAGGCAATGGAGTCTCATAAACTGAGGAGGGAGGCGAAAGGGAAACCGACTTTGTTATTGATACATAGGGTCTGGTGGGAATGCAAAAAAATACTGGGCGTTACTGGGTGCTCCAATTATATGCCTCTATGGGATAATCCATACTTATGGGAATTCCATATCTTGGACGGCTTTCAGGAGTGGGAACAAGCTGGGGTCAGATATGTATACCAGGTATATGAGGGGGGAAGTCTCAAATTGTTCTCACAGTTACAGGAGGAGTTTGGACTCCCACATCGGATGTTTTATCAATACCTCCAGTTGCGGCATGCGGCGCAGGCCCAGGGTAGATTGGTGGACTTGGGCTGCTCTACTATGGGAGTGATGGAACAGGTATTGGGAGCAAAAGACACTAAAGGGATTATTTCTGTGATCTATGGTACATTACTTTCCAAATTCCTTGGAGATCCGATGGGGGTGATCAGATGCAAATGGGAAGAGGATGTGGGGAATATATCTGATGATGAGTGGGAGGAGATACTGGAATCGCCCAAAATGCTCTCCATTAATGTAGCACACAGGAGGTCACAACTTTTTCTCCTACATAGAGTGTATAGGACGCCTAAGGTGTTAATGCAAATGGGACTCAGACCAACGCAGGAGTGTCCCAGGTGTTCGTTTGAGGGGGCAGACATAAAGCATATGTTCTGGAGTTGTCCGAAGCTGAATGATTACTGGAAGGAGGTTGGAGGCATGGTAGAGAGGGTATTTGGGAGAGTTTTTCCGTTGGAACCTAAGATCTATGTGTTGGGCTGCATGGGGCAGGAGGGAGAAGATGGAGCTGAATTACTGGCCATAAAAAAGGTTTTGTATCATGCTAGGAAACTAATAGCAAAATATTGGCTGAATGCGGATCCCCCGGAGGTGTCTGAGCTAGTGGGATACGTTAACCACACGGTGGCATTGGAACATCGGATATATCTAAAACGTGGGGCAATACACAAATACGATAAGCAATGGGGAAAATGGGAACACAATTATGCCACTACAGGGAGGTAGAATACACTTTAAGGTGGAATGATAAGGAGGCAAGTATGGATATATCAGTAGGAGGCAGGAGAGAGAATGGTTATATGAGTCAGGGAAAGGAGGAGGTACTGCGGGGGGGGGGGGGAGTTGGGATGGAGGGAAGGGGGAGTTATGATACATATAACTGTATATGTTGTACAAAACTGAAAATGTATTGACTGTTGGAACCAAGTTAATGTACATGAGATGTATAATGTATGTTGTATTATCAATAAAAACTGGTTTGATTTAAAAAAGAATTGGGCAGTGAAAATAAAAACAATCCTTTTTCTTCAATAAAACGTAGCTTTAGCGCAAAATTTTTCATTTTCTCAACAAATAAAGGAAAAAAAAGAACCCAACATTTGTAAAGCAATTTCTCCCGAGTACGGCAATACCCCAGAAACTGCTATTTGGGCACACGGCAGGGCTCAGAAGGGAAGGAGCGCCATTTGGAGTGCAGATTTTGCTGGATTGGTTTCTGGACGCCTGTAGGACCAAAACAGTGGAAACCCCCCAGAAGTTACCCCATTTTGGAAACTACACCCCTCAATGCATTTACCTAGTGGTGTAGTGAGCATGTTAACCCTGCAGGTGTTTTGTAGAAATTAGTGTGCACTCCATGTTGCAGAGTGAAAATGGGATTTTTTCCATAGATATGCCAATATGTGGTGCCCGGCTTGTACCACCATAACAAGACAGCCCTCTAATTATTATGCGGTGTTTCCCGATTTTAGAAATACGCTACATGTGACCCTAATCTTTTGCCTGGACATTTGACCAGGCTCAGGAGTGAGAGAGTACCATGCGAAATTGAGGCCTAATTTGGCGATTTACAATGTATTGGTTCACAATTGCAGAGGCTCTGATGTGAAATAATAAAAAGAAACCCCTGAGAAGTGACCCCATTTGGAAACTGCACCCCTCAATGTATTTATTAAGGGGTGTAGTGAGCATTTCACCCCACAGGTCTTTTCCATAAATGAATGTGCTGCGGATGGTGCAAAATAAAAATGTATATTTTTCCCTAGATATGCCATTTCAGTGGCAAATATGTCATGCCCAGCTTATGACACTGGAGACACACACCCCAAAAATGTTTAAAAGGGTTCTCCCGGGTGTGGCGATGCCATATATGTGGAAGGAAACTGCTGTTTGGGCACGCTGTAGGGTTCAGAGCGGAGGGAGCGCCATTTGGCTTTTGGAGAGCGGATATTGCTTGGTAGTAGTTTTGTTTGAGTATTGCTGGTGTTTCCTTTTATAATGTGGGGGTACATGAAAGCGGGGCGGAGTATATAAGGGGCATAGTCAGGTGGTATAATAATGGGGTAAAAAAACAATAAAATGATCCATAGATGTGTGTTACGCTGTGAAGCAATCCTTTCTGCACAGGCCGGTGTCGCACTGATATATGGCGTCCTTTCTTATGCCCCTTTTGGTCCACACTCCGCACCTTTGCAGTTTAAAGAATTTTGCTGGGAAAGTGTTGTCCTGGTATAATACGGGCACCCTCGCTTCCAGCGGACATGTTTGGGCCCTCCCTTTCCTGGTTCCCTAATTTTAGGTCCTTGATAAATCGCCTCTTCAAACAACTGCATATTTTTTATTTCCTGACTTATTGGAGCCATAACTAATTTTATTTTTTCATAGACGTAGTTGTATGAGGGCTTTTTTTTGCGGGACGAGCTGTAGTTATTATTGGTACCATTTTGGGGTACATGCGACTTTTTGATCACCTTTTACCCTATTTTTTGGGAGGCCAGGTAAACAAAAAAACGCATTTCTGGCATAGTTTTGTTTTGTTTTTTTATACAGCGTTCACCAACCGTAAGCCGTAAACGATTTCGGCAATTCCTAATTTATAGAACTTTTTTATGTTTTACAACTTTTTGCACAATAAAATTACTTTTGTAAAAAGAATGTATTTTTTCTGTCATCAAGTTGTGAGAACCATAACTTTTTAATTTTTTTTGTCGACGCAGCTGTATGAGGGCTTGTTTTTTGCGGGACGAGCTATAGTTTTTATAGGTACCATTTTTGGAATACGTGCGACTTTTTGATAATTTTTTATTCCAATATTTATAGGTCAGTGACCAAAAAACAGAAACTCTGGTATCATTTTTAACGTTTTTTTTTTTATGCGGTTCACCGCGTGCAATAAATAATCTAATATTTTGATACCTCAGGTCGTTACGGTCGCGGCGATATCAAATATGTATGGTTTATTATTTTTTTTCAATAATAAAAGGACTTGATAAAACGCAATCCCCCTTTTAATCTTATTTTATTACTTGCAACTTTTATTGTTTTCAAACTTTTATTTCTTTCACTTTTTTTTACACTTTTTTTTACACTTTTTCTCAAGTCCCACTAGGGGACTTGAAGGTCTAGCTGTCAGATTTATTTTTTTCAAATACATTGCACTACCTACGTAGTGCAATGTATTAGATCTGTCAGTTATTCACTGACAGCAAGTCGATTAGGCTTCGCCTCCCGGCGGGGCCTAATCGGCTTCCGTAATGGCAGAGCAGGAGACCATTGTGTCTTCTGTTGCCATAGCAGCAGTCGCCAGTCCCGATTGCCTGTCAGGGCTGGAGATCTGCTAGTAACCACTACGATGAAGCAATCGCTTTCGATTGCTGCATCGAAGGGGTTAACGGCAGGGATCGGAGCTAGCTCCGGTTCCTGCCGTTACAGGTGGATGTCAGCTTTAACATACAGCTGACTTCCACCGCTGATGACGCCAGATCAGCTCCTGACCCGGCGCCATCTTGCCGGCGGCTACGGAATCCGATCAGGCCCCGTCGCCGGGCGGATCTTGACCGGTTTCCGTGCTAGGCAGACCGGGAGGCCAGTATTAGGCCTCCGGTTGCCATTGCAGCCACCGGAACCCCGGCAATTTCATTGCTGGGGTTCCGATGAGCTGCAAACACCTTAAGTGCATCGATCGCATTTGAGCGCGGCACTTAAGGGGTTAATGGCGGGGATCGAAGCTAATTTCGGTCCCCGCCGTTACAGTCGGATGTCAGCTGTAAGATACAGCTGAGATCCGGCGATGATGGAAACGGCTCAGCTTCTGAGCCGGTGCCAAACATTTGGCGTATGGGTACGGCAAAATGCGGGAAGTCAATGCTTTCCATGGCGTACCCATACGGCAAATGTCGGGAAGGGGTTAAGCTACAGTTGCAGTACAAAATACATTGAGGTGCATGCAATCTTGTGGACTGCAGCTGTCACTCAGAAGATATCAATTAGTAGTACCTCAGAAGCTAGGTGTAGCCCTTAGGTGAAATTCACAAGAGCGTGTGCGCTTTGCACGCGCAAAAAATGCTACGTTTTTTGCGCAATGCAGTTCCGTGTGGCATCAGTGTTTGGTGCGTGGCTGCGTGTTTTTTGCGTGTATGGCATCGTTGTGACACGTGGTTTTGATGTTTATAAACAGAAATGAAGGAGGTGGTTTTATTATTCCCTTCATTGCGTCAACAACTGTAGCGCGAATCAGGCGCGGCACACGGAAGTGCGTCCGTGTGCCGTGCGCGGTTTTCACGCACCCATTGACTTCAATGAGTGCGTGATGCGCGAAAAACGCTAAAGTATAGGACATGCTGTGAGTTTCACTCAGCGGACACACGCTGCGTGAAAAACACGGAATGTCTGAACGGCCCCATTGACTAGCATCGGTCCGTGCGACATGCGTGATTTTCACGCGCGTATCACGGATGTGAACTACGCTCGTGTAAATAAGGCCTTAGTCTAAGGGTAAGGCCACACGGTGCATTTATGTTGCGCAGCAAGTAATTTCTCAATAGAAGTCAATGGTGACATTTTGGTTATGGACAGACTGCTGCTATTATATTACAATGTGTTTTTTGTGCGGTTGACCGCATCTTCATAATGTCCGACCGCACCCAGTTAATGACCAATGTTGCTACTGAACTGCTTGTGTTTTTGCGAACAGTTCTGCAATGTATTATAATGATCTATATACAGGAAGCACCTAACAAACTTCAACACGGGTGAAAACTATGTCCATCAATTATTTCCTTTAAAAACGTAACAGAACTGCAGGATTACAGAGACAAAAAATGCATGCAGTTGACCGCATGCGGTATTCAAACGCAACAAAACCACGTCAACGGCGCACCGTGTAGCCTTACCCTAAGGCCGGGTTCACACGGGGAGGATAGGCTGCGTAAAAGCACGGAGCATATCCTCCCTGTGTGCCGCAGGGAATTCCGGGCGAAAAAGCGCACCAAACTGTGGTGCAGTTTTTCGCCCGGAATGTCCTCTGCGGTAAACTGCTGCATTAACTAGCCTGCTAGCAGGCCGGCCTCCTGGGATGACGTTTCATCCCAGGAGAACGCTGCAGACTGTGATTGGCTGCAGCGGCGATCACATGGGATGAAGCGGCCCACTGACATCATCCAGGCAATGATGTTTCATCCCAGGTGACCGCTGCTACAGCCTGTGATTTGCTGCAGCGGTCACATTGAAGCGCTATAGTAGGGATAGGTCATTAATGTTATTTCTTTGTAAACCCCTTTAATTTGAACTGCAGAAATGATTAGTTATGATGTGTTTTTATTGTCATATTGTATATGTCGAGTATTTTGTAGTTGTATATAGTATCAGTGTTATATAGTCACCCTTCTGTTTCACATACTGCACCTAACCTAAGAACCAGACTCAGTATGAAGAGTGAGATTCTTAAAGAACAGTCAGACATGTTGGTGGTGATATTGGTGGTGGTGATAGTGACGGTGGGGGTGGTGATAGTGGTGGTGATAGTGGTGGTGGTGATAGTGACGGTGGTGGTGGGGATAGTGGTGGTAATAGTGGTGGTGATAGTGATGGCGGTGATGGGGATAGTGGTGGTGATAGTGGTGGTGATATTGATGTGGTGGTGGCAGTGACAGTGATGGTGGTGGTGGGGATAGTGGTGGTAATAGTGATGGTGGTGGTGGTGGTGGGGATAGTGTTGGTGATAGTGATGGTGGTGATGGGGATAGTGGTGGTGATAGTGGTGGCGATATTGATGTGGTTGTGGTGGTGGTGACGACAGTGATGGTGGTGGTGGGGATAGTGGTGGTGATAGTGGTGGTGATAGTGATTGTGGGGATAGTGGTGTTTATAGTGATAGTGATGGTGGTGGTGATAGTGGTGGTGGTGATAGTGATGTTGTGGTGGTGGTGATAGTGGTGGTGATAGTGACGGTGGTGGGGATTATGGTGGTAATAGTGATGTTGGTGGTGGTAGTGATAGTGGTGGTGATAGTGATGGTGATGATGGGGATAGTGGTGGTGATAGTGGTGGTGATATTGATGTGGTGATGGTGGTGACAGTGATGGTGGTGGTGGGGATAGTGGTGGTAATAGTGGTGGTGATAGTGATGGTGGGGTTGGGGATAGTGGTGGTTATAGTGATGGTGGTGGTGGTGATAGTGGTGGTGGTGATAGTGATGTGGTGGTGGTGGTGATAGTGGTGGTGATAGTGATGGTGGTGGTGATAGTGGTGGTGGTGTGGAGATGCTTTGCTGCTTCAGGACCTGGACACTTTGCCATTATTGATGGAAGCAGAACATTCTCAAGGAGACTGTGTTTTAATCTAGGAAGTAGATGGGAAATACAGCAAGACAATGATACCAAGTATACATCTAAATGGTTGAGGATAAACAATGCTATTTCTGGATTAACTTAGTGAAAGTCCTGAGTTGAATCCAATGAAGATGCTCTCCATGCACAATGAATATAAAAAAAATCTTCAATAATGAAAAACGTCGACTGCGCTTTTGATTCCGTCAAAAAAACAGAAACCTTACGGAACAGAGACAAACGAAAACCATTTGCAACGGAAGCATTACCATTGAAATCAATGGTAATGTAATGACAGGGATAGGGAAACAGACAAGTGAGCCCTAATCTACCCGCCACTCAGTCCCTGCCTACTTGCAACGACCCGCCCTAGGCGACGGGGTACAACTGGGTGACGGTCCCTACACTCAGTAAGTGCACGACAGACAACCAGACAAGGAAACTCAGAACAAAGGAAAACGGGGCAGTTGCCCACGGCAACACCCTGAGCAACAAGAGTAGTAAACGAGCCGAGTCAAACCAGGGGAGTACGAGGTGCCAAACGCAGAGCAGGAGAGTAGTGAACAAGCCGAGTCAAACCAGGAGTGTACGAGGTACCAAACGCAGAGCAGAAGAGTAGTCAGTAAGCCAGGGTCAATACAAAGCAGGGACAAGTAGTTCAAGAAGCTGCAGCAGGGCCAGGAAACCAACAGAGAAGAATCACAAGCAAGGAGGAACAGGAAAGGCAGGTATAAATAGACAGAGGGCGGGAGCTAGCTCTGTCTGGCCAGGCTGTGATAGGCTCTCCCACTCCTAAGCCTGCCATCCTGAGTGGTGGAAGATGGAGTCAGTCTCACAGACATAGAAGCAGGTGCAGACTGATTACCTATGGGCGTGGATACAGAAGCTGTGCCTGGCAGATCCTTAACAGGTAATGCAAATAAAAGCTATGGTTTCTGTTTGCCTTTCCGTTGATGGGTTTCTCTGATGGAAAGGTCTGAGGGAACCTATCAACGTTGTAATGCCCATGGCCACGGGCCGCCAGGTTTACTTACCTCCTGAAGGCCATGGATCAGTGAGCGCTGGTCCCCATCTCCTCCTCAGGAGACACCATCGCTCACTTCCGCTTCACTCTGCTGTGTCCCGCAGGGTGTGAGCACTCGTGCCCGCTCTTAAAGGGCCAGCGCGCGCACCTGAATTAAAGACCTAATTAGCCCATGAGCACCCTGGACTATAAGAGGGGCCCAGCCCCTTCCTGCATTACCTGAGCGTTGTTTTCGTTTACCTATGTTTGTCTCTACAAATGGTCCCTTAGTGTTTCCTAGTTCCCAGTGTTCCCGTTCCTGTATCCTGTTTCCCGTGCTATGCAGAACCAAGTGCCATATAGATTTGGAGCCATGCTGCGCTAAGTACTATGCCTGTCCTGTTACACCACGCCTGGTGTCTGCCTGCTGCCAAAGTTTCATCCGAGCCTGTCTTGCTGCTGTCTGCAGTTGCCACAGGTATACCTATTGAACTATAGACTTTGACCTGTGTCCTGTTGACCAGCTGCCATAACATTAAGGCGGTACGGCCAAGTGGGTCCACGCACCCAAAGTGACAAACGGAAACCAAACGCTGATGTGAACAGGCCCTTATTGTATCAATAATGCAGTCAATTTAGAAGGCGGTGTGTAGAGAACTGCATCTCTGATTTCTAGCGCAACCAGGAGTGCTGCAAGACCAAAAGCATATGGCCCCCCTCACACCTAAAGAATTATCTATATACATATACAGTTATTAAATCATACCACTATACCAGATGAAATATTACCTGCATACTATTACTGAACAAAACTCACTATTATAAGACCAATATTACCAATAATAACAACACAATATAAGGTCCAAATAATACCACCACACCATAACCAGATAGTGATTGAATAATACCAACATACAGTTATTGAATAATGCCTCCACACCATAACCATGGTGACTGAATAATACCCCCATACTGTTACTGAATAATACCTCCACATCATAACCACAGTGACTGAATAATACGCCCATACTATTACTGAATAATACCGCCACACCATAACCACATAGTGACTGAATAATACCTCCATACTGTTACTGAATAATACAGCCACCATAACCACATAGTGACTGAATAATACCTCCATACTGTTACTGAATAAAAACCAATATACAAAAAACTGTATTACCAGCATATAGTGACCATATAGTGTAAGATTCCAGTTATACACAGGTGCTCTGCAGACGATATAAGTGATGACAGCACATTTATATCTAGTGACTCACTGGTGGTTTTCTCAGATTCTAGTCGTTCACTTTCCCTTATTTTCTCCATCTGGCCCAGACTCCTGTGACGACTTATTCCAGCCGCGACTCGTCTCTGCAGAATTTGACACACAGACATGTTGGTTTCTCGCTTTTCCAGCGTCCTCCCCACCTATACCGCATCCTGTAAACAACCTCATAATCCACAGTTCCCTAGATGGTAATAATGATCCCTCAGTGCTCGTCATAATTAAAGTGCCCCATCAGTAACCATGCCCCCTATGTGCACCAACCGCAGTAATGCCCCCTCTGTAGATAGCACCACACACACACACACACACACACACACACACACACACACACACACACCCTGTAGATAGCGCCACACACAACCCCCCTGTAGATAGCACCAGAGTCCTCGCCCCTTGTATATAGTGTCACACAGCCCCCTAGTAGAAAGAGCCACACAGCCCCCCTTAGTAGATAGTGCCACACAGCCGCCCTTGTATATAGTGCAGCACGCAGTCCCCTAGTAGACAGTGCCACACAGCCCCTCTTAGTAGATAGTGCCACACAGCCACTCTTGTATATAGAGCCACACAGCCCCCTTGTATATAGTGCCACACACAGCCCCCTAGTACACAGTGCCACACAGCCCCCCTTAGTTGATAGTGCCACACAGCCCCTCTTGTAAATAGTGCCACAAAGAGGCCCCTTTTATATAGTGCCACACATTACCTTGTATATAGTGCCACACAGCTCCCTCCCATGTATATAGTGCCACACAGCCCCCCTTGTATATAGTGCTACACAGCAATCCCCCACTGAATAATACCACACAGCCCCCCCAAAAAATGTTTTCAAAAAACTTCCCGCTGAGAGCTCCACCAAATGTTCTTTGCCTTTGTAAGTTCAAAATTCTGCACTGATTCATTTTATACTATATCTGTATATAACACATAGGGAAGCTCTGTTTTTCTGTCTTAATAAATTATATAATTCTTGCTGCCTGCACCACCACTAGGGGTGCTAACTGCATATGGATTTATACAACTAGTTTTAAACTTAAAGGGGTTGTCCGGGCACATGCTGTTGACATATAAATAGGATAGGTCATAAGTATATGATCGGTGGGGGCAGTGGCGTAACTACCGCTATAGCAGCCGTAGCGAATGCTACGGGGCCTGCGGCATGAGGGGGCCCGTGTCGCCCGCTGGCACGGGCCCCCACCATGGCCGGAGGCTCCGCTAGCTGCCGCTATGGCTGCTACAGTACGACGCCACTGAACACTACGGCAGAGCAGGCAGGTATCTCGCCGCTCTGCCATTAAACGGGCTGTTCCTACATAAGACATGTATCCCCTATCCACAGGATAGGGGATACATGTGTGATCGCTGGTAGCGATAGGGAGAACGGGGGACCGAAAGTCCCCCAATGTTCTCCATCACAAACCTTGGACTTCCGGGGTCTGTGTCGGCAGCTCCGTAGAAATGAATGGAGCGCCGGTCGCACTTGTGCGCAAGCGTGACCAGCTCTCCTTTCTTTTTTATTGAGCTGCGCAGACGCCGGAAGTCAGAGGTTAGTCATGGAGAACTTCGGGGGACCGTTCTCCTTATCAGTGCCAGCGATCATACATGTATCCCCTATCCTGTGGATAGGGGATACATGTCTTTTGTAGGACACACTATAGGTCAGATTTTTTGGGGGGGTTGGGGCTGCATGGCGTTACCTACAGGGGGGGCTGTATAGCGTTACCTACAGTTCCCCCTGTGTCAGTTCCCCCTGGCGACAGCTCCCCTACAGGTGCACCACCACCTGTCCAGGTGGAGGTACAGTCCAAATCATCATTCTATCCTCTACATCATAGAGGTCCTTATTTGGATACATTTTCCACTTTAGTTGGTAATGAATTTAAATCTTTGGAAAAACCCAATATGAAAATTGATAATCTTTCTTCTTGTGAAAGAAGGGCATTGAAATCCCTCCAAAACAACCACTCAATTGTGATACGCTCAGCCGACAAGGGAGGGGGTATTGTCATCCAGGATCGTTCAGAATACATTAAAGAGGCTTATAGAATTTTATCTGACGTTACGTTCTATGAAAAATTGTCGACAAATACCATACCATCTGATCTCATTGAATATAATCTTTTGATTGGGTCAGCATTCACTAAGGGTCTGTTATCCAAAAAAGAAAAATTATTTTTATCGGTTTCATTTCCAAACACACCATTTTTATATCATTTACCGAAAATTCATAAATCCGTTTCCTCCCCACCTGGTCGGCCTATCATTTCAGGCATAGGTTCTCTTACGAGTAACCTGTCACATTATTTAGATTTACACCTTCAGCCCTTCGTCCTAGAGCTACCCTCCTTCCTGAAGGATTCTTCACAGCTCATCAGGGATCTTAAGGTTTTCAATGACAGTTATAATTTTAGCAAAGTGAGTTTTCTCACAGCGGACGTGTCGGCATTATATTCCAATATTCCACACACTTCAGGTATTGAAGCCATTTCTCACTTTTTGTCTATGGAGGTTCGCATACCCACTGAACAAAATCACTTTTTAACACAATGTATTGATTTTATTTTACAACACAATACTTTTAAGTTTGAAAATAAATATTATCGTCAAATTAAGGGATGCGCAATGGGTTCCAGGTTTGCCCCATCTTATGCAAACCTCTATATGGGCACATTTGAAAATAATCACATTTGGTGCGAACATCCATTTCGCAAGAATATACTATTTTACAAACGTTTTATAGACGATTTGTTTTTTGTATGGAGTGGTGATGAGGCCTTTGCCATTTCCTTCATGGAATTTTTAAATATAAATTCCTATGGTCTAAATTTTACGCACACATATTCGGAAGATCACATTGATTTTCTAGATCTAACTATTAGTAGAAATGGTGACACGTTCACAACCAGAACACATTTCAAAACAGTGGATGTAAATAGCTATCTGGATTTTACAAGTGCCCACTATCCCCCGTGGCTCCGGAATGTCCCGTTTGGACAATTTCGGAGAATTAGGAGAAATTGCTCCAATCCGGTTGATTTTAAAAATGAATGTTTGATCTTACGGAAAAGATTTAGAGAGAAGCATTTTCCGATTAGTCTCATTGAAGGAGCGCAATCCAGAGCAACAAAAATGACTCAAGCAGAATATGTAAGAGTTGCGGATAAAAAAGTTGATCACTTTGATTATAAATATAATTTCATTACGACTTTTAATGCTGGGAGCAAATCGATTAAGTCAATTCTGTGTAAGCACTGGCATATCCTCTGCAACGATCCGGTTCTTAAGGGGTTACTTCCCCCTTTACCTAAGGTCACTTTTAGAAGGTCCAAAACTCTCAAAAATCTATTGGCCCCAAGTAAATTGCATAAACAAGGTCTTCCATGTATCTCAAGGCTACAACCACCATTATTAGGCTCGTTTCGTTGCGGATTGCTTAGGTGTATGTGTTGTTCCAATATTACACATAAGGTCACCTATTTCACGTCTATAGTTACTTCAGAGTCCTTTGCCATTAAAAGTTTTTTAAATTGTGGCAGTGAATATGTAATTTATCTGCTACAATGTACCTGTAAACTACAATATATAGGACGTACTACCCAAACCCTACGAAAAAGGATTAATAACCACAGATCAAATGTCAGCTGAGGTTTTTCTAAACATAGTGTATCCCGACATTGCTTATATAGGCATAATTCCAATTTTGACTGTATAAGCATTACCCCCATTGAGCAGATACCTGCAGACTACACTAATAGATTTTTATGTTTGAAACAACGTGAGAACTATTGGATTTACAAATTGTGTACACTTCACCCTGAAGGCTTGAATGATATTAGTGAGTCTTCTTTAGATTAGACCCTAATTCTATTCTTTCTGTCCCCCGTTATACACATACAATATTGGTTGCCCTTTTAGACATATATATAAAAAAGTCACTTATCCTATATAGATTTATCATACCTTATGGGCAATTGCAAAACAACAAAAAAAAAAAATTTTTTTTTTTTTTTATTCTGACATCAGGTTCATATCTAGCTATTTTCGCAATCATACCACCGGCGATACAATTGTGTATGTGTTTTTATGTATTAC
This sequence comes from Rhinoderma darwinii, assembly GCF_050947455.1. NCBI lineage: Eukaryota > Metazoa > Chordata > Amphibia > Anura > Rhinodermatidae > Rhinoderma > Rhinoderma darwinii. The sequence continues at coordinate 610,148,484 of NC_134687.1, forward strand.
GGTTATGCAATCCATATTTTCCGTAATATATTTTATATAAATCGTTATATTGGTAATATTGATATTAATTTAATTCAATTCATTTATAGCTATGACATCCAATCATCATAGATGTCATCCTCCGTTTTATTTGACCGAGTACTTTTAGCATTCCGTTTCTTTAGACGTTGGTTAGAGTTTTAGGTATATGCCTTTATATGTCCGATATCCCATCTAATATAGACTGTATAATAGTTTATCTTGGTCGCAAGTGCTTGGTTGTCCGTCGCAAAAAATAAATTTGTAAAAAATTAATTTGTGAATATTCTTCTAACACATGGTATTAGGTAGGCTTATTGGTAACTTCTTTATTTTGAATATAATACAAATCGTCCTATCTATCTAACATATCCCACGTACACCGATGTTTTTTCATAATAACTAGTGCTGTTGTTATGACTACCAAGACGCTACCGTCTTGTCCTTTCCTGTGCAGATTAGCATTTTGGTCTCTTATGAATCCATTTATGTTTTTTTTATCATAATTTTTATTTAGAGTTATTAGATTTAATTATGAAAAACTATTTTCGCTTTTAATTGACCGAGTATCATTCGGTTCTTTTTTAGAATTATATAGTAATTTACCATACCGCTCGTCCCATTTGCCGTTTTTCTATCTGATCATCTATTGGAGTTCTTTTGCCTCCCCCCTTATTTAAACAACAAATATTGGATACATTGATATCAATATTTCCCCCCTTTTTATTATCTTACATTTTTAAATCAGCATAAGTTGGCCGCAGATAACATGGCGATGTTGTTTTTTAAATACGGTCCTATTTGTCAAATATTTTACATACTATTCAATTGGGCGAACATTACCATGTTTTGTTACTACTGATCTATATGTTTAATTCATTAATTTTATCGTTCTTTGATCAAATTGTGACACATTCTAATAATCAAACGTTGTTACTAATCAAGCATGATTGTTAGTTTAGCTGGATTTTATCTGATTTCCCTTAGCATCTCCTTGTGACCCCTCCCCGTTTCTCCCTTGTGATTGTTCGTTTTTTGATTACTGACTTGTATATATATAAGATGTTATTTTGTGTATGTTCATGGCCTGATGAAGACGCAATTCCTGCGTCGAAACGCGTAGCCTACCTTCAATAAACACCCCAATTGTTACTAAGCAGCGCCTCACATTGGTCCCCCTTTTTTTCTACCTTCCTAGTTACCTACAGGTGGGGCTGTATGGAGCTACCTACAGGGGGGGCTGTATGGTGTTACCTACAGGGGGGCTGTATAGCGTTACCTACAGAGGGCTGTATAGCGTTACCTACAGGGGGGGCTGTATGGCGTTACCTATAGGGGGGGCTGTATGGTGTTACCTACGGGGGGGCTGTATGGTGTTACCTACAGGGGGGGCTGTATAGCGTTACCTACAGGGGGCTGTATGGCGTTACCTACAGGGGGGCTGTATAGCGTTACCTACAGGGGGGCTGAATGGAGTTACCTACAGGGGGGGCTGTATGGCGTTACCTACAGGGGGGGCTGTATGGCGTTACCTACAGGGGGGCTGTATGGCGCTATCTACAGGGGGGCTGTATAGCGTTACCTACAGGGGGGGCTGTATGGCGCTAGCTACAGGGGGGCTGTATCGCGTTATCTACAAGGTGGGCTGTATTGCGTTATCTACAGGGGGGCTGTATGGCGTTATCTACAGCGGGGCTGCATGGCGTTATCTACAGAGGGGGCTGTATGGCGTTATCTACAGAGGGGGCTGTATGGCGTTATCTACAGAGGGGGCTGTATGGCGTTATCTACAGAGGGGGCTGTATGATGTTATCTACAGAGGGGGCTGTATGATGTTATCTACAGAGAGGGCTGTATGGCGTTATCTACAGGGGGGACTGTATGGTGTTATCTACAGGGGGGCTGTAAAAAAGGCACTATCTACAAGGGGGGGTTGGGTGACACCCAGGGGAGGGGGGCCCCAGTCAAAAGTTTGCTATGGGGCCCAGTCTTTCCTAGTTACGCCCCTGGGTGGGGGTCCAACACTCGCACCACACAGATCAGCTGCTCCGGCTTCTTCTGGGCAGAAGATAACCGTGCTGGAAGCAGATGGCTCCAGTCACAGTACAGCGGCCGTGCTGCAGTACTGCAGCTCTGATTCTATTCAAGCAAGTAGGAGCAGAGTTGCAGTTATGCAGCACGGCCACTATGCAGTGCATAGTGTAAGGAGCCATCTGAACACTGCATACAGTGCATAACATATGGTGCCCGGGGGCAGCCGGAGCAGCTGATCGGTGCATAGTCAGGGTGTCGGACCCCCTCCGAATATACTGATGAATTATCCGGTCCCGTGCCCTTTAATTGGACTTGTATACATCTGTATACAGTGAGTTTGCCCTAGTGATGGCTGCAGGTAGCCACTATGACAGTATTATGTCGGCAGAGAAAATCCTTCAATGCTGTGCCCCTTTCTACTCATAGCAATTGCATGCCCTAGCTCTATGGTATGAGTATAAGGTAGGAATATAGACAATAAAAAGAAACAATAAAAAGAGAAAAAAAAGGCAAGAAAAACTTTTTCCAATAAAAAATGATTAAGTCTGTGTTTTGTGCGCGCAAAAGGCACTTAACAGCTCCATGTGTCATCACCAGATGATGCGCGGCTGCGTGTTTTTTGCGCAGCCGCCATCATTATTACACTCTGTTTGTATGTTTGTAAACAGAAAAGCACGTGGTGCTTTTCTGTTTTCATTCATACTTTTTACTGCTCTTGCGCGAATCACGGGCCTCACACGGAAGTGCTTCAGATTTTCACGCACCCATTGACTTCAAATATAGGACATGTCGTGCGTTTCACGCAGCGGACATACGCTGAGTGAAAATCACGGACAGTCTGCACGGCCCCATAGACTAACATAGGTCCGTGCGAGGCGCGTTAAAATCACGCGCGTTGTACGGACGTATTACACGTTCATCTAAACAAGCCCTTATCATGTTAATAAATCTATAGAAAAAAACCCCACATAATTGAAACCGCTGCGACTGCAACAACCCAAACAGGGGCCGGCAACCTGGGTGAGGTAAGGAACTATTATAGTAACACAGAAGGTTGTTAAGATCTATCGTAATAAAAAAAATTTTTTTTTTCATACTGAAGCAAGTGACCCGCTACATATATGAGGGTTTCATCATTTGGAAATATTTCCAGGCCTTTTTTTACCCCTTCCCAACCCACGATTTACATTTACGTCATGGGAACTGTATAGCTACCGCTATATGATGTAAATGTACGTCATGGTCATAGCGTGGGCTCAGTAGTGCACAGCTGACAACTCGCTCTAAAGGCTGGGATCGGGGATACCTCCAATTCCAGCTGTTACCCCTTTGATGCTGTAGCCCTCATAAAGCTCCGTTAATGAGAACATTTAAAAGTTGTGACTCTCAAAATATGATGACACCAAAACGAATGTTTTTTTTTTTTTTTTTTAAAAAAGGCCTTTTATTGTGAAAAACATGAAAAAAATATATAAATTTGGTATCGCCATAATCGTACTGACCCGTAGAATAAAGGTAACATATTATTTATACTGCATGGTAAACGCCGTAAAAACGAAATTTTAAAAATAATGGTGGAATTGCTGTTATTTATCTAACCACCTAAAAAACATTTATGCAAATTATAAAATACAAAAACGTTAGGAAGAAACAAGCCCTCATGCGGCTACTTCAATGGAAAAATAAAGAAGTTATGTTTTTTTAGAATGCGGAGATGAAAAAAAACAAAAAATCACTGCGTCCTGAAGTCCAAAATAAGCCACATCTTAAAATGACATAACCTGACGAATTCAGAGTTCAGCGCTAGATACAGCTGCTCTATATACAGGATACAAAGCAGCTGAATCTCAAAAAGTAAAAATCATTTTTAATAAAATTTTATTACAAAGTATATACTATCCTCTTGCTTGCAGCTGCAAAAACTGCATAAAAAACCACCTACACTGCACTGTGTGAATAAGGTCTAACAGAAGCAAAGACAAAGGCCGCCCAGTGGATTATGGTAACAATTTCTGCTGCATTAGTCCAATATTTCAGGACTGTAGACTAAAACACCCTTATTTTTGCACGAAGGCATCAGTGATCTATTTAGGATCTGTCAGCGATCCACCAGTAGATCCTGATCTACTGGTTGTCTACCTTCTGGTAGAATGCAAATGCTGCTCCTCTGATCCGGCTGAGGTACAACATTTGCTATTTGCTTGCTTTTTCAGGATGCAGTTTTATTGCATGTCATCTTTGTCTCACCCGCTCCCAATCCTCACAATCATAAATCACATTGGTTTTCAATCATCCGCAAACGATTATTTAATGTGACAATCAACAATCATTAAGATTCCACCGCTGATTTCATATCACTGTGATTAATTATACTTCTGCATTTGTCGATTGCCTTGTGAGATTCACTGCCGGGGCTTCCAAGATAATGTCAGTCAAACCTATTATTACCTTCCCGGACATTGTAAACGCAATATAGGGAGTTATCACTTCATTGCAGCGGACAGATGCTGACTGTCATGCTGGCCACACATGGCACAATCTTATGCCCGATCTAATGATTGGGTCGTGATTGGGAGATATTCAGTTGTCAATGGTCAAATTAAAGGGGCTGTCTAATGAAGACAACCCATTTAAAAAATAAAAAGTCATCCTAAAGCCCTGCTGTCAGTCCAGCTTCTCTAAACCAGGTAATCAGATCTTTTCACTGGTAAAAGCGGAGTCCAGCCATACATGAATAGCCCACCATGTAATGCATGGGGGGTCCTAAGCGGGGGACGTCTGTTCTAGTATCCGATATAATAATAGTACATACGGGCAAGGGTCGTCAATGTGAGAAAACCCCTTTCATATACATTTTTCTTATAGGATTTATATCACCTACAATTGGTTCAGATTCTAGCTGTGCCTTTTTCTTCACCAGTGTGTACCCTTTTTACATTTATATGCCGTTATATTTGGCGCTCGATATTTAAATAAGTCCCTGAACTGTCAATGGGGCGTTTCTATCTAACTAAATGGCAAGCGGGCCAGGGCGGCTTGCGCTGTGTTCCCACCCGGAGGGAGCGCTGTCTGCAGAACCACCAGCATGTGTGTGTTCTCGCGGGAGGGAACACAGTGCAAGCCACCCTGACACTGTCTGTAGCTGATTGGACCGTGTCAGAGCGAAGAGATCCCGCCCCCATGGCATTTAGTTAGATAGAAACGCCCCATTAACAGTTCAGGGGCTTATTTACATATTGAGCGCCAAATATATCGGCACCGATATGTAAATAACGGAGGAAGTTAGAAAAATTATTTCAAGTGAGACAGTGTTTGTGAAGCCCTGCCTCATAGATTGTAAGCTCTTGCGAGCAGGGTCCTCAATCCTCCAGTCTGAATTGTAAATTAGCTTTGTCACTATGTAATGTCTGATATTGTCGGTTTATGTTCCCTCTAGATTGTAAAGTGCTGCGTAATATGTTGGCGCTATATAAATAAAGATTATTATTATTATTACATGCTGCACATGTATGCGCAGGTGAAAGGTTCTCTTTCATTTCATACTACATCTGTGTAGAGGAGCTCTGCATTTTTGACTTGATAAAGTATATAATTCTGTCTGTCTGCAGCCAACACTAGGGGGAGCTAACTGCATACGGATATATACAGAGAGTAAATAACTCAATGGGAGCGGTATACATCTGAATGAACTGAGCTACCCTAGTGGCAACTGCTGGTAGCTGCTATTAACGCTGTCATGGCACGCAGGGGAAGCAGTCCAGTGCCGGGCTACGGTGAAGGTTCAATCTGGGATACACAGGGCTGTATCTAGAATAAAATACACAATATAAAAATGTGGTTGTTTTATTGCCTTAGAATGCCTTTAAAGATTATGAATGCAAGAAAAATGCATAATCAGCATTATTGTACAGTACAAAATATCTGCCCCTCCTTTCCAAACAGAGAGACCTTTCAATTCTTCAACCCTGGGTAACCCTTCATTGTAATGGAGCCAGGTTTATATTGCTCTACAAGAGAGCGCTGCAGTTTTAATGCAGATGTATGCAATGCTAATGCTATAGTTGATAGAAATATATGAGAATGCAGAACCCCATCACTGTTCAGTACTACGAGAGTGATTCAGCCTGCTGACATGATGAGATGTGAAGTGAAAGGGAAAAAGCAGAAAAGAAACAGAAGGCGTTTCCCTCCCCCTACTAACAGATGTTAGGCCTCTGATATCCCCGCATTATTTTCTCGGAAACTCCATTCACAATAGTGCGGGGTCACCTCATCTGCCTAGAGATGTTCTGGACATGTTAGTCACCTTTCATTTTGACTTCAGAACAGCGTGAACACGCAATACAAACACAATTATAAATTAAGAAAGAAAGACTAAAAAGAAGCTGCTGGCACACATTCATTTATTTTTTTTATTTCATAGTAAAAGATACATAAAAATGACATAAATTATTCGGGAGTTTTAACTATTACAAGAAGTGTTTAAACCCTTTCTGTCACTAATAAAGTGTATAATCTATTTGACTAAACTCAAACAGATGGTAGTAAAAAAAAATAATAAAAAAATAAAAAATAAAAAAATAAAAAAATAAAAATCGATATTAAAAAATAAAATAAAAATGTAATTTACATTGGAAACCATACAATTGGAGTCAATGAAACGATCATGCTACTTTGTATTTTTTTATATTTATTATTATTTCAATATGATTTTAAGAAAATGACAAGAAGCATTTTAGCCCTTTCTGTTCTAATAAAGTGTATAATCTACATTACTAAACAGATGGTAGTAAAGAAAAAAAAAAATCTACTTTAAAAAAATAATACGTTTTTTAAGTTACATTGGAAACGATATAATTGGAGTCAATGAAACTATCGTGCTACTTTGTATTTTTTTTATATTTATTGTTATATCAATATAATTTTGATAAAATGACATCATCATTATTTTTAATATTGTACAGTTGTAGATATCGTATAAAATGACTACTTTTTTTAAATTAATTTGTTTCAGTATTTTACATAAAGAAAAAAGATAGAACTAGAATATCTAGAATACCAGTATTTCTTGTGTTACTTTGTGATCACTAAAATAAATTTGACTAAATATATTTTTACTACAAAATTAATTAGAAAATTCATGGGGATTAAAATAACCCCAAAAAAATAATCATGTGTTCAGTATATTGGTATTTCTATGCATATAAAATGTTACTTTTAGGGTGGTGTGCGGGGGAATATAAACAAAACCCATAAATATAATATTTGAAACAATATAAAATGAAAAATATAATACAGACTTTAAAAGTAAATAATATCTGTCCAGTACTATAGAATAAATTAAATGACTTCATTAAGTATTGTTAGAAGTATTACATAACAATGGCAATTGTTTTTATTTATATTGTATTATTTATATTAATTACTAATAATATTATATATATTTCATTATTACTACTACTATTATGTCTATTATTTATATTATTATTATTATTATTATTATGGATATAATCCAGTTAGAATAGTATACTGAAATAATGGATAATAAAAAATATTTTATTACTATTTAAAATCATTTTTCTGTCACTATAATAATAATAATAATAATAATAATAATAATAATAATAATAATAATAATAATAATATAAATAATATATTACAAAGTGGGGTTTTTTTCCTTTAAAAAAGGGATTAAATTGCTCATTCCTGGACACGTCTTTTAAGCCCGACTCACAATATAAAATGCACATTTCCTTTACTTTTTTTTTCTTTTTGCTAAAGGGTCACCGGGTTTTGCATGCCTTTAATAGTGACTGCTATTTATTAATGGTCCTGCTAAGATTTATTTTCAGATGATCAGCTTCCATGAGCCGAAGTGTTTCAGTCTTCTAGATGCAGTAAAACATTTTCTGTACCACCAGGGAGAGTAAATGTGTCTTCTTTGCATCAGTAGAAGACCTTTAAGAACCTTTGTGGAGGTTGTATTTTCAGCCTCAAATTTTCTGAGTAATGGTGTTTAAGTCTGTAAGCAGCGCTGATGTGTCTCAAAAATTTATGTGAGACAAATCCTTATCTTGACATAAGCAGAAAAAAAAAAAAAAAAAAAAAATAATATATATATATATATATATATATATATATATATATATATATATATTATAAAAAATTTACTTAATATTTATTTTTTTTTAAGATATCAAAAATAATAAAAAAATAATAAAGGAATTGAAACAATTAAGTTTCACGTCCTAAATCAGATCCCCCAAAAAACATGCACATCAATTAATATGGTCAGTTTCTTACACCATCTTATTGCGTGGAACCTAAAAGTCATCTCGAATAGTCAAACCCACCACCACGCTCTTGAATAGTGATCTAACAATTAAATTGATCAGGCTCTTGTTTGGGATGAGAAGACCTTCAATGCCCAATTAGGATTTATAGCATAGACCATTTGATCAGGAGTCCTCTTATGGTGTCCAGGGGAAATCTTTAAATTAAGCCCCCCACCAAATAAAAAAGTAAAAAAAAAAAAAAAGATATATAAATAGAATATAAAACAAGACAAGTGGATCATCATACAGATTTTATTGTCTAAAAATAGAGTTTATCTGACGTTCCAGTATAAGTAGTAGTAGTTTATCTATATCTTTTTAACTTTTTTTTTAAATTAAATAAACCATACTGTTATGTATAGATTAAGGTTAGCCCTACACCTAGACTTATTGTAGTAAGACTTTTTTTTTTACAGAGTAATCAAAACCTAGAGGCCAGTTTCACACACAGTGTTTTGACACGTTTTCACTAAATGTAACATCACATTTTTTTGCCCATTTTACGTGCGTTATTGGTGGTGTTTTTTAACTTTAACACATTTTAGACGCGTTTTTTCTTGCATTTTTGAAATCCTATAGAGAAGCCTATGGTAAAAACGCGCTAGTGTGCCATTTATGTGCAAATCATGCTATTTAATAATCATGTGATTCAATGACTTCTCTTTCCAACACATCATTTATTCTGGAAAACGCTACAAGGAACGCCATAAAAAATGCAACACACCTTACATGTTTTTTGGAACAGGCAAAAAAAAACAAAAGAGGTCTATAGGAGAAAAACACCACTAATTGGCTGAAAAAACACCAAACCAACCCCTTGCTGCTATTTTTTTTAAAAAACACCACTGAGCCACTCCAAGTGATCCCCTCCCTCCATTCTGTGCGGCCCCTTGTCTTGTCTCCCCCTTGTGCTTCTATGTTATTTTAGATCCTTTTTTCCATTACTGTTTAATGACTGTTTTTCTCTATTTTGGGTATGTTCACACGATAGCAGGCATTTACGGCTGAAATGACAGACTGTTTTCAGAAGAAAACAGCTGCGTCGTTTCAGCCGTAAATGCTCCTCCTCGTAATATACGAGGCGTCTGTGACGCTCGTATATCTTGAGCTGCTCTTCATTGAGTTCAATGAAGAACGGCTCAAATTACGTGGCAAAGAAGTGTCCTGCACTTCTTTGCCGAGGCAGTCAATTTACGCGTCGTCGTTTGACAGCTGTCAAACGACGACGCGTAAATTACAGGTCGTCTGCACAATACGTCGGCAAACCCATTCAAATGAATGGGCAGATGTTTGCCGACGTATTGTAGCCATATTTTCAGACGTAAAACGAGGCATAATACGCCTCGTTTACGTCTGAAAATAGGTCGTGTGAACCCAGCCTTCTTGTTGTATGGAACGACTAAGCATGTTCTAGATATGGCTTTTTTTTGTGTTTATCACCGTATGTTTTTCCATAGAAATTCAAATATTGTTTCTTTAGGGGGTTTTTACAACATTTGCGTTTGGATGACCCAAAAAACACTACAAAAATCATAAAAATAAAACAACGCTGTCAAAAACACCACCAAAAACATGTGTGTGTAAAAGCAGCCAACAAGTAATTTTCCTAGAGATTTTCCAACAGATTTCAAAGCGATTTTTATGTTTTTTTTTTGTTTCTATAGAAGAAAAAAGTAGTTATTTTTAAAATTGCTCACAAATCTTATCACATAGCGATTAATAAAAGCAATCGCTAGCGACTACTTTTGCTGGAGCGAATTTGAAGGCATTTTAAACAGCGATTTCTGAGCTAGGTGTAGCCCCTAACTTAAAGGGTTTATCCTCAGGATTGCCCATCAATATCTGATCGGTGGGGTCTGACTCTGCGCACCCCAGCCAATCAGCTGTCTGAAGGGGCCATAAAACTCTGTCTCACCCATACCGGCAAGTCATAGCATTACAGCTTACACTATATACTATTGAATTATTTATTTTTTTCTCATGTAAACCTATCTGGTTGAAAAATATCTGTTTACCCTCAGGTGGTCCAAATATAGATTTTCCTTCATGCAACAAGGCCTAGCGAGCTGAATAGATGTAGAAGAGCTGAGCTTGTCGTGTATGTGTGTCTTATATGCACTTTGATAACTCACTAAGCTCAGATAACACAATGGGGCGAATTTATTAAGCCTGGGGTTTCAGTCTTAATCTTAAGAGCGCTGGAATAAAATGCGCCCGTCCGTGCGCCAGAAAGTCAAATTTACTCCAGCTACGAGCCAGAGTAAATTTGCGCTAGAATTTATGCCAGTTTCTGGTTTAAATGATAGTAAAGTTGTCAGGTTGCGTAAGGTCATGCACCTTCTACTTATCCAAGCCAACTTTTTCGAAAAGTGTCGTGGGTGGAGCACATGCCTCAAAAGTCTAATTTTTGTGTGCAAATTGCAACTTTTGACGCAATTGCGACTTTTTATACTAGAAAGCTGTCGTAGAACGAATAGTAAGTTGTCCCCAATATGTTTAGCGGAAGTAGATACTAAATGCCAAACTCATCTCAGCTTCATCTGTACATGTTAAACCATATGGATAATATGTTAATCTATTTCTTACTTCAATAGGCTCCGTCCATGTGTTCTATTAAAGTTTTCTAAATAATATTCATAATTGTATCGAATATTTTAGGTATTTTTTTTTAATTATTACTCTTTTTGGGAATAGTTGCTGCATAAAATCTTATAAGGACAGGAAAATCAAAGAAATATCCACTGTGTAGATAAATACCTCCTCTTTCTCCAATGATGTATATTACTGGACCGAAGTCATCAGCATCCCATGCCAGGTGTAGGAAGTTTCTGGGTATTCCCATACGTGCTGTGCTCTATGAAAACGACTTCTTGGTAAAGCAGACAAATGTATGGCAGAGCTGTGTGCCCGGAGCCTATAGCGCCACATACACTGAGCATAGGACTCCATACTACAGAGCTGTAGGGACTCCGCATGCTGCTGTATAGTGCCTCAGTCCGGCACCAGATACTTCCATAATATGGCTCCATTGAAATTGGAAGCATTGGGAGGTACAGTAGTGCCCTATACTGCTATGGGTGACGTATTATGGCTTCATAGAACTTGAAGATTGGACAGAGCTGTAATATGTAATATAGTATATGTAATATGTGCATGACAATGAATAAAGTGAAAACTGCCAATACTCCAATCTGTTGTGTAGGTTCAGCCAAAAGTTTTGATAACCCCATAGTGTTGATTTAAATGGATTTTTGGGGGGTTTCCATTTGCTTTATACTCCAAAAACAAAAATCATCATGGAAATTGAAGGTATGACAACTATATAATCGAATTCTAAGAGTATTCACATACTTAAAAATAGTGGAAGATTTGCTAATATTAAATATAGTAAAATATATATACATATCTGTTTGTATATATATATATATGTGAGTGTGTGTGTGTGTGTGTGTGTGTGTGTGTGTGTGTGTGTGTGTAGTCTTATAATGTGCTTGATCTTAATCAAAGTGTAAAGCTCTCTCCCTCTTGTTTTTGTCCAAAAAAGAAACTGCAAGAACTGAACCAAAACGACATTAAACTTAAGACTAATATGTATATATATACACACAGACACACACACATATATGTGTATTCTCGTTACCCTTTGTATCATGCATGTACAGATGTAGCAGTGTTGAAATTGCATCTTAACTCTATGCAGCTTCATTGTTTAAGCATTGTCGTATCTCTTATATCATAATCTTCCATTTTGTAATTTATAAAAAAAAAAAAAAAAACATATTTAAAAAATAAATATATGGAATTGTGTATGTATGTGTGTTTATATTGTTGTTATTATTATTATTTTAATTTTACACATTACAAAATTCTCTTATTTTATACATTTGGAGGATTCCAGAAAATTATTATTAATAATAATAATAATAGGAAAATTAAAATATCTAATCCGATTAGATTAATGGTGAACAGTGGGTATAATTTATATTCTACTTTTTTTCAAATACAGTTTTTTATTTGATTTATTTTTTATTCAAGCCAAGTTTTTTCTAAGCTCTGGTCTATATATATCCTAATCCCATCAATGTTATTGATTCACGTTGTCTAGTAGGAATTTAAAATATATACACCAGTCAGGTGCTTCATGCCCTGTATATTTTTTTTCTGTGTTTCATCCCATATTCCCCAACAATAAATAATAATGACTTTTATTTGTTTATAACATTTTATTAAAGAAAAACTCTAGTAAATTCTTAGAGAAAATATTTTTTTTTTTATCATTTAGCCTTATATTTTATTAATTTTATGACCTTTGATCTCCAATTTATATTACACAAAAAATTAAATATTTTAAAAAAAAAAAAGTACATAACGTCCCCCCCCCCTAATCTTCATTCAGCATTCATAAGCTATCCCTGATTGTATTTATTTGGTATAATGTAGCTAATACTAGAACACAATAATAGCAGAAGTGACGTTTTTATCTCTTTGGTAAACATTAGCTATTTCTTATATTCTGATGGCCATGAAGGTTAAAAGGTTATTACAGGCAGCAGGCAAAATGTGTTTGCTTTGACCTCTGACCCTTAGGGGTCAAAGGACCACAAGGCACAAATAGGGAATCCATGGAGCAATCATTGAGAGTGATAGATGCCCAATTTAGCTGTGCTACTGAAAACAAGTACAACTGGGGCCGGCACAAGCGCATTGGAAAGGTCGTCCAATAAACTATATCGGAATAACACGCGTGATATGAGAGCTCCATGGCACTTGTTACAAATTCATTAGCCAGCAAATTTCATAGTGGTATAGCAAACATGGGATACTTGTGTAATCTCTGTAATCTGACAAAGGTTTTTATGCACAATGTACATAAAAACAAAGGCAATCAATACTGCTCTATAGTAACCCTTTGCATGTACAGATGTAGCAGAGCTGAACTTGTCATTTAACTCTAGGAGCATCATTGGAGCAGGTTTTAAATCCAAACTATGTAAATCCACAAATATAACATGATATGATCTAAATTATGATATTAGGAGGAGTTGCGTCAAATGACATCAGCTCTGCTACATTTGTATGTCTGTGGGAGTCTGAAAGGTTGCGTTTCCAAAATTCCAATTCAATGACAAGTTGATATTTTTACATAATTTTAGAATTGTATTTTACGCAAAATTCTAGAGCTTTCTACTGAGAAAATGTGGAAATTCGACAATGCTTAGTCGAAATAGGATGAGGATAGTCCTACTACTACTACTACTACTACTACTACTACTACTACTACTACTACTACTACTACTACTACTACTACTAATCATCATAATAGTATAATACTAATTATATTCCTTACTTATAGAGCACCAACATATCCCACCAGGATATAACAGCAGAATAACCAAGAAAATATCTGGTCCAAAATTTTTTTATTAGGTTAATTGGCGTTCTATGAAATTGACCCTAGAGTGAGGGTGTGCATGATGGAGATTAGATTGTGAGCCCCTTGGGACAGAAACCAATGTGAGTGCATACAATAGACAGCTCCACAGAAAATGCCGGATTTATATAAATAAGAGAATAAATACATTTAAAAAAAAGTAATGAAAATAAAACCAAAAAAGTACATAAAAAAAGTACATAAAAAAAAGATGAAATAAGTCAAAATAAAGACTAATCGACATACTATAGAAAGGAGGAGAGAATTTTGCCTGTCAGAGAATACAGCCAGTCCTTACATTCAGCTACATATTGATGTTATAGTGGGGCTGCGTACGATATATCATTATAGTGGGTATTACGGTTGACCGCCATGATGTTTATGTGTTCCTGGATGTTCACAGATATATAGGCAGTATATATTAGTTTATATACATTTGTGTACAATCAGGATGGTCGGCAAGAGAGATGTACAGACACACCAGGAGAAGCCAGGGGTTTGTTCAGGTGCTATAATAATCTACAGATGCTGGGTACATCTGTATAAGCAAGGAAATGGTTAACAAACTATCCAGTTATTCAGATAATATAAGATAATAGTTGATGAGAGAGAAGGTTCATATTTATTTTTTTTTCCAGTATGGCAATTTAGGTCACGGAAAGGCGAGTGGAGTATATGGTGTCAAATGTGCGCCCTCTAGAGTCATTATTTGGGAACTACAGCTCACGTTGAATGTTTTTTATTCCAAAAATGTTTAAATAAAATGAAAAACAAAATGGAATCAAATACAATATGAGACAATAAATCGATCCCTAAATCAGTGCTTCAAAAATTAATTCAGTATTATGTGGGTATGCCATAAATGTTTAAGTTGGGAATATCCCTTTAACCTTACAGGCACTAGTATTAGAGCTCCAGAGTTTTAAAGAGCAGTGAGATAGATAGAGTATAGCAGATATATGTAACCTGTTATTAGGGGCATCCAGGGGCATGGAGTGGCCTTCCAAGTAAGCACCTAAACTTTGAATGGTTTTTCTCATCTCATAAAAGGATGGCATATCGCTAGGATATGCAATCTCTTTCTGATCGGCGGGGGTCTGACCTCGGATTCATGCACAATCCTGAGAATAAAGGGGGAATAAAGTGCAGTGCTAGTGTGGACCCCCACCAATCGGAAAGGAATGACTTATCTTAGCAACTTTATGAGATGGGAGTAACCTAAGACATGAGAATCCAAGTTGTACTTGTAGTTTGGTGGTTTCCACAATGTAGCATGCTGAACCTTAGGCCTTATTCACACGAGATTGTTTCACGTCTGTGTTACGCGCGTTAAAAAAACGGACGTCACAAGGACCTATGCAATTCAATGGAGCCATTCAGTGTTTTTCACGCAGCGTGTGTCCGATGCGTGAAACTCACTGCATGTCCTATACTTGTGCATTTATTTAGCGAAGTCAATGGGTGCGTGAATATCACGGACAGTGGATAAAGACAAAGAACGCGCACGGGTATGTATACGGAAAAAAGTCTATAGACACAAAGAATATATAATAAAAGCGTATACATTTATTAACAAAAAATACTCCACAAACACGATAAAAACATTTCAAAAAGCAGATGGCTGCTATAACTGGTTCAACTGGGAGATACTGCCCTGATAAGCAGCCCAATACGAACTCCCCCAGAAAAGAACCTACCTCCAATAACCCTCACGTAATGATGACAAAGATAAGGACACAGATAAAAAGAATATTGCATCAGACCTTGTGAATAAATGAGTCCTGGAGGCGTAGTGAAGTGTCCAAACAGAGGGGTTATGGAGGTATAAAGTGCCCCACGTTGTGGCGATACGTGTGGGGCGCTTTATACCTCCATAACCCCTCTGTTATAGCAGCCATCTGTGTTTGTGGAGTATTTTTTGTTAATAAATTTATACGCTTTATTATATATTATATATATTATTATATTCTTTGTGTCTATAGACTTTTTGTCATATACATACCCGCGCTTGTTCTTTGTCTTTATCCATTGTCGTTTTTAGGGTATGTGGCAATATTTATGCGGTGCCCGCTGGTGCATTTTTGTCATACATGTGCTGTGCGTGATTCACCGAACAGTTGCTAAAGTAATGATGAGAAAAAGAAAAACACCACCTTCGGTTTATTTTGCTGACGTAAAAAAACGCATGACATACGGATGACATATGCGCGTAAAAAAGGTAGACACTGCATTTTTTGCGCATGCAAAACGGACACGTTCATGTTTAATAAAGGCCTAAGGGTATGTGCACACGCTAGCAGGCTTTTACGTCTGAAATGACAGACTGTTTTCAGGAGAAAACAGCTGCCTCGTTTCAGCCGTAATGCCTCCTCCTCGCATTTTGCGAGGCTTCTCTGACAGCCGTAAATTTTGAGCTGTGCTTCATTGAGTTCAATGAAGAACGGCTCAAATTACGTTTCAAAGAAGTGTCCTGCATATAATGTATATAAGTGTCCTGCACTTCTATTGACGAGGCTGTATTTTTACGCGTCGTCGTTTGACAGCTGTCAAACGACGACGCGTAAATGACAGGTTGTCTGCACAGTACGTCGGCAAACCCATTCAAATGAATGGGCAGATGTTTGCCGACGTATTGTAGCCTTATTTTCAGACGTAAAACGAGGCATAATACGCCTCGTTTACGTCTGAAAATAGGTCATGTGAACCCAGCCTTAGGGTGGACAATAAAACAGTACATCTGTTTGCAAAAATATTATAATCCCATTTCTTACCCTTCTTTCATGCACTTGTCATTTCATGTCTCAGGTTGTCAGCTGTATTGATTTTATTAGAAACCCATGTAAGTACCTGTTCACACAGAGTTTTTTTGCAGGCAGAATATTCTGCCTGGAAATATCAGCTCCAGTTTTTTTGTAAGTGATTTTGCACCACAGGCGTTTTTTTAACCTATTTCTTTAACAGGCAAAGGGGAAAACCGCGAGCGGTTTTTTACATAAAACGCGTCGGCCGTTTGCAGCGTTTTTTCCGTCTCCCATTTATTTCAATGGGGGTTTTGAGGTGGAAAACGCCTCAAGATAGGGCATGTCGCTTCTTTCTCCCGAAAGCATTTTTTTCTGCTTCCACCTCCCATTGAAAAGAATGGGAGGCAATTTCGGGCGTTTTATGCCGCGGTTTCCGCAGCAAAAAATAGTAAAAAAACCTCTGTGTGAACAGGGCCTAAGAGGAGAAGCTAGCTACTTCAACAATTTGCAATACCAAATGAAAATAAACAAAAACAGTGAAAACCCAAAGCATAAATTAGGGTGTAAGCACTGACATCTCTAACAATACCTTATGGAGAAAAGTATTTTTGGTCACTGATACCAAATCAAGGTTGGGGACACAACCTTTGGGTGACTAAGTGACAAAACAATCAGCCCCATGAGACCTAATATGGCTATCTATGGATTGCTTTTAGACATCTACTTCCTGTTAAAGGAAATGAAGGACCGCTAAATCTGGAGCACAAAGCTGAGTTTAGAAAGACAGTATACATATACAGCACATAAGGATTCAGGAGTACCACCAGATTTTAATTTCTAGCTGGAAGTACGCTTCATTGAATGTAGAGAAGTTTAAAAAACTTTATCAAAGCTGCACAGATACATACTGTAATAACATAGTATGTGAGTCTGAACAAAAACATCTAGTCTAGCCTATTATCCTGTAATCTTTATCCAGAGGTAGGCCTCATTTACACGAGCGTAATATACGCGCGTGCGACGCGCGTGCTTTTCACGCGTGTCGTACGCACCTATATTAGTCTATGGGGCAGTGTAGACGATGCGTGAATTTTGCGCAGCGCGAGTGCGTTGCGTAAAACTCACGACATGTTCTATAATCGTGCGTTTTTCGCACATCACGCACCCATTGAAGTCAATGGGTGCGTGAAAACCACGCATGCCGCACGGAAGCACTTCCGTGCGAACTGCGTGATTCGCGCAAGAGCTGTCAAAAGGATGAATGTAAACATAAAAGCACCACGTACTTTTCTGTTTACAAACATCCAAACGGAGTGTCAAATTAGAGATGAGCGCACCGAACTTCACCGGGTTCGGCCGAACTAGTTTTGACCGAACCCGGCAAAAAATGTTCGGGTACGCGACGGCAGGAGACAGTCACTGTCCACGGTGCTGAAAGAGTTAAACTGGTTCAGCACCATGGACAGTGACTTCCAATCACAATATACATATACGTGTAAAAAAAACAAGAGGTTCTGACTTACCGACAACTCCCGGCTTCTTCCTCCAGTCCGACCTCCCGGGATGACAATTCAGTCCAAGTGACAGCTGCAGCCAATCACAGGCCAAGCACAGGCTGCAGCCAATCACAGGCTGCAGCGGTCTCATGGACTGCCGCGTCATCCTGGGAGGTGGGGCCGGATGACAAGAGAGGGACGCGTCACCAAGGCAACGGCCGGGAGACCGGACTGGAGGAAGCAGGAAGTTCATGGTAAGTATGAACGTCTTTTTTTGATTCACAGGTTGGTGTATATTGTGATCGGAACTCACTGTCGAGGGTGCTGAAAGAGTTACTGCCGATCAGTTAGCTCTTTCAGCACCTTGGACAGTGACGGGCGTCGACTAGCCTCATCTCTATGATGGCGGCTGCGCGAAAATCACGCAGCCGCGCATCATACACGGATGACACACGGAGCTGTCAAGTGCCTTTTGCGCGCGCAAAACGCACACGCTCGTGTAAATCAGGCCTAAGGCAAAAACCCTCATGAGGCAAAAGTCAATTGTCCTCATTTAAATGAAAAAAAAATCTTCTTGGGTCCAAATCTTGCAATCAGGATAAATTTCTGGATCAACGACCCATCTCCAGTGATCTAGTAACCATAAGGCTGGATTCACACGAGCATGCTCGGTCCGTATTTCGGCCGCAGGTCCCGGACCAAACACTCTGCAGGGAGCCGGGCTCCTAGCATCATAGTTATGTACGACGCTAGGAGTCCCTGCCTCTCCGTGGAACTACTGTCCCGTACTGAAAACATGATTACAGTATGGGACAGTTGTCTCGCAGCGAGGCAGGGACTCCTAGCGTCGTACATAACTATGATGCTAGGAGCACCGGCTCCCTGCAGTGTGTTCGGTCCGGGACTTGCGGCCGAAATACGTTCCGTCCATTACGGACCGAACATGCTCGTTTAAATCCAGCCTAACTTTTAATATTATTACACTATAGATGTAATGGTCTCCTTCCCCAGAGACGTCAGCGCATCCGGCCGCTCTGTCCTGCAATGACCGCGAGGGGGCGCGCGCTGGTTCCCAGCCTTAAAGGGCCAGCGTGCACATATGTCATTAATTATTTCCCAGATGACTCTGGACTATAAAAAGGGCCCTGCACTTCCACTCCTTGCCTGAGCATTGTTGTAGCTTTCCCATGTTCGTATTGCAAATGGTCCCTTAGTGTTATCCTGCTCCCAGTGTTCTTGTGCCCTGCTACCTGTATCCTGTATCCCGTGCTGTGTTTTGTTCCCGAACCTGTCTATTACTAAAGTCGTGTTGTGCTGCCTGCAGTTATAGACCACTCCTGGTATCAGCCGCCATGTCTGGCGCAACCTGCCACACTTGCTGGTATACACCACATCTGGAGTCACCTGTCATCCCTGGTATCATCTGCCCCATCTGGCGCAACCTGCCACGCCTGCTGGTATACCACACGTCTGGTGTCATCTGCCACTCCTGATACCATCTGCCACGTCTGGCGCAACCTGCCATACCCAGCCCCATCCGTGCCAGAGCCCCTACCACAATCTGGACTATCTCAGGTACCGTTGTGCTACAAACATGTATAGACTTTTGCATAGACTGTGACTTGGCCAGCTGCCTCTCCGCTACGGCAGAGCGGCCTAGTGGGTCCACATACCTGTAGATCGTGACGATAGACATACATCCAGGCCCCTTTTGAACTCTTTCAGTGAATTTACCATAATATCTTCCTCTGACAGTGTTCTGTAGTCTCACTTCTGTTACAGTAAAGAATCCTTTTCTACAGTATGTTTGTGTAGAAACCTTCTTTCCTCTGTCCTGGTTATCAATACATCATGAGAGATATCTCTGTATTGACCTTTGATATATTTTTACACAGTTATTAGGTCACCCCCAGCTGTCGTTTTTCTAAACTAAATTATCCTTAATTTTGATAATCTCTCTGGGTACTGTAGACCACCCATTCCATTTATTACTTTAGTTGCCGCATTTGAACCTGCTCAAGCTCTACTATGTCTTTCTTGTGCACTGGTGCCCAAAACTGTGCACAATATACCATGTGAAGTTTTACTAGAGATTTATAAAGTGGTAGAACTATGTTCTCGTCGTGCATCTATACCCCATGGTCCATTTACGGGACTGACCGGTTCAGTGTCAGTGATCCACCTGTTATCGATCACATCTAAACTTATGAACTTATATGTGATCATTAACAACTCGATCCTGCGTGTCAGAGACCTGACGGATTCAGATCTCAGCACACGATACAGCTGCTCTGTATACAGGATAGAAAGCAGCTGTATCTCAAAAAGTAAAAATCATTTTTAATATAAAGTATTTAGAAAGTTGCACAAAGCACACTGATAGATATTTTTATTTAAATAAAAATTACAAATAAATTTCAAAGGGGTATATAGCTTTTAAGTGAAAATCTGATCAAAATACTAATATGTCATAGATACATGGATCAGCACCAATGTGATGTTCTCACAAATATCTATATATTATCGGGGTAATTTTGACTCGATTTCCCCTTTAAGGCGATGGCCTCTACTCTCTACAGGTAGTACAGGTTTTATAATGATGGTGATTTTAGAAATCAGCACCAGTCTGTGGATCCGCATGGTCGCCTGCTGCAGTCACTTCAGGTTTGTCACAAGTTGTCAGGTGTAGAGGAGGCAGCAGTCTCTCCAAAATATATAACAGGAAAGCTATTTATTATCACCATGTAATGAATGAACTGTGTGAATCAGGCTTCGGTGACTACGCTTTTTCTTGGGTCAATGGGGATAATCCTGTCACTCATACAGGCACCAGAAATTTTCTGTATGACGTCATTACATGGACCGTTCCACACAGACTTTACAGATGGGGGTACACAAACTCCAATTTAAAGTTACTGCTGATGATTAAACAGACTCCTGTCACACAGTTATAATGGAGAAGATCACAGCTCATTCTCCCCCACTCTACAGGGTGGGGCATTTATATGGATACACCTAAATAAAATGGGAATGGTTGGTGATATTAACTTCCTGTTTGTGGCACATTAGTATATGGGAGGGGGGAAACTTTTCAAGCTGGGTGTTGACCATGGTGGCCATTTTGAAGTCGGCCATTTTGTATCCAACTTTAGTTTTTTCAATGGGAAGAGGGTCATGTGACACATCAAACTTATCGATAATTTCAGAGGAAAAACAATGGTGTGCTTGGTTTTAACGTTACTTTATTCTTTCATGAGTTATTTACAAGTTTCTGACCACTTATAAAATGTGTTCAAAGTGCTGCCCATTGTGTTGGATTGTCAATGCAACCCTCTTCTCCCACTCTTCACACACTGATAGCAACACCACAGAAGAAATGCTAGCACAGGCTTCCAGTATCCGTAGTTTCAGTTGCTGCACATCTCGTATCTTCACAGCATAGACAATTGCCTTCAGATGACCCCAAAGATAAAAGTCTAAGGGGGTCATATCGGGAGGCATTTCTTCTGCGGTGTTGCTATCAGTGTGTGAAGTGTGGGAGAAGAGGGTTGCATTGACAATCCAACACAATGGGCAGCACTTTGAGCACATTTTATAAGTGGTCAGAAACTTGTAAATAACTCATGAAAGAATAAAGTAACGTTAAAACCAAGCACACCATTGTTTTTCTTGTGAAATTCTCGATAAGTTTGATGTGTCACATGACCCTCTTCCCATTGAAAAAACTAAAGTTGGATACAAAATGTCCGACTTCAAAATGGCCGCCATGGTCAACACCCAGCTTGAAAAGTTTCCCCCTCCCATATACTAATGTGCCAAAAACAGGAAGTTAATATCACCAACCATTCCCATTTTATTTAGGTGTATCCATATAAATGGCCCACCCTGTATAATTATAATCTCTCAGGTTATATAGGAGAATACTGAGGAAAGGATAATCACACTGTCCTCCCTAGCAGGCAGAGATGGTACTGGCTTTAGGTGCTCATGTGATGCTGTACTGAGGCATCATGGGATTGATAGCATAGCACAAAGTAAGAAAAGGAAGGGTGATCATTAAGCAGACAGGACTCTGGATTGATGGAAAGTCAGTACAATATACACAAAAAAAGTCTAGAGTTTGGAGGTGGCATGATGGGAAGTGGTGTCATTTAAATAGGTCCAACATTATGTGCTAATAAATATCTTATTTTGTCTTATAGTGGTCAGAGGAACCCTTTTCTAAAACTTTTTATGATTCTCCAAATCCCCTGCATAGACATAGATAACATTCTCGCTGCATCTGACACTAGGGGGCTCTTAAGAGCTTTCTGCATACTGTCGATACATTGGAATTAGGGATCTCAGGCTGTCTAAGCATGGGAGCCACTGACTGGATGTCGGGTCTCCTTTAAGTATCCCATAAAGCACACTGAGTGGGTTCCTAATATGAGTGGCCGAAGGGATCACATGGGGGGGGGAGGGTTTAAGCTTATATAATAGAGGTTACTTCCTGTAGTTAGCCTCTTTCCCGCTTTCCAGACAGAGTTCAGGAACCTCTATAGCACGTGAAGCTTAACAGAGGAGTCGACTCTGTAACATGGCGGAGCAAGCGCTGCTAGCGCTATTGAAAGAGAAAATAGAAAAGGAAGGATCAGCCTGGCTTACCCCGCTCCTACGAGGTGGGTCTGAACAAGTGGATGGCGCGGTGTCTGAGCCGTTAGCCAGCGGCAGGCGGCCCACAAGGAGGTGCCGTCCGCCAACTCGGCTGAGTCCTTCCCCCACTAGAGCTAGAAAGCGGGGGAGGGCGCCGTCTCGTCACCCGGGCCAGCAGCGTGGCGAGGTGAGCGAGCAACATAGTGTAGGAGAGACACTGCCGGCTCGCGATGAACGAGTGCTGGCTGGCAGCCAGGCCTCCCTTCCCCCAGGGCATCATAGCAGACAGGCAGGGGTAGTGAGGCAACGCACACCCTCGCGCGTAGACGGCGTGGTGGGGCATAGCAGCGGCAAGGAGCAGGAGGCAGTGCAGCAGCAGGCTGCTCCAAAACCACCTGGCAGGCTTGCTAGGTGGTTTGGCAGAAAATCCGCCAACGTTGTTAAGGACACGGCTGATATGAGAGGGGACATAGGGGAGGGTGGAGTTCACACAAGCAATGCAGGGCCTAGTCAGATTGCAGACGATAGTGAAGAAGATTTTTTCGAGTGTATTCAGGGTACACCGCAGGATAGGGCCAGTGAGCAATTGCAGAGATGTGTTACCGCCGGCAGATCCCATAGGTGTGGGACAAGGGGCCGTGGATCGGACACATGCTCCGAGTCGGGATCTGAAAGGTCGGGGAGGCAAAAACGGAGAAGGTTTGGCTCCCACAGACGCATGACTTATAGGGATAGAAGGAGTAGGCATAGGCAACGGTCACGCAGTAGGGGATCTAGACATCAATCCCAAGGCGCACTAAGGAGTAGGTCAGCATATCGCACGTCATCGGCTTCCTCTGACGAGTCCGTGGATAGACACAGTAGAAGGTCACGCGCGAGCAGACTACGTGGGCGGAGAAGCAGATCGTTCGACCGAAGGAGACATGGGAAGAATGCACCGGTTGAGGCGACAACGGTTGTTTCTCCGCCGCCCACAACGCAGAATGCAGAATTTCAGCCAGCGGTTCAACAGAGTGGTGAGTTGTCATGCGTACAAGCATGGAATAAAAATGCTAATAATGGTGATGAGTTATTTGGTATGTTGAGACATGTTTTGGAAAAAATGGGCGGGACAGAGGTCCCGGTTAAGGTACCAGGGGCGGTGGAGCCGCAGCCTGTGCAGGCGGTGGATAACACGGGCATGTTGCTCAGGGACTCGTATTTTTGTGGAGTTGCTCCTCTGGGGACACATATAACTAGTGAAGTGAGAGAAAAAATTATAAAATGTGAATACGTGGATATATGGTCTTTAGTGTCCCCAGAGCAGCTGACAGTAGATAAAGAGAGAAAGTTTGATAAAAGTGAGGATAAAAAGCCCAAAGTGGCAAAAACGTTTGGAAATTGGTTGCAGGCTTTCGCAGTGTTGGCTAGCATAGCGAGTCAAAGTAAACCAGAAAAAGCCTTTGAATTATTTCCGTATCTGGATACAATTTATTCTGCGCATAAGTTGCACGGTGGAACGGCATGGTGGAGGTACGACGAGGAATTCAGGCGCCGTTTGGCTATTCGGCCAGACATAGGGTGGTCCTCTAAGGCCACGGATGTATGGATACAATTAATGATGACGCAAAGGCCCCAGAATTCCTTTCTTGCCTCCTCCGCCGCCCCCACTCAGGCGGCAGTTGCCGGTCGCAGACCAGGGGCATGTTGGCTCTTCAATGAAGGGCATTGTCGGTTTTTCGCTTCATGCAAATTCAAGCATGAATGCTCCATATGCGGGGGATCCCACTCGGCGTTGCGTTGCTTCAAGAGAGGTAAGAATCCCGCGAGACCAGCTGCTGCAGGTAAGCCAGAGGACGCCGGTGAACGTCCAAAGGATGCGCCCCTGGTTAGACAGGTACCCCAGGAGGCAGGAAGCAGAAATGCTCATTAGGGGTTTTACACAAGGTTTTCATATACCACATGTTTACTGCTACGTTTGCGTCAAATTTAATATCCGTTTTAGCTCAACCAGAAATTGCTCAGGAGAAAATAGACAAAGAAGTTAGCATGGGGCGCATGGCGGGCCCTTTCAATGAACCGCCATTAGATAATCTCAGAATTTCCCCTCTGGGGATCGTGCCAAAGAAAGAGCCGGAAAAATTTAGTCTCATACACCACTTGTCTTTCCCTCCAGGTGAATCAGTCAATGATGGTATACCTAAGGAAGAGGCGGCTGTGTCGTACATTTCTTTTGACAGAGCTATGCATTTAGTTTCAAAAGCTGGTCCGTTTTCTTTGTTGGCTAAGTCTGAAATTGAATCAGCTTTCCGCCTCCTCCCTGTTCATCCTGACTGCTTTCACCTGTTGGGGTGTCAATTGAATGGTCTATATTACGTGGACATGTGTTTGCCGATGGGTTGCTCTATTTCATGCCGCTATTTCGAAATGTTTAGTTCCTTTTTAGAGTGGGTCGTGAGGTCTGAGACAGGCAACACATCGGTAATACACTACTTGGATGATTTTTTGTTCATTGGTCCACGGGACGAATCATTATGTTTATACACTTTGAATTCTTTCAGGTTTTTTATGGCCATGTTTGGCGTCCCTTTAGCGGAGGATAAAACGGAAGGCCCATGTTGGTGCCTCTCCTTTCTGGGGATAAAAATCGATACGAGCAAGATGGTCCTCAGCCTCCCGGAAGACAAGATTACAAAGTTGAGACAGGATATTAACAGAAGTATATGCGCAAAAAAGGTCACGTTGCATGACTTACAGTCGTTGTTAGGTCAATTGGCCTTTGCCTGCAGAATATTCCCTATGGGAAGGGTTTGTTTTCTCTAGGAGGTTGGCCATGGCAACCGCAGGGGCAAAACAGCCGCATCATTTTATAAGATTACCCAGTTTGTTAAAAGATGATTTAAGGATGTGGCAATCTTTCCTGGGGAATTATGAAGGCATATCGTGTCTCATGGAGGAGGAAATGGGCAATGCGGACCTGCAGTTGTACACAGACGCAGCAGGTGCTCATGGTTATGGGGCGGTTTTTGAGCATAAGTGGTCGGCTGGTGCATGGCCGTCGGATTGGTACGAAAAGGGTTTTAATAAGAATTTGACGTTATTGGAACTGTTCCCCATCGTAGTAGCAGTGGAAATCTGGGGTGCAGAGATGGCGAACAGACGTATCCTTTTTTGGTCCGATAACGAGAGCACAGTAGGGGTTATAAATAAATTAACATCTAGTTCTCTCCCAGTTTTAGCGTTAATCAGACGTTTAGTGTTAAAATGTTTATAGTTTAATGTGGTGTTCAGGGCATGTCATGTACCGGGTGTTGTTAACGACGTTGCTGATGCACTGTCTCGTTTTCAGTGGCTTCGTTTCAGGACATTCCATCCTCGGGCGGATCAGGAGGGGTACGACTGCCCGCCATTTCTTTGGGACCTGCCGGAGAACAGCTGACACCTCTGCTGCCGAATTCTTTGGCAGCAACAACATGGAACTGCCATGGTAAGGCGTGGTCTGAATGGCTGTCGCATGCTAACGCGACTGATATAATTTCACCTGAATCATGTTATGAGATCACGTTGCGTTATTTAGGTTCTTTAAGGGAAAAAGGCATGTCGGCAGCGGTGGTGCAAAAGCGCTTATCCGGGGTTGCATTTGCGCTAAAAATGTTGGGTGTGGAGGACGTTACAAAACGTTTTGTCTTTGCGCAAATGTTAAAAGGCTGGAGGAAGGAAAAGAGTACATCGGACGGCCGTCGTCCAGTGTCTTTTATTTTGCTACGGCGATTAGCTGACGCGGCGGCATCAATTTGTTCCTCCGATTTTGAAGCATGCTTATTTTCATGCTCATTTGCGCTAGCCTTTTTCGGGCACTGCGCGTTAGTGAATTAGTATCTAGCGCTCGGTCACGCCCGTCGGGTTTGTTGGCGGACGACGTGGTAGCGATGTCGGATTCAATAAAAGTTCGGGTGCGTCGGTCAAAAACGGATGTGATGGGGGAAGGGGTGTGGTTAACCATCTTTGCCTTAGAATCAAAATTTTGCCCGGTAAAGATGGTAAAGAGTTACATGGCCTTGCGCCCACAAGGGGGTAGTTTCTTGTCACATAAGGATGGCTCTCCTTTATCAAAATTTCAATTCTCCTTCATTTTTAAAAAATGCTTGGTCTCAGTTGGTTTGCCTCCTTCTGAGTTCGGTACCCATTCTTTCCGTATCGGGGCCGCTACAATGGCAGATGCGGCAGGTTTGACGGAGTTGGAAATAAAAAATTTGGGCCGATGGAAGTCGGGTTGTTTTAAGAGATACATTCGTCCTCACTTGTTAACCTGTTGATTTTACATGTTTTTCTGCAGATATTCATAGACCGGTGGTTTGGTTTATCGGTCATTCGTATATTTATTGGGCGGCCCAGAGGGCGTCTTGTCGCCCTGGAGGGCTGGATCTTGGCTTCAAACAGGCTGATGTGTACTGGAGGGGTATTAGAGGCCTAAAATGGCTACAAGTCTTCCGGAGGTGGTGGCAGTGAGCAGAATGTCCCAATCACCAACAGTTGTGGTGATACACGCAGGTGGCAATGACCTTTGCTCAACAAGGGTAGCGGAGCTGATGTCTATTATACGCTCGGACTTTGATCGCTTCGCGCCATTTTTTACGGATCTGGTGGTAGTGTGGTCCGAAATAGTTCAGCGGGTTTTATGGAAAGGAGCAAGGAACAACGCATCCCTGGAAAGGACCCGGCGGCTCTTGAACGTTAGGGTATCGAGGCATGTTAGGGGACAAGGGGGTGTAGTCATCAGGCATAGGCAGCTGGAGGGTGACAACAGGGGCTTAATGCTGCAAGACGGGGTTCACCTGAACGACATTGGCTTGGACATTTTCCTTTCAGGTTTGCAGGACGCCGTCGATAGGGCCTTGGTTTTTGCTTAGGGGGGTGGGACAGAGCGCGGTGTAGTAGATACACCCGTCTCTGCTTGGCGTGTTCGAAGGCTCTTGTTCCGTTCATTGAAGGGGATGTGTAAGACGGGTCACCTGGCAAAACAACAAAGACATGCCCACCGCGGGGGGCGGTGGCACGGCATGCGAGGTGATAGTCATCCGAAACATCAAGTTAATGAATGTCAATGAACGGACAAGGTTTCCCTTTGTTATATTGTTAATAAAAGCTGTGGCCACCCCCACTTTATTCCACAAAGATGACTATGTGTTTATTTCTATAGTAAGTTTCGTTAAGTAGCACTCAGAAGCACGTAAAAGGAACACTTAACATTTTAACACCTAATATAACCCCTCCCTTCATATCCTCCTGTCCTTTGATTTCTTTGCCTCATATTACAATTCAACTAAGAAATATACTGTAGAAAGAAATCTGCTCTGTGTGTTCCAGGAGCTCAGCCATTTTCCCCCTCCTCACTGTCCTGGGTCTGGCTCTAAGACTACTGGCTGCAGCAGGAGCCTCCTACTCTGCCCTGTCTACATTAGTACAAAAGTTGGTTAAGTTCTGCTCTTTTGTATAAGCCCTGCCCCTTGGTCATTTCTTAGAGAAAAATTGAACAGATCAGCAGGAGACTAACCCATCTGTTCTTTGCAGGATTTCTACGAGCTAGTTTTAGGGAAATGCAAAAAAATATGACAGACTAACAATGGTTGAGATTTCTGTATCAGGAAAACTGAAACCTTTGGTGGTCAGGGCACATCCTAGCTGCTGTTATCAATAATAAGACAACCCGTTGTTGTGCTGGGGCTACTAAATTGCACTTATAATCTGTTAACTTCCTCCCTAAGACTAGACACATCTTCAGCATAATTAAGAGGGTTTGTTCAAGCCCACTAGAGGGACTAAGAATAAGGAACAAAGAGTTAAAAAAAAAAATCCCAAATCCCCTGCATAGGCATAGATTTAAAAAAAGAACATTCCAAATGCGTGCAATCGCCACTGGAGGGAGCATGGGAGCTTAAACTGAACTCAATAATAGGACAGTATGCAATAAGCTCCATCACGCCCTCCAGTGGCAGCTGCAGGTAGTTATCACATTATGTTTTTTTAAAAGGGGCTCCGACCACAATAAAGATATTTTAAGAAATTAATCAACACAGAATTTTGGACCTAAAATGGCCTGATAACAAAAGAGGGAGATTTCTGCTTTGGAAAATTCCTACTTGTTATAAGGGTCCCATAACAATAAGCAGATCACAAAGTGTCTCTCTGTCAGGACCCCCAGTGTTCACCTGTAGTCTGTGGGGAAACCAGGCAGTAAGTGTTCAATATCCATGCAGATCCACCTGAATCTGCCAACTATAAAGTCATGGTGTGGAAATAAGATCAGCAGGGGCATAGCTATAGGGGGGTGCAGATTTAACAGTCGCATCCAAGTGCCTAAGGGGGCCCAATAGCCTATTTTCCACATAAGAAAACACCATACTAAAATGAGTGTGTGATAGTAGATGGGCCCTGTTACAGTGTTTGCATTGGGGTCCAGAATATTCACGTCATGTTAGCACTTTGTCAATTCAGAAGAAGAAGAAGACGAAAAGTCATCCATCTAGGAGAATCCTATATATATATATAGCAATTATATCGAAATTCACATCTACACAAGAAAGAACCTGGGATGAGGCAGTAATACTGGACCTAAGTTCAGGTAAATAATCCCCGTCAAACACTTCAGGCAAGAGAAACCTAATACTGAGCCAAACTTTTTATTAAAGTACCAGGGAAAGTAATAAAATAAACTTTTTCCAAAGATTGGACTGAAAATGTTGTATCTCTGAGATCATCCCAACTTATTCCCGTCAAATGAATCGAGAGAAAAAGCACACGGTGTTACAGAAAGAAGACCCTTATTACCTATTGCTCACGCATCTATGTGTTAATT
Organism: Rhinoderma darwinii; assembly: GCF_050947455.1. NCBI lineage: Eukaryota > Metazoa > Chordata > Amphibia > Anura > Rhinodermatidae > Rhinoderma > Rhinoderma darwinii. The sequence continues at coordinate 610,178,009 of NC_134687.1, forward strand.
CACATTACCTGAGCTAATGAAGCCCTATTTTATCCATTCATAGCCCAAAATTAAAGGTGAACACATAATTTAATACATTTTATTATAGCAACTCTCCTATATGTCATGGTAATTCAAGTTGCCTAGCAACTACAACTACACCCCATTCTGGGTGACCACGAGGGGTCACGTCAGGTATGTAAAAGTTTGAGCGGCAGAGTCACAGTGGGTCGCCTGTCTACCCCATCCTTGGTTTGACAAGCTTAGGCCTCATGCACATGGCTGTGCCCGTAATCACGGCCCGCGATTGTGGGCATGGTGGGCCACTGACGGCTGCGGGCAGCCGCTTGCATTTTCGGCCCATGCTCCCATACAAAGTATGGGAGCACGGACCATAAAAAGCAAAAGATAGGACATGTCCTATCTTTTACAGTACACTTCTACGGCCCGGACAATAGAAGTGAATGTGTCCGTAATTGCGGATCGTAATTGTGGTCCACAATGTAAGGTGTGCCCCGGGCACCAAATGTGAATGTGGCTGTACTTTTTTTAATGTAATTTATTAGCAGGTTTAATCCCTTCCCGACATTTGACGTATCCATACGCCAAAGTCGGGTAGGGGAAGTACGGAGCGGGCTCACGCAGTGAGCTCGCTCCATACGATGCCGGTGTCGGCTGTATGTTACAGTCGACCCTTCAGAGTAACTAGCGGCATCGCGCTCGAGCGCGATCCCGCTAGTTTAACTCGTTAAATGCTGCGGTCAATACCGACCGCAGCATTTAAATAGTCAGAAGGAGGGGGGCGACCCCCTCTAACAGCTCATCGCGCCCCCCGCAATGCAATCGCGGGGGGGGGGGGGGGTTGCGGGGCGATGGTTGCTATGGCTGCCTGGGGGCTTAATGAACGCCCCCAGGTCCGCCATCTTTGTACACCTATTAAGCCTTGCCTCCGGCAGGGCTTAATCGGTGTCTGTCAGAATCACAATATACTGCAATACATTAGCTGGTTGAAGTTCCCTAGGGGGACTAATAAAAAAAGTTAAAATGAGTTAAATAAGTTTTTTTGTGTAAAAAAAAATAAAAAAAATTAAAAAGTTCAAAAAACACCCCTTTTCCCATTTTCCCCCTAGAGTATAGAAAAAAAATAAACATAATTGGTATCCATAAAAGTCTGAACTATTACAATATATCATTATTTAACCCGCACGGTGAACGCCGTAAAAAAAAAACAAAAAAAAATAATTGTAAACGCCAGAATGTCTATTTTTTGGTCACCTAATCTCCCACAAAAAATGAAATAAAAAGTGATCAAACCGTCGCATGTACACCGAAATGGTATTATTAAAAATGACAGCTTATCCCGCAAAAAATAAGCCCTCATACCACTTAATCGACAGAAAAATAAAAAAGTTACGGCTCTCGGAATTTGGTGACGCAAAATACATTTTCTTTTTTACACTTTGGTTTTTACTTGTAAAAGTAGTAAAATACAGAAAGAACTAGATCTATTTGATATCGCCTGAATCGTATTGACCCACAGAATAAAGTTAACGTGTTGTTTTAATTGCACAGTCAATTCTGTAAAAACGGCGCGCAAAAAACCATGGAGGAATCGCTGTATTTTTCATTTTCTACCCCACAAATAATTTTTTTCCCGTTTCGTAGTACATTATACGGCAAAATAAATGGTGTTACGAAAAACTACAACTTGTCCCGCAAAAATCAAGCCCTCATAGTACTGTATCGACGGAAAAATAAAGACGTTATGGCTTCTGGGATGTGGGGAGGAAAAAATGAAAATCGGAAAAAGGGCTGCGGCGGGAAGGGGTTAAAGACCAAGCATGTGTCTGCAGATATTGGTCTTAGCAGCAGTTCTATGTAATTTTAGTGCCTTACTGCCATCTAGAAGGCAAATTACAATATTATTTTATATTGTGTGTTATCTTGATAGGACCTGTGGTCACATGACCAGTATCTGCCTCAAGTTAGCGTTGGTGGTGGTGCTGCCTTGGCGTAGAAAAGCTTGCATTGCCTGAGTACTGGGTAAAAGTTTAAGTTGCTGCATTTAAACGGTGTGTCCACCAGCCATTTTTTCGCACCATTATAGTTCCTGCAGGTGGGGCCTCCCCAAATTTGTAGTACATGATCCTGGAGGAGCAAAAACGACTAAAGTGTCAATGTCAGCCACCATCTTAACTCACACTAGATCATGACAATAAATGCCAACATTCAATCCTGTTTGCAATTCTCGGCTGCGTCTAGTTGCCCTGGCACCACAGGCAGTTTATTTAATACTCAGGTTAGTGTTTCTTGACTGCATGCAGTATTTCCTTGTACCATTACCTAATCCTGGTTACGAACCCATGCCACATCCTGACCTTGTCCCTGCCTTGCCCTTTGGATTTAGGCTTGGTGTTGAACTCTAATATTATCCCTGGTATTTTGTCCTTTTCTGAACACCTTCCTGGTATTGACACTTGGCTATATGAACTGCCCATCACCACATCTGTCATCTTTAGTAGTGTACCTGCTGCCAATAAGTGTCTGCTCCAGGGGCCACAACCTGGGGATCTAACTGAGAAAGTCCATAGATCTGTGACAACATTCATGGTGAAGAAATGGTGAAGGTTCCGCTATATCTGTTGGTTATACACTATATGGATAAAAGTAAGAAACCTGACTGTCACACCTATATGAGCTTGTAGGACATCCCATTCCAAACCATGGGCCTTAATATGGAGTTATTTTTGGGCAAGAACAGCCTCAACTTTTCTGAGGCGGCTTTCCACAGAGATTTTTGGGGGTTTGTGGAAATTCGTGCCTATTCAGCCAAAAGAGGATTTGTGAGGTCAGACACCGATGTTGGACAAGAATGACTGGCTTGCAATAGCCATTTCAATGCTTCCCAAAGGTGTTGTTGGATGGGGTTGAGGTTAGGGCTCTAGTTCTTTCACACCAAACTCCTCACCCCATGTCTTTATGGAGCTCGCCGTATGCAAAGGAAAGGGGGACAAAGCCCAAACAATTACCACAAAGTTGGAAGCTACAACGGATTAAAATATCTTTGTATGCTGTAGTTTTAACATTACCCTTTACTGGAAATAAGGGGCCAAACCCTGAAAAACAGCCCCCAGCCATTATGCCCTCTTCTGCACCAGATGTTAAAGTAGGCACTATGCATTCCAGTAGGAAGCTTTCTCCTGGCATCCGACAATACCAGATTCCTCCCTCAGACTGCCAGATAGTGAGACGTAAGTCATTACTCCAAAGATCATACCGCTCTAGTCCAGTGGTGGCATGCTTTACACCACTCCAGCTGCCACTTGACATTGCGCTTGGTGACATTATAATGCCCCCATGGCTGCCCCATACAGTATAATTCCCCATAGCTGCCCCATACAGCTTAATGCCCCCATACAGCATAATGCCCCCTAGCTGCCCTTATACAGTATAATGCCCCCAAAGCTGCCCCTAGTGCCAGTGCCCACATATAGTGCCAGTGTCCTTGTAGATAGTGCCACAGTGGCCATGTAGATAGTGCCCCTATATAGAGCCACTGTGTCCATGCTGATAGTGCCACACCCCCTTGAACATCGTGCCACCCCCTGTAGATAGCGCTACCCACCCATTCCTGTAGATAGCGCCATTGGGACTCTCTCTAGGAGTGGAATCCTCAGCCACAGCATAGGCCGGGGATTATTCTCCTAGAGGGAAGCCCTGATGTCCCGTTGGGATTCTGCTAAATCAGTAGCCACTGACGTCACTGTCCATATATGAACAGTGACATCAAGGGCTTCCCCGAGCACAGCGCTTAAAGTAGCGCTGTGCTCGAGGAGTCCTCGACAAGCGGAGGAGCTCCATCTACTCCTCAGCTCAGAAGTAATTCTCAAGCAGGGAATTGATGGTTCCCTGCTTCAGTATTGTATACACAAAAGGAGCTGCCTGCAACAGCCAAACCCAATTTCCCAGCCACCACTGATAATGAGAATAATAAACTTTAATAGCTACGTATAGCTGGACAAACCACAGTTATGATTTAAAAATATCACCAGCCGAGATCGGACGTACAAGTATGTAACCTGATTAAACAGGCATGTATATGTGTAACATAGGAGTGTGTCGTCCCTAACCAGTTAAATTGTTTAGCAACTAGTAGGTGGCAGTAGGTCCGATCAACGGCAGTGTCTAAAACATTAGCAGCCCCCCCGACATGTTTCGCTACCAAGTAGCGTCTTCAGGGGTACACGGGGCTAATGGCGGCGCGGGGTAAAGTAGATCCTAATATAGACACACAAAATGACGTGTCTGAAGGTGTGTCTGGCCGAATGGCCTATGGCAGTGAAGGAGACATAGAAGCCTCTCAGCTGTGTTCAACCGACAAATGAACAACAGTGTAAGGTACTTCAATCAGAGACAGGTTGCGACGCATGCGCACAAAGATGAAAGAACGACTTGGTGTATCTAGACCAGCCGAGACCGCGACTCACCAAATGAGTCGCTAGCGCCTGCGCAGATGCGGCAAACAGCGACTTAGTGCCAGAGGCTCGCTCTGGCTAGCGATGCTTAATGTCATATGCACTGGTGCCTATTGCCGTCCCTATCATGCGAGCGGCATTCAACAAGTATGCATCCAGCAGTAATGCGGGCACCCGGAACAACCATACAGGAGGGACCTGCAGTCTATTAAGACATGTATAGAGTAATTAAGCCAGCGTCGATACGGACCGCAGGGATCAAATAAAGGGGGGGGAAAGATAATAAAAGGGAACATGTCAGTATCCCTCCTCATATAGCCAAAACGTACTCCCTGACAGTTAGTTGCCATATCGATGTTTACGTCACGGTCCGGGTTCATGAACCAAGTGCTACGTCCAGTTAGTATAAAAAATCAAGGTACATGTGCACCAGTATGAGTTGAGTTACAGGGACAAAGTCCCCATGTATAGACACACATCAATAATATAATAGTTCTCCACAGGGAAAGAAGGGAGGAGAAAAGCCGTCATCCTCAAATAAAAAAGTGTCTCCAAAATCCCCATTCTGGGATATGCCATATTTCTAAGGATCAATACAAGATCAATGAACATATATACACTATGTCTGTGACAACCAAACGCCTCCATCATGTGGTCGAAGCCCTAATAATTGTCGATACGTAGATCATTCTAACCATTTGATTAGAATGATTCTCACATTGTTAGATTATTTTATTATTTGTATCATTTAGGAGAGTCCTCCACATTGCTGTGAAGAACACTATGGCAGAAAAGTAATATTAAACTATGAGTAGTCCCTATATGTATATATGTGATTCCACAGAGGTCCATAAGTATGGACAATAATAACACCGAGAGGAATTCTCGATGTCCAACTGTAGAACTAAAGAAACGCACTGAAGGTAAAACCCTCGTTCAGACCTAAAGGAGACATGGTATTAAGTCGGTGAATCCACCTCGCTTCCTCTTGCAGAAGTTTACGGTCCAAATTGCCCGCTCTGGGTCCCATTTTAACCTGGGCAATACCCCAAAATTTAAGCAACTTAGGGTTACCTCCATGAAATTTTACAATGTGTCTAGATGTGTTTATTCATCTAGTTACTAATTTAATTGGCATGGCAGGTTTTTTATCTAGAAAGCCAGACCTGGAGACCTTATCTGCAGACGCGGCATTTGTCTTCTCTGTGGGTAATATTCCCCTACAACAATTTGATGTCCAAACGGCATTCAGGGACCTACAAAAAACTTACCAGAAGTACATCAGATCCTGTTGGGAAGTGGCGAGTTTAGAAACCTACTTGCAACAAAAAATCATATATAGAGGTTTGAGGATTAACATCACACCGAACTCCTATAGAGATAACACAGCCTTTGTTAAGGGCTGGGAGGAACTCCTCACTGACAGTTCTATGCGTTTGCTCCAGTATTTACTGGAGTTTGAGAAACAGAACTATAGCACTGTCAGTGCACAACTTGAAAAGGAGATTGTGGACATACAGGCTTTTAGTTCATGCCCTGAATTTGGGATCTCTGAGATTAAGTTACAGAAGAACATAGAAAAGCTACAGGGAGAAATAAAGGAACGTAAACACCGTAAATACGTTCGCGATCGGAGAGACTTTGATCTTGGACAGGTTTATACTTATAAAACCAACTCATACTCTAAGCCTAAACGTAATACGGTGTTTGCTGACTTTACTGATTTTTCTGAGTCAGACACTTCGGGTACGGAGGAACTTAGAAATAGTGCCGACAGTCTTAGACTTGGTACCAAACGGAAGATAAAAAACAACAGACCAAGTTTCTCTAAAAGAACCCCGACTGTGTCCAGACAATTTACAACTAACGTTCCTAACCGTGCCACAACATGTCCCTCCAGTACATCAGGTTCCTCCTTTGCATCATCTATGCCGGTCCCTTCATCCATAATAAACCCTGTGAACATACTGTCCACTCCTCATTCTTCTCGCACCAATCCAAGCCTATATGGAGGGGACAGTGCAAACAAATCATGTACTGGTCCCCCCACTACTTTTCCTTTTTTAGGCCCACCCAGCTTGAACTGGGGAATGAAATCGTGAAACCCAGTATACAGGCAGAAAGAGGTGATGAGATGCAAATAATAAATCTATCTTCATGTCAGCTTGATTCTCACCAACTAAGTTTACTTAAAAAGGGCCTGTCATATACTCCTACTCCATCTTACGATGAATTCACATGGGTTAAGGACATCAACCTTTTTGCACGAAAATTGGCCCTACATAAGTACTTCAAAGGTAATATATCTGAGAAAACCTCTCAGGACCGTACAGAATGTAACACCTTGAGGGACCTTGAAAGCTTGCTCCATGAGAGTGAATTCGGTGTTGCGGATGTTGTTGGACCGCTTTCGACTTTACGTCCTAAGTCCAGGCTTACACCTCCATTCTCACAATATAGCCACATCGATACCTTTGTTAGGATGGTGTGCAATGACCTTAAAAAACTTAAAACCAAGAAATCTTGTATTTTCAGTAATCTTAATAACGACGAGAGACAGGCATTGGACACTTTGTGTAAAGATGACAATTTAGTCCTCAAACCCTCTGACAAGGGGGGCAATATTGTAATTATGAGCCATGCCGACTATGTCCGCATGGTTCATAGGTTACTTGATGATAACACCACCTATGTCACTCTGGATTCGAACCCTACGGTCAAGTATCTTGCCGAACTATACTTCCTCCTCAGTGGCGCTAGGAATGAGAACCTTATCACTACTGACGAATTTAAATACCTTTATAATTCCACCCCCACTTTGGCAACCTTTTATGCGCTGCCAAAGGTGCACAAGGCAACTTCTCCTCTCCCTGGTAGACCCATTGTGTCGGGTAATGACAGCCTGACACAGGGCATTAGCCACTATGTCAACGAAATGTTAATACCATTTGTTTCTTCCCTGTCTTCTTACCTTAGGGACACTAAGGACACCGTCACCAGGATCCATGAGATCAATGTCACCTCAACCACAATGATAGCGAGCATAGACGTGGAGTCACTTTACACTAACATTCAGCACGAATTAGGACTCACTGCTATAAAACACTTTCTAAACACTAAAGGCATTCAATTCCAACGTCACAATGACTTTGTTCTGTCACTTTTACGTTTCCTACTTACTCACAATTATTTTATTTTTGATCATAAATATTATCACCAAATAAAGGGGACGGCGATGGGTACGGTCTGTGCACCCACTTATGCGAACCTTTTCTTAGGGTGGTGGGAAGACACTATAGTTTTTTCTGACGATTTCTCCTCCTTCACCTCACATATTTCATTTTGGGGGAGATATATTGATGACATTCTCATCCTCTGGGATGGGGATGTCAACACTTTTCGTGACTTCATGTCTATGCTCAATGCCAATAATATTGGCATGAAATTTACATATGAAATTCATGATCATACTGTAAATTTTCTTGATCTCAAGATATCGTTGGATCCTGGTGGCGGTGTCCAAACGGACGTTTTCCGTAAGGCTACTGCGACCAATAGCCTTCTGCACTGGCAGAGCTATCACCCCTCTGCCCTCAAGAGAGGCATACCAATTGGCCAATACTTGAGGGCCAGACGTAATTGCTCGAGCGAATTAGCCTTTCAAACTGAATGCGATGGTCTTTTTAACAAGTTTACAGCACGCGGCTATCCTAAAAAATGGCTGCATAGGGCATACGCTAGAGCAAGGGTTTCTGAGAGGAGGGATTTATTGTCGAGTGCTGGTGGAGTTGCTAAGGCGAAGTCATCTGGAGTTATTCGATGCATTGGCACCTTTGACGCCTGCTCTCCTCAGGTTGTCCAAATTCTAAAGAGACACTGGGCTATTCTCACGGCTGACCCTGATCTCAGAGATGCAATAATGGCCAACCCTAGTGTCACTTACCGTAGGGGTAGGAACCTACGGGAATTTTTGGTACATAGCCATTATTCCAAACAATCTAATACCCCGTCGACATGGCTCAAGTCACCCTTGAAGGGCTTCCATCCTTGCGGCAGATGTTCTTTCTGCCCCTTAATGCCGACTGTAAAAAACTTTTCTAATCCTGTCGACGGAAGGCTATATCGAATCGAACAATTTTTGAATTGTCAAAGCAGTGGAGTGATCTATGTTGCCAAGTGTCCTTGTCCCAAGTTATATGTGGGCAAAACCATTCAGGAATTGAGAAGACGTGTGTCTAGACATATAAGTGCGGTGACCTGTAATGAGGATACTTCTCTTTCTAGACACATTGTAAAATTTCATGGAGGTAACCCTAAGTTGCTTAAATTTTGGGGTATTGCCCAGGTTAAAATGGGACCCAGAGCGGGCAATTTGGACCGTAAACTTCTGCAAGAGGAAGCGAGGTGGATTCACCGACTTAATACCATGTCTCCTTTAGGTCTGAACGAGGGTTTTACCTTCAGTGCGTTTCTTTAGTTCTACAGTTGGACATCGAGAATTCCTCTCGGTGTTATTATTGTCCATACTTATGGACCTCTGTGGAATCACATATATACATATAGGGACTACTCATAGTTTAATATTACTTTTCTGCCATAGTGTTCTTCACAGCAATGTGGAGGACTCTCCTAAATGATACAAATAATAAAATAATCTAACAATGTGAGAATCATTCTAATCAAATGGTTAGAATGATCTACGTATCGACAATTATTAGGGCTTCGACCACATGATGGAGGCGTTTGGTTGTCACAGACATAGTGTATATATGTTCATTGATCTTGTATTGATCCTTAGAAATATGGCATATCCCAGAATGGGGATTTTGGAGACACTTTTTTATTTGAGGATGACGGCTTTTCTCCTCCCTTCTTTCCCTGTGGAGAACTATTATATTATTGATGTGTGTCTATACATGGGGACTTTGTCCCTGTAACTCAACTCATACTGGTGCACATGTACCTTGATTTTTTATACTAACTGGACGTAGCACTTGGTTCATGAACCCGGACCGTGACGTAAACATCGATATGGCAACTAACTGTCAGGGAGTACGTTTTGGCTATATGAGGAGGGATACTGACATGTTCCCTTTTATTATCTTTCCCCCCCCCCTTTATTTGATCCCTGCGGTCCGTATCGACGCTGGCTTAATTACTCTATACATGTCTTAATAGACTGCAGGTCCCTCCTGTATGGTTGTTCCGGGTGCCCGCATTACTGCTGGATGCATACTTGTTGAATGCCGCTCGCATGATAGGGACGGCAATAGGCACCAGTGCATATGACATTAAGCATCGCTAGCCAGAGCGAGCCTCTGGCACTAAGTCGCTGTTTGCCGCATCTGCGCAGGCGCTAGCGACTCATTTGGTGAGTCGCGGTCTCGGCTGGTCTAGATACACCAAGTCGTTCTTTCATCTTTGTGCGCATGCGTCGCAACCTGTCTCTGATTGAAGTACCTTACACTGTTGTTCATTTGTCGGTTGAACACAGCTGAGAGGCTTCTATGTCTCCTTCACTGCCATAGGCCATTCGGCCGGACACACCTTCAGACACGTCATTTTGTGTGTCTATATTAGGATCTACTTTACCCCGCGCCGCCATTAGCCCCGTGTACCCCTGAAGACGCTACTTGGTAGCGAAACATGTCGGGGGGGCTGCTAATGTTTTAGACACTGCCGTTGATCGGACCTACTGCCACCTACTAGTTGCTAAACAATTTAACTGGTTAGGGACGACACACTCCTATGTTACACATATACATGCCTGTTTAATCAGGTTACATACTTGTACGTCCGATCTCGGCTGGTGATATTTTTAAATCATAACTGTGGTTTGTCCAGCTATACGTAGCTATTAAAGTTTATTATTCTCATTATCAGTGGTGGCTGGGAAATTGGGTTTGGCTGTTGCAGGCAGCTCCTTTTGTGTATATATATATTGTGCCCGCCAGCTACCAGGGGTCACATCCTTGTTCGTTCTGCTTCAGTATTGGGTTCAACTGTATCTGCGTCCTGAGGACGCAGATACAGTTGACAGCGGGACATACCCCCGGCCGCCCGGGACACCACCCGGAATCCGAGACTGTCCCGCTGAATCCAGGACGATTGGGAGGAATGCTATAAATAATATGTTATACAGTTGGAGTAAAAATTTCAAGTTTCGCTATTGGGCCTGGTCAGTGATGGAGCAAAATACTAAGCTCTTCCTAACCATTCCCTTGCAGACACTGAAGCGCCTAGGGAGAGTGTCAGGGACTGCAAGGGGCTAAGAAAGGATGGAACGGTTTAAAATAATGCCCAGGACCAGGATTGGTTAACAAGGGGTAAGAGGGGCGTGGTTAAGAAGATATAAGGCAGGGGTTTGGAGCAGAAAGCCCTCTTACCTTCAAGCTGCAGTGGAAGAAACACCTTTGCTGCTGCTGTGGAGATTCAGAGCGTGTTCTTTTCAAGAAGATGGCAGAAGAACTGTTGCGGAAGGTGGCACAGCGGGTAGCGTCGGAGGGACCTGCCTGGCTGGAATCCCTGTTGGAGGAAGGAGAGAAGCGAGGATCTGAGCGGGGCACGGAACAGTCGGGAGCGGCTACCCGAGGTAGGCCGCAGCGCGTTACACGCCCTCCGGTTCGACTGAGCCCTAGCCCCGTTGCTATGAGGGGTGCTGTGACTGCTGCACAGTCATGCGGTGGTCCCAGCAGGTCCCCTAGGCCTATGTCGACGGGCGCTTCGTCGGTCGACATAGTGCCCCCCTCCCCCCCGCCCACTTGTCGCGCTGGCGTCCTTCCCCATGGCGGTAAGAGGGCGGCTGTTAAACCGGCACGGGCACGGTACAACCCGCCTCGAGCTGCTGATGCGGGCGCGGAGGCAGCGGTCGACTTTCGTGACAGTGGGGTGAATATGGCGGACTCAGGTGATTGGTCCGACATGGTCGCTTACCATGCGGCATGTTCACAGGAGCTGGGACTTGCTTCCGGTGCCTGTGTGCAGCCGGGGTCGGCGCCATCTTTCCCCGTGCTGTTCTCTGCGCAGCCAGAATTGGCGGCGGGGGGAACTGGGGCGGGACGTCCTGGCAGGCGCAGTGCGGCCAGGAAACAAGATGGCGGCTCACATAAAAAGAAGATGGCGGCGGGTTCGGGGAAGCGGGCGGTGAGCAAACAGCCCAGCCAGGGGGCAGGGGCTTCGGCGGTGCCTGTCGCTTCTCCACCCCGGTCCCCCCCGGGCCCCTGTCAGCATGGGTCAAGGCCAGGGGGGGAGTGTGCTAGGAAAGATGGGGTCGAGGGTGTTTTGGACTCGATTTGCCCTTCTCCTGCCTTGTCATCTTTTTCTCCTGCAGGTCCAAGGAGGGAGCGTTCCAGGCGAGGGAGGAAACGCCGGGCTGTAGGACATCGCCGGCACGGCCATCATAGACGTCGCAGATCAGGTGACGTGAAGAGGCGTGGTCGGCGGTATTCCTCGTCTTCCAGCGATGGATTCTCCTCCTCGTCGGCGACGACGTCTGCATCATCAGGATCGTGGAGGAGGTCGTCGAGGAGATCATCACGGCCGCAGAGACGCAGTCGACGCCGGGAGGTGCAGCGCTTGTCGGTGGATCAGGAGCAGCTGTCCCAGGTTGTCCCTCCCGCCGGGCCGGTGGAGGAGGTGCAGGCCGTGGTTCCAGTGCCGCGGCAAGTGGCTGAAGGACCCTCTGGAGTCGGTGGGACCTCTGGGAGCGGTGAGTCGGCCTGCGGTGACGCATGGCTTAATAAATCTAATGCAGCGGGTGCGGATTTGATTTCTGTTTTAAAAGCCGTGGTGGCTGGGTTGAAAGTGAATGAGGGAACGTCGTGTCCCTCGGTGCCACCAGAGGGAGCTATGCCCCCGTCTGAGAAAGAGAATGCTTTAGCTAGTTTGACGTTTAGAGATTCATTGTTTTGTGGAGTCGCTCCTCTCGGGACTCATTTGTCAGCTGAGATCAAGGACAAGATTTGGAGGAATGAATTTGTGGATATTTGGTCCTTGGTCTCGGTGGAGCAGGTGACTGTCGACAAGGAGCGGGGTTTTGAGAGAGGTTCAGATAGGAAAGCGAAAGTCGCGAAAACATTTGGCAACTGGGTACAGTGTTACGCTACACTGGCTCATGTTATTTGCCAACGCTATCCTGGGAAAGGGGCCGAGTTGTTTGTCTATTTTGACACAATTTTCAGCGCCCACAGGCTGCACGGTGGTGCGGCCTGGTGGCGATATGATGAAGAATTTCGGCGCCGTTTGGCTTTGTCGCCTGATATTAGTTGGGCGACGAAGGCAACGGACGTGTGGTTGCAGCTTATCTTAGCGCAAGGGAGCAGGCAACAACGCCCCTTTCCCAGTGCGGCCGCAGCGCCAGGCCCCGCCCCTGGAGTTGCGGCCGCTAGGCCCACGGGTGCCTGTTGGCTCTACAACGAGGGCCACTGTCGTTTCTTTGCCACGTGCAAATTCCGACATGAATGCTCCATCTGTGGGGGCGCTCATGCGGCGCTCCGGTGTTTCCGGAGAGGTAAGCAGCCGGTTAAGGCACCTCCTTCCGGCGCAGCGGAGAACGCCGGTGAACGTTCTCGAGATGGGCCCATGGTTAGAGCGGTACCACAGGAGGCGGGAAGCAGAGGTGCTCACTAGCGGGTTTTCGTTTGGTTTTGAGATTACTTTTGAATATTCTGCGACATTGTCATTGGCTGACAATTTGAAGTCGATCAATGAGAATGTGGGCATTGCGCGGCTAAAATTGGCGAAAGAAGTGGAATTAGGGAGAATGGCAGGTCCATTCAGCGAGCCGCCGTATACGAATCTGCGAGTTTCCCCCCTTGGTTTAGTTCCAAAGAAGGAACGAGGAAAGTTTAGGCTGATTCATCACCTTTCCTTTCCGTGGTTCTGTTAACGACGGTATTTCTAGGGCGGAGGCGGCGGTTTCGTATATGTCTTTCGATGTTGCAGTAAGGCTGGTACAGGCGGCTGGACAGGGGGCGTTGTTAGCTAAATCTGATATTGAAGCGGCCTTTCGTTTGCTGCCGGTTCATCCGGAGTGTTTTCACCTGCTGGGTTGTTGTTTAGATAAAGGGTTTTACGTGGATATGTGCCTTCCCATGGGTTGTTCAATATCATGCAGTTACTTTGAGATGTTTGCGTCATTTTTAGAATGGGTAGTTCGTTTGGAGTCAGGTTGTGACTCGGTCATTCATTATCTGGATGATTTTCTTTTTGTAGGCCCGGGGGGCTCTGGGTTGTGCAGCACGTTGCTGAGAGTGTTTCGTCAGGTGATGTCGCGTTTCGGTGTACCTATTTCCGAAGATAAGACGGAAGGTCCTTTAACTGTTTTGTCATTTTTGGGTATCGAAATAGATAGCGAGCGGATGATTTTTCGCTTGCCCGATGATAAATTGGCAAGGCTGGTGACGCAAGTTGACCAGGTCATGGGGTCGAAAAAAGTGACGTTAAAACAGTTACAGTCGTTAATGGGATTGCTGGTGTTTGCTTGTCGTATAATTCCAATGGGTCGTGTTTTCTCTAGGCGTTTGTCTTTAGCCACTAGAGGTATCTCGAAGCCAAATCATTTTATCCGGGTAACCTCTTGGATGAAGAAGGATTTGTTTGTCTGGCATTCGTTTTTGAGTTCGTTTAATGGGAGGTCGGTGTGTCAGGACGCGGAGTTGTCTAATGTAGACTTGGAATTGTTTACGGATGCAGCCGGAAGTGATGGTTTTGGAGCAATTTTGGGCCGAAGTTGGTGTAGGTCCCCTTGGAGTGGAGTGATTTGGGAGTTTTACGTAATTTGACGCTATTGGAATTGTTTCCTATTATAGTTGCAATAGAGTTGTGGGGTAGCGTGATGGTGAATAAGAGGATTGTATTTTGGACAGACAACATGGCGGTGGTGCATGCGGTGAACGGGTTGTCGTCTAGTTCATTGCCGGTATTAGCTTTATTAAGGCGGTTGGTTTTGAAGTGTTTGCGTTTGAATGTGTGGTTTCGTGCAAAACATGTTCCGGGAGTCCGTAATGTGATGGCTGATGCTTTGTCTCGTTCACAGATGTCCCGGTTTCGGGAATTGCACCCGGCAGCTTTGGCAGAAGGGGTGTCCCCCCCTTCACTTATGGGCCCTGGTCGAGGACAACTTATGAGGCTGTTGAGGGGTTCGGTGGTACCGGCGACTTGGAAGAGTCATTGCAGAGCGTGGGATCGTTGGTTGGAGATTGCGGGGAATAACTTCCCATCACAGGTTGGGTGTCACCTGGACGTCACGTTAGCAAGTTTGGTACAAATACGTCAGGAAGGGGGTAGTGCGGCCACGGCAAGCAAGTTTTTAGCAGGGGTGGCCTTTATGTTAAAATTGTGGGGATGCAGAGATGTTACAAAAGAATTTGTAGTTCGGCAGTCTTTAAAAGGGTGGAAAAAAGAGGCGTGTTCCAGGGACACGAGGCGGCCAGTATCTTTTTCGCTTTTGCGTCGGCTTCTAGCCGTTTTATGTTTTGTGTGTCGGGATGAATATGAAGTGTCCTTGTTCGGCGCGGCGTTTTCTTTGGCTTTCTTTGCCGCATTACGGGTTAGTGAGCTGGTTCCGCACAGCGTAAGTGCAAGCGGTGGTCTTCTCGGATCGGATGTAGTAACGTTGGGTGATTCTCTCAGGGTCTGTGTGCGGAGGTCAAAGACTGACATGGTAGGGAGGGGGGCTTGGCTGTCGATTGGGAGGATTGGGGGGCAGTATTGCCCGGTAAAATGGGTCCAGGAATTCGTGTTGGTCCGAGTGCCCGGGGCTCAATTCTTGATCCATCAGGATGGATCCGCAATGTCGCGTTTTCAATTTGAGGCGATTTTTAAGGCCGGTTTGAAGTACCTGGGTTTGCCACCGGGCGAGTTTGGTACACATTCGTTTAGGATAGGGGCGGCAACTGAGGCGGATGCCTTGGGCTTGGATTCGGCGGCTATCATGAGTCTGGGTAGATGGCGTTCTAATAGCTATAAGTCATATGTGCGACCTGATTTGGTTTTAAAGAGTGTGTAAGCTGGAAGTTTTCATAGTAAAAATGTCGCCCCCTCCCCCCCCCCCCCACACCTGTTTTCCTTCCTTGTTTTATATGGAGTGTTATGTTAATCCTGCCTGTATCTTCATTTGACCGGAATGTAGCTTAATTTCTTTGTTAGGGTCGCGGCGCCCCCAAGTGTGGATCTTGGGGCATTCGTATGTGCATTGGGCAGCGGTTCGAGCGGGACGGAGGCCGTTAGGTCCGAATTTGGGCCTCTCACAGGCCGACGTCCATTGGAGAGGTGTCCGGGGATTACGGTGGGTGCAGTTACTGCCAGAAGTAGTGGCAGTTACAAGGCACACATACGGACCTGTTGTCCTGATTATACATGCTGGTGGAAATGATATCGGCCAAGTAAAAATGGCCGAGTTATTGTCATTTATACGGACTGATTTGGCGCGTTTTCAGGATCTGTTCGCCCGTTGCGTGGTAGTTTGGTCCGAGATAGTGGCGCGCACGGTGTGGCGAGGAGCGAGGAACATGGCAGCGTTGGAGAGAGTGCGCAGGCTAATTAATGTGCGGGTGTCGCGGTTCATTCGCTCTATAGGGGGGATCGGGTTGCAACACCAATCCCTGGAGGGGGATAATGCAGATTTGCTGGTGCCGGATGGATTGCATCTGAATGATATCGGGCTCGATATATTTTTATTGGATCTCTTGGATGGTGCCGAGAGAGGGTTGGCGTTGCTTGGTGGGGGTGGTCGGGGGACTGAGTAGGTTTCTCAGTTCCCCCTTCTTGGCGGAAAGTACGGCAGATGAAGACGGAGGTAGCACCCTACATGCCTGATGGAGACAGGGAGCATCGGCATTTCAGGAGGAGAGAAAAATAAATATATATATATGTCTTCATGCCGATGTTTGTAAATAAGAATAAAGCTGTGGCCACTTCCACATTTCCATAAAGAAGGTGTTGGTGTGTTAATTCAAGGAAGGATGGGCAGGTAAAGTGGATAATGGGTCCTTGCAGTCCCTATGGCAACTAATCTTATTCTGTTAGGTGATGTGACCAATAAGTGATGCTAGCCAAGCACTTTGACTTTAGACCTTCATAGTCTTGTCTAGCCATCATATTTACATGTAAAATGTTTCAATGTTGAAGAAATGTGATATTGGGTGGCAAACTGGGCTTTACATCAGTGATGTCCAACTGGGGGCAGTGTGGGGACCTCATGCCTTCCCCAGGATAATTATCAGGCATGAGCGCTCTTGTGCACCAAAAACAAGAACAGATCTCTTTTAAAAGTTTGCTTTTTTTTCCCCCCAAATCAAATTTTAGCTAAATAAAACAGAGACAATATCAGTTACAAGAACAGCTGTGTAAAAAAAAAAAAAAAGTTACCTGCTGCGTGTGATTATACCTTGACCCAGCCCTGGCCGAATGTGATGTGCGGCCCTAAGAGTGATACAATTGAGCCATTTCAGGGTGCCACCACTGGTCTATAGTGACTCCATTATGGAAAATGGAGGTTAAAAGAGTTAGGTTGCAAAGGGGGTGACAGGGGTGGGGGTTGAATCCAAAGAATATCCAGGGAATAAATACATGTGTAGTTTTGTGTATGTTGCATTTGTTTCCCTCTTATTAAAATCCATGGAAAAAACACAAAAATGCCAGGGATAGCACTTTGAAAAACGAACACAGTCCACTAGCACCCTGAATTTTTTAATTGCTTGAATGCCTTTTATAAGTACAATTTTTATAAGAAAATTTTCATGATTAGCCAAACTTTTTCGTTGGGTCATTTAACATACCAGTAATGTTAATTCATTCACCTTGGTCCCCAAAAAGCCTCTAAATTGCTCTGTATAGCGATTGTAAGAGGTGTAGCAGATACTCCCCAAGTAGACACTACTGTTTCTTTAAATGTTTTGATGTCACAGGTCCAGATCCTGGATTGTGGGATTGCTATGTATGCTGTGATATTGCTGTTTTCCTTTGATATATCTATATATTTTTATTGCTTTGCTGCCACTTAGTGGCCAAACTAAATTATTATTTCATGATGTGTTATTTATTAAGGACCTGTGGTCACATGTTGTGAGCGGGGCAGGTCCTCATGCAAAGCTCACTGCTACTTG
This sequence comes from Rhinoderma darwinii, assembly GCF_050947455.1. Classification (NCBI taxonomy): domain Eukaryota; kingdom Metazoa; phylum Chordata; class Amphibia; order Anura; family Rhinodermatidae; genus Rhinoderma; species Rhinoderma darwinii. Next base: position 610,195,569 of record NC_134687.1, read on the forward strand.
ATACTGTCCAGGCAATCGTGGCTTACCCTGTCTATTACAGGTACTGGGAGAAATGGCCCAGTCGCCATCTTTGAGTGGATTTCTCTGCACCGTAACAGTGTTGAGGACTGTGAGGGTTTAGCATCAGGAGAGGTTGGTACAGCGGTTTCTTTGTAGCCAGAGACAGGGACACCGTGCATTAAAAGTCATAACAGGGCTTTGCCTGTGTTTTTATTCTTGTCAAAGAAACAGCCTCTTGTACAACAAGGCAAAATACAAAATAAATCCTGCTCGTCTGAGCACTAACTAAACAAGATATTATCTAACTATACCGAGTGCCTTCCTACCAGGCACTGGACACAAAGTAACACAGGTCTTTACTCACATAGAATACAGGCTACTCCAGCGATGGATTCTCAGGGGTGAGACTCACACACACTGTGTCTGTCCTGGCAGTTCTGAAAACACGTCTGTGTTTCTCTGCACAAACTCTTTTGTCTCCTGTTTCTGTGGCTTTGCGAGTGATTCTGACACATACACATCTGGGTTAGGACTATAGGGGGTCCTTACTGCCACGAGGGTCTCTCTTTCTTTCCATGGCTTAATTAAGTTTACATGGTATAACTGCTCTGTCTTCCTTTTACCTGGTTGGTAAACTTTATAATTTACATCCCCCACCTTTTCAATTATCTCATACGGCCCTTGCCATCTAGCAAGAAATTTGCTTTCTACGGTTGGCACTAAGACCAACACTCGATCACCAGAGTTAAAATTTCTAACTTTAGCAGTTCGGTAATACACCCTGCTCTGAGCATCCTGAGCTTGCTGCAAGTGTTCCTTAACTATCGGCATGACCGCAGCGATTCGGTCTTGCATCAACGTGACATGCTCAATTACACTCCTATAAGGTGTGGACTCTTGCTCCCAGGTTTCCTTGGCTATGTCCAGGAGACCACGGGGTTGTCTGCCGTATACAAGTTCGAAAGGAGAAAACCCTGTGGATGATTGAGGAACTTCAAGTACAGCGAACATCAAATAGGGCAGAAGACAGTCCCAATCCTTCACATCCTTACTAACCACCCTCCTCAACATGCCTTTTAATGTCTTATTGAATCTTTCGACAAGACCATCAGTTTGAGGGTGATATATAGAGGTACGCAGGTGTTTAATTTTCAGCAGTTTACATAATTCCTTGGTGATTTTGGACATAAAGGGAGTTCCCTGATCGGTAAGGATTTCCTTAGGTAAACCAGTACGGGGAAACATGTAAAACAACTCTCTTGCAATGGCTTTTGAAGAGGAATTTCGCAAAGGGACTGCCTCAGGGTAGCGTGTGGCATAGTCCAACACCACTAGGATATATTGATGTCCTCTAGAGGATTTGACTAAAGGGCCGACCAGATCCATGGCAATTCTTTCAAAAGGGATCCCAATGATAGGCAAAGGCACCAGCGGACTCCTAAAATGTGGCATAGGAGCCGTTATCTGACACTCCGGGCAGGACTCGCAATACCTCTGAACTTCCGTATATACCCCCGGCCAGAAGAATCGTTGTAAGATACGCTCTCTGGTCTTTTCGCAACCTAGATGTCCACCCAGCACATGTTTATGAGCCAGGTCCAACACCGTTCTACGATACGGTTGGGGTATCACCAGCTGTTCAACAACCTCCCCACGTACGTTATCTATCACATACAGCAAATCCTGGTTAACCGCCATGTGTGGAAACACCTTATCAGCCCCTGGATGTTGAGGCACTCCATTTAATACCTTAGTATTTTCCCTGGCTTTTACCAATGTGGGATCGCTAAGTTGAGCGGTCCCAAAATTGTTACGTGATACTTTTAACTCTGGTATCTCAGAAATTTCCTCCTGCTCATCTGTTTCACCAGCAAAAACAGCCAGAGGAAATTTATCAGGCTACTGCTGGCACCTCAGCATCCTCGTTAAAGGGTTCTGGGCTAATCACAGCGCACACATTAATACCATCATTAACATTTACAGTGGAGGTTACATCTTTCTTCCTCCACAAGTCCCAGAACACTGGGAAGTCTCTCCCCAGGATCACACTGTGCATCAGGGACTTGACCACACCCACTTCATGGCAAGCGGTTCCACAGGAAGTCTCTAGAGTGACCAAAGCGGTGGGGTATTCTTTAGTGTCCCCATGTATGCACAGGACCCCTATACTATGTCCGCTGAATGTTCCAGGGTCTATCAGGCTGGCATGCACCAGGGTAACCAGACTCCCAGAATCCAGCAAGGCACTCACAGTACACCCTTCCACTTTTACGACACACATTTGTTGCTCAGTCTCGTAAACAGTCTCAGCAGAACAAACAGGACGTGCAAACAAGGATATTCGCCTTGCTGCATCACACTCCATTGGCTCAGTAGTCAGGGGACAATTGGCAGCAATATGCCCAGGTCCATAACACCGCCAGCACTGTATGCGGCCCCGGTCCCCAACTTGAGACCCTGGTCTGGCCTTCAGTGTCTCTCTGGGATTTCTTCCCTCCGTCTGCTCCCCTTCTGAGCCACCTCCCTTAAAGACATTTCTCACCCCTCTAGTAAATGGAACAGTCTTACCGGGTGCTCCGCACGATTTGCTGTTCCTGGGGTTAGAACATCCAGGCGGTACTTCTTGGAGTAGATCCTGAGTAGCTCTGTACCTTTCAATCAGGTTCACCAGCTGTTCCGCATCTGTAGGATCTCCTTGACCGACCCAACGCTGAACCTTCGGTGGTAAGGAGCGGATGTATTTGTCAAGCACCACTCTCTCCACGATCTGCGCAGGGGTTGATTCCTCTGGCTGTAGCCATTTCCTTGCAAGATGGACAAGATCATACATTTGTGATCGCGCAGGTAGGTGTTCCACGAAAGTCCAGTTGTGCACCCGTCGAGCACGCACATTCATATTAACACCCAGACGGGCAAGGATCTCACCCTTGAGCTTGGAGTAATCCTTGGCATCCTGCTCATTGAGATCAAAGTACGCCTTTTGCGGCTCTCCGGTTAGGAAAGGTGCCACCACTGCTGCCCACTGATCTGAAGGTAACTTCTCTCGTTCTGCCACTCGCTCAAACACCATGAGATAGGCCTCAACGTCGTCGGTGGATGTCATCTTCTGCAGAGATGTCTGTACCACTGCACGAGTGGTTTGGCGCAAACCATGAGGCCCCGCTGACCTCTCCACTGAGGCCTGAATTTGGTCTTGCAAATGGCGATTAATTTGCTGCTGTTCTTTTAAGGCCAGTCTGTGGGCTTCACCCAGCAGAATATTGGTTTCAGCCTGTGCACGCATGGCTTCCTCATGCACCATTCGCTGAGTCGCGCTGGCTTCTTGCAGAGCTGTGCTTATCTTCCCCTGGTTGATATTAGCCTGAATCAGCTGTTTAAGTATTTCATCCATTTTAACAGTCTCTTTTAGCCCTGTTGCCGCCTTCACCCAAGACATACACTTCCAAGCACTCTCGGTGAGAAAAAAATTGTCTTGTTGCCCCTAGCAACGATTTTCCACTTGGAGCAGAAAAAACGTCCTTTTAAATAGGTGTATGTCTCTTTAAGACCGTGCCCGCATCGGCCACCATATGTGAGGGTTTAGCATCAGGAGAGGTTGGTACAGCGGTTTCTTTGTAGCCAGAGACAGGGACACCGTGCATTAAAAGTCATAACAGGGCTTTGCCTGTGTTTTTATTCTTGTCAAAGAAACAGCCTCTTGTACAACAAGGCAAAATACAAAATAAATCCTGCTCGTCTGAGCACTAACTAAACAAGATATTATCTAACTATACCGAGTGCCTTCCTACCAGGCACTGGACACAAAGTAACACCGGTCTTTACTCACATAGAATACAGGCTACTCCAGCCTTAGTAGTCTCACCCCTGACTCAGACATATGGTAAGGATATGCTGGGAGATGCTGTTTTACACAAAAAAAAATCATCCCACCCATCATCTCGCTGCAGATCATACAGTGACTACAGTACAGATTAGAGGAAGAATAAACATTTACATTAAGTGACTCACAGTTGACGTGAGATTCTAGCTGCTCTCTTTTCTTCCCCATCCGGTCCAGACCTCTATGACGACTTCTCCCGGCCGCAGCCATTTCTGCAGTTTGCCACTCAGATGTCTTCAGTTTCTCACTTTTCAAAAATTTCTGCACCTATAAACAAAGATAAAGTTCTCATGGTGCCAGACACTGTGCCCCTAAATATAATAGTGACATACACTGCACCTCTAATTATAATAGCACCATACACCGTGTCCCACACACACACCGTGCCCCTGTACATAGTGCCCCCTATAGTGACTCCCATAGAGCCCCTGTTGATAGTGCCCCACATACAGTCAAATGTAGATAGTGTCCCACATATAGCCCCCTGTATATAGTGCCCCACATATAGCCCCCTGTAGATAGTGCTACACCTAAAGCCCACTCCTGTATATAGTGTCCAACATATAGCCCATCCCTGTAGATAGTGCCCTACATATATCTCCCCCTATAAAGTGCTCCACATATAGCCCACCCCTGTATATAGTGCCTCACATATATCTCCCCCTATAAAGTGCTCCACATATAGCCCATCCCTGTAGATAGTGCCCTACATATATCTCCCCCTATAAAGTGCTCCACATATAACCCACCCCTGTATATAGTGCCCCACATATATCTCCCCCTATAAAGTGCTCCACATATAGCCCACCCCTGTATATAGTGCCTCACATATAGCTCCCCTATAGTGCTCCACATATAGCCCACCCCTGTATATAGCCCCATGTATATAGTGCCTCACATATAGCTCCCCGTATGGTGCTCCACATATAGCCCACCCCTGTATATATTTGTTTTTTAAAAGTTATACAATCTATTATATATACTCCAAAATTGTACCATTAAAAAATACAACTTGTACTGCAAAAACCTTGCCCTCATACGGTTACGTCACTAAAAAAATATCTAAAAATTTAGACTTTTGGAATGTGGAGCTAAAAAAAAATAAAACTTTTTCATTTGTATTATATGCAGTCACAGCGTTCGTGCACCTGCACATTTGTCATTTTGTTACGATGTGCCAACCAACTTTTTTGTATTGTTTTCATTTTTTGTATTTTTCTGTTGCAATTGTGACATAACCTCAAGCCATGGAGTGTAGAACACCCATGAAAAACATTAAATGGTGCGTAACAAAGGGTTCCACTAATGGATTGACTAAAGAACAATTTCAGCGATGGTCTGAACTCCTTAATTTTAAACATAAAATGTAATTTACTGCACTTAATACATAGCCCAATACATTTAAAGCCGGAGTTTGGATATAAAAGTCAGGTTGTCGGCCAGTGTTATAGATGAAGCCCCGGCGTGCTTCCTTCGAGAAGCGAGCACTTCATGACTCCCCTGGACCATTGTTATTCATTTTCTGGAGTAGATAATCTTTTGTAATTCATAATTGATCACCTGGAAAACAACTTCATAGATCTGTCAATACTCAGCAGAATTCTCCAATGTGTATAATTGTTCAGCACAATGGATAATCCATGCAATTCATAACTTCGCTAATTAAATACAGCTGCGTACTCAATGATCGCTGCTTAGAAATGCAGACGGTAAGTCAGTCTACTAGAGGCCTCTAATTCTTTTAATGCACTGCTCTCGGCTAGACACAGACTAATTCATTGCTGGACTGGTGAAGCCACAGGCGTGTGGTCCGCAGCAACGACCCTCAGGGGATAGCAGCAAGTCATGATACCTTTTAGTGGAATCGCCTACATTCTCGGAGAGTAGAGGTCTATGATTGTTAGGGGGGTGTTAGACCAGAAACCAGATTTAAGCCACATTCACCCATATCAATGATATGAAGGCTCTTAAAGGGGAATTCCAGTTCCCAATGTAACCATTTCTTATGGGTGTTTCTCTCAACTAGGGTCCCTTGGAGATCCTCAGGACGTGGTTAGGGGTTCCCCAGATCACAGCAGCAAGACCTGTCAGGTTTAAAAGAATAAATGGCAAACACAATTTATAAAGGTATGGTCCAGTTTCAGCAAATGAATATCATTTTTTTGTATAATGAAAAGTCATACAATTTTTCAATATACTTACTATATTAATTCTTCACAGTTTAAGAACTTTGCTTGTTGTTATTCAGTAGGAACATTCATTGTTTACTTCCAGTGGATAAAATTCTGTCCATGGTCATGTGATGGACACACAGGTGCTGAGATAGTTATGATACACATAGTGTAACGAGCCGTGCACCTGTGTGTCCATCACATGACCATGTAATGAGCCGTGCACCACATGACCTTGGACAGAATTTTATCCACTGGAAGTAAACAATGAAGGTTCCTACTGAATAACAACAAGCAGAGATCTTGAAAACGGTGAGGAAATACAGAAAGTATTTTGGAAAATTGTATAACTTGTAATTATACAAAAAAATAAATTTTAATTTGCGGAAACTGGACAACCCCTTTAACCTTCTCAAAGATTTATAGAATGCTCCATCATACTTACCAACATTTGAAACCCAAATCATGGGACAATTTAGGGCACACGACATTCCGCTTCCAAAGCTACAAGAAACACCCATTTTTATTCAAATTTTCATGAACCACTCTCCTTTTGCGGCCTCATTCGTGGGTCTGTCTCGCAAAAATTGGGGCAGATGGCAAGTATGCTTTACCCACCCCTACACCAAGCTTGTTTGAGGTAGTAATGGGAGTAGGGGGTTTTCCTGGGATTGAAAAAGTAGTTCAGGTGTTGCCCCATCGAAGTAGGGTTAAGAATCACTGTCATAAGAAGTATGAAGGAGGGATTTCCGCACACTCTGCCCTCTATCAGCAATACTGAAGGTGTTTTGGTGGTTGCCTACCAATATGTGAGGATGAAGAAGTGTCCCATACCTTGAAGCATATCAATATGCATTACCTGGCACTTAAAAGATGGCCCATGGTCTATGTTTCTAATATTGCAGGTTTTACTAATGGAAAGTTATGTTAATTGTACCCAAAAAAAATAATTTAATAATTGAGAATAACAATTCTAGGAAATGCACCCTGTAATGTGAACTATTGAAAGCTCACACCCCTCACTCAGTCTCTGTACGATGCGGAGAGTTGGGGGTGGTGGCATATGGCACCGTCCACTGAGGCCAATAGTGGATCTCCTGAATGGTACGTAAGTCAGTGTAGGCGAGGGTAACACTCCGATTGTGTATTGCCAAGAATCTTTAAAGTGAAATTTTTCATAATTAGTAAAATGGAGGTTTTGGGGTCATTTAACCTACCAGGGCTGATAATTATCTCTTAGGCCTCATACACACGTCCGTATTCTGGTCAGTATTTTGCTTCAGTATTTGGAAGCCAAAACCAGGAGTGGAACATAAACAGTGAAAACCAATAATGGAAAGATTTGCACCTCTTCCGTGTTTTGGACCCACTCCTAGTTTTGGCTTCCAAATACTGACGAGCGCACGAGGCCTTACTCTGATCCTTCTGCATTTGGACCGGAAAGCCGGCGGAATTAGCTGAAAAGGTAGCAGGGAGCTCGCAGTATTGTCTGCGTTATGTGCAGAGTGCATGCAGTCTGTGGTGCAGCTTCAGCCAATAGCTTCAGAGCAGGAAGTTTGTGAGGCCAAAATTTAGCCAATAGTTGCAAAGCAGGAAGGGATATCGAGGAGGGGGGAGGCTATTTGCCAACTTCTGCTGTAAAGCCCAGTAACATGCAGCAGTAGTTGTTATTGTCTGTAGTGTCAAGAACCTACTATATAGTGTACACAGCACCTTGAAAACTTGCATTTGAGGGGTCAAAGTAAAAAATGAATGCCCCTGGCATATTAAATAACTCTAGTAGGTAAATTTTATAAAATGATGGAAATTTGTCCAGATTCTTCCGCTAACGCCTCATACACACAACGGTTGTGCCACTTGGGTAGTTTTTGACAGCATCCGAGTGGCACCCGATAGTCTTCACGAACCTATTCATTTTAGTGGGTGAATCGGGTCCGTGTGAATGATCCAAGTCTCCGATCCGAGGAAAGATAGGACATGTTCTATCTTTCCTCGGATCACTGACGGGACTCGGCCGGTGCACATGGTCGCGTGCAAGAGGCGTAAGGAGTTTCTAAGAAAAATATAGGAAACACCTTCATAGACCCCCAAGTTAGCAGTTTCAAGTGATAATCTCTATGACTCAAAGAATACAGAAAAATCAGGCAGCAATTCGACTTAAAAAAAAGAGCCTCCTGTGACTTTTGATAGACCTGAAACAACTTCCCTAGGGTCTTGATATTGCTATTTTGGCTTTAAAGAGGTCTATTTTCACACGCAATTTTTTTTTTATAGCTCCTTTTCATCTAAAATGAAAAACTTTTCAAGGTGTCCCCAATAAGAATTTCCTACCGTTGTGTCTACAACTCTTATGCAGACCTATGTGTCTCCATGGTAACAGACTACAAACAAACCCAGTGTGGTCTTATCCTGCAGTCACATTCCCTTTCATCTGTCCTCATGTCTTACTAACAAACATTTGGTAAGTAAGCAAGAAGTTTGGGACAGGTGGCGGGCAATATTGACTGCAGGATCAGACTACACAGTTTGTTGGCAGTAGATACGAAACAGTAGGATATAAGACTATTTTCAATTTTGCTTCATTTTAGTTACGTTGCAGTAATAAAAAAAAATTGTTGCAAAGGTGACCTTTCCTTTAAGCGGTTTATTTTAAGCTGGATGACCACCAATATGACTGCCAATGATGCTATCACAGGGGTTGTCAACAATCTCTTCTAGACTTTTGGATGGTAAATTTGCTTAGCGGCACAGCAGTATATATATATATATGTGTGTGTAGGCTATGCATTCCTGCATAACTAGGTAGATCAGGAGCCTAGAAAAGTTGGGTGACATCTTTTGTGGGTGCTATACTGGCAGCTATATTGGTTATTACCCTTCTTTTCCAAAAACAGCTAGAACTAAGAGGAGGAGGAATCATGGACTCATATTTGCTGGTGATTTTTGAAGCATTCGTTTTTTTAACCTTCGGAATGGAAAATGTGTGCAGGAAAACGTGCCTGTGTTTAGGTCAATAATGTAAAGACTGCACAACACAGGGCTCTCTATATAAAGAACAATCAATTTATTGAAATGGTGAACTCGCGGCGGCCGTGCTGACCACTGGATAAATTAATGATTCTATATATAGAAAGGCCTGATTGAGCAAACTGCCACTGACAAAGATTTAGAGATTAAAATATATATATAAAAAAAAAAAAAAATGTAATTTTAGGTCTTTCATGAAAGAACTAGTTTTGTTTCTGTACCGCTCTATAGTTGTTGGGAAAAACGCACACATTTTATCAGATAAATATTGCGTAGTACACAATTTAAAAACAACCAACCCACACACACACACACACACACACATCTGATCTGTATGGAGTATGTGTTTGTAACACATTGAAAGCGTACCTAAACTTTCCGAAAATGTTTCACATATTATAGTGACATGTCAGAAATTTTGATCAGTGGGTGTCTGAGCACTGAGACGCCCACCAATCGCTGAAACAAATTTGCCAGAATTGCTCAGGTGAGCGCTGTGCCGCTTCATTTTTGCTTGGTATTCCTTGGAGCGGTGTAAGGATTCAGACCGTCTATTGAGCATGTACACCAATTGCTCGGCTTTCCGAGAAATAATACAGCGCTCACCCGACCCCCACCGATCAAAACTTCTGACACGTCACTATGACATGTTAACATTTATTATTGGTTAAGGAGAAAAAAAAATAACGAGAATCGCTTCATGTGTTGGGACCTTAGGTTATTTGGGGGGGGGGGGGGTTGTTTGTAGTTATGCTCAACTTTTTTTTAGTTGTGCAGTGAGGCAGAACTACTCAACACGTGTTATAGTCAATGTATCCCATCTACGTGTATCCCATATATGGACATTGACGTCAGGGGCTCCTCCTGCAGCGGAATCCCCGGCCAGAGTCAGCAAGGGGGATTCCGCTCAAGGAGTAGCCACTGACGTCACTGTCCATATATGAACAGTGACATCAGGGCTTCCCTATTTCTGAAATTTCTGCTTTTCTAAATTTAAATGTATCTGCTTGTAAAATAGATAGTAATACCACACAAAATAGTTACTATTTCACATATCCCGTATGTCTACTTTATGTTGGCATAATTTTTAGATGCTTAGAACTTTAGCAGCAATTTCTCATATAAGTCAATTTCAAAAGGCTATTTTTCAGGGACCAGATCAGTTGTGAAATGGCTTTGAGGCGTTCATACACTACAAACCACCATAAATCACCCCATTTTAAGAACTGCACCCCTCAAAGTATTCAAAACAGCATTAAGAAAGTTTCTTAACCCTTTAGGTGTTTCACAAGAATTAAAGCAATGTAGGGGTGAAATTTGCAAATGTAATTTTTTTTGCAGAAATTCATATCCAATACTTTTTTTTCTGTAACAAAGAGGGTTTTACCAGAGAAACTCAATATTTATTGCCCAGAATCTGCAGTTTTTAGAAATATCCCACATGTGGCCTTAGTGTGCTTATGCACTGAAACACAGGCCTCAGAAGCAAAAGGAGCGCCTAAAGGATTTTGGGGCCTTCTTTTTATTAGAATATATTTTAGGCACCATGTCAGGTTTGGAGAGGTCTTGTGGAGCCAAAACAGTGGAAACACTCCCAAAAAGACATAATTTGGCAAACTACACCCCTCAAGGTATTTATCAAGGGGTATCGTGAGCATTTTGACCCCACAGGTTTTTTTGTTGAATTTAGTTGAATGAGGCTGTGAAAATGAAAAATTTTCCAATAAAATGTAGAAATTTTCCATTTTTACAAGGCATAAAGGACAAAAAACACCCCAACATTTGAAAACATTTTCCTGATTACAGCAATACCCCATATGTGGTAATAAACTGCTGCTTGGACACATGGCGAGCTCAGAAGGGAAGGAGCACCATTTAGCTTTTGGAGCTCAAGTCACAATATCACAATAAAAGGAGAAAAAGCACCCCAAAATTTGTAAAGCAACCTCTTCTGAGCACAGCAATACCCCATATGTGGCAATAAACTTCTGTTTGGAACCAAGGCAGGTCTTAGAAGGGAAGGAGCACCAGTTGGATTTGGAGCTGAAATTTAACTGGAATAGTTTGTGGCGCCATATCACATCTGCAAAGCCCCTGCAGGACCAAATCAGTGGAAACCCCCATAAGTTTCCCCATTTGGGAAACTACACCCCTGAAGGAATTTATCTAGGGGTATAGGGAGCATTTTGAGCCAACAGCTTTTTTTCAGAATTTAGTGAAATTAGGCCATGAAATTGAAAAGCTACATTTTTCCAATAAAACGTGAACATTTTCAATACTCGCAAGCAATAAAGGAGAAAAAGCACTTCAACTTTTGAAAAGCATTTCTCCCGATTATGGCAATACCCCATAAGTAGTCATACACTGATGTTTGGACCCCTTGTACGGCTCAGAAGGGAAGGAGCTCAAATTTAGTTGGAATGGCTTTCGGGTGCTAGGTCACATTTCAAAAGGCCCTGCGGGTCCAAAACTGTAGAAGCCCCCCAAAAGTGACTCCATTTGGGAAACTACACACCTGAAGGACCCACAGGTCTTTTGCAGAATTGATTGGAATTAGGCCGTAAAAATATAAAAAAAATTCCACTAAAAGTTTAATTTTTTAATTTTCACAAGGGATAAAGGAGAAAAAGCCACCCAACATTTGTAAAGAAATTTCTCCCGAGTATGGCAATACCCCACATGTGGTCATAAACGGCTATTTGGACACGCAGCACGGCTCTAAAGGGAAGGAGCGCAATTTGGTTTTTGGAGTGGAGAATTTACTAAATTTGTTTTCGGAAACCAAGTTGCAATGAGCTAAAGTACCAGTACATTGGAAAGCCCCGAAAAATTACCCCATTTTGGAAAATACATCCCTGAAGAAATTTATCTAGAGGTATTGTGAGCATTTTGACCCCGCAAGTGTTTTGCAGAAATTAGTGCACAGTGGATGATGCAGATTGAAAATTGCCATTTGACATCTGTGACCGATATGTTGTGCCCAGCTTGTGCCACTGGAGACACACACCCCATAAATTGTTAAGCGGGTTCCCCAGAGTACAGTGATACCCCATATGTTGTCATAAAAAGCTGTTAGGGCACACTGTCAGGCTTAGAAGGACCGCCATTTGGCTTTTGGAGCATAGATTTTGCTTAGTAGTAGTTTTGTTTGGGGTTTTATTGGTATTTCAGCTTATAATGTGGGGGCATATGTAAGCTGTGCGGAGTACATTAGGGTATAAGTAAACTGCGACGAGTACATCAGGGTATCTGTAATCTGTGCGGAGTACATCAGGGTATATGTAAGCGGTGCGGAGTACATCTGGGTATATATAAACTGTGCAGAGTACATCTGGTTATATGTAAACTGTGCAGAGTACATCTGGTTATATGTAAACTGCGGAGTACATCAGCATATATGTAATATGTGAGGAGTACGTCAGGATATATGTAAGCTGGGCGGAGTACATCATGGTATGTGTAATCTGTGCGGAGTACATCAGAATGTATGTATGAAGTGTGTAGTACATCAGGGTATATGTAAGCTCTGCGGAGTACATCAGGGTATATGTAAGCTCTGCGGAGTACACCAGGGTATATGTAAGCTCTGCGGAGTACATCAGGGTATATGTAAGCTCTGCGGAGTACATCAGGGTATATGTAAACTGTGCGGAGTACATCAGGGTATATGTAAACTGTGCGGAGTACATCAGGGTATATGTAAGCGGTGCGGAGTACATCTGGTTATATGTAAACTGCGGAGTACATCAGCATATATGTAATATGTGAGGCGTACATCAGGATATATGTAAGCTGGGCGTAGTACATCATGGTATGTGTAATCTGTGCGGAGTACATCAGAATGTATGTATGCAGTGTGTAGTACATCAGGGTATATGTAAGCTCTGCGGAGTACATCAGGGTATATGTAATATGGGCGTACATAAGGGTATATGTAATATGTGCGGAGTACATCAGGGTATATGTAAACTGGGCGGAGTACATCTGGTTATATGTAAACTGCGGAGTACATCAGGATATATGTAATATGTGCGGAGTACATCAGGGTATATGTAAGCTGTGCGGAGTACATCAGGGTATATGTAAGCTGTGCAGAGTACATCAGGGTATATGTAAGCTGTGCGGAATACATCAGGGGTATATGTAAGCTGGGCGGAGTACATCAGGATATATGTAAGCTGGGCGGAGTACATCAGGGTATATGTAATATGTGCGGAGTACATCACGGTATATGTAAGCTGGGCGGAGTACATCAGGGTATATGTAAGCTGTGGAGTACATCAGGGTATATGTAAGCTGGGCGGAGTACATCAGGGTATATGTAAACTGGGCGGAGTACATCTGGTTATATGTAAACTGCGGAGTACATCAGCATATATGTAATATGTGAGGCGTACATCAGGATATATGTAAGCTGGGCGGAGTACATCAGGGTATATGTAAACTGGGCGGAGTACATCTGGTTATATGTAAACTGCGGAGTACATCAGCATATATGTAATATGTGAGGCGTACATCAGGATATATGTAAGCTGTGCGGAGTACATCAGGGTATATGTAAGCTCTGCGGAGTACATCAGGGTATATGTAATATGCGCGTACATCAGGGTATATGTAACATGTGCGGAGTACATCAGGGTATATGTAAGCTGTGCGGAGTACATCAGGGTATATGTAAGCTGGGCGGAGTACATCAGGGTATATGTAAACTGGGCGGAGTACATCAGGGTATATGTAAGCTCTGCGGAGTACATCAGGGTATATGTAATATGCGCGTACATAAGGGTATATGTAATATGTGCGGAGTACATCAGGGTATATGTAAACTGTGCGGAGTACATCAGGGTATATGTAAGCTGGGCGGAGTACATCAGGGTATATGTAAACTGGGCGGAGTACATCTGGTTATATGTAAACTGCGGAGTACATCAGGATATATGTAATATGTGCGGAGTACATCAGGGTATATGTAAGCTGTGCGGAGTACATCAGGGTATATGTAAGCTGTGCAGAGTACATCAGGGTATATGTAAGCTGTGCGGAATACATCAGGGGTATATGTAAGCTGGGCGGAGTACATCAGGATATATGTAAGCTGGGCGGAGTACATCAGGGTATATGTAATATGTGCGGAGTACATCAGGGTATATGTAAGCTGGGCGGAGTACATCAGGGTATATGTAAGCTGTGGAGTACATCAGGGTATATGTAAGCTGGGCGGAGTACATCAGGGTATATGTAAACTGGGCGGAGTACATCTGGTTATATGTAAACTGCGGAGTACATCAGCATATATGTAATATGTGAGGCGTACATCAGGATATATGTAAGCTGGGCGGAGTACATCAGGGTATATGTAAACTGGGCGGAGTACATCTGGTTATATGTAAACTGCGGAGTACATCAGCATATATGTAATATGTGAGGCGTACATCAGGATATATGTAAGCTGTGCGGAGTACATCAGGGTATATGTAAGCTCTGCGGAGTACATCAGGGTATATGTAATATGCGCGTACATCAGGGTATATGTAACATGTGCGGAGTACATCAGGGTATATGTAAGCTGTGCGGAGTACATCAGGGTATATGTAAGCTGTGCAGAGTACATCAGGGTATATGTAAGCTGTGCGGAATACATCAGGGGTATATGTAAGCTGGGCGGAGTACATCAGGATATATGTAAGCTGGGCGGAGTACATCAGGGTATATGTAATATGTGCGGAGTACATCAGGGTATATGTAAGCTGGGCGGAGTACATCAGGGTATATGTAAGCTGTGGAGTACATCAGGGTATATGTAAGCTGGGCGGAGTACATCAGGGTATATGTAAGCTGGGCGGAGTACATCAGGGTATATGTAAACTGGGCGGAGTACATCAGGGCATATGTAATCTGTGCGGAGTACATCAGAGTATATGTAAACTGTGCGGAGTACATCAGAGTATATGTAAACTGTGCGGAGTACATCAGGGTATATGTAAACTGTGCGGAGTACATCAGGATATATGTAAGCTGGGCGGAGTACATCAGGGTATATGTAAGCGGTGCGGAGTACATCAGGGTATATGTAAACTGGGCGTAGTACATCATGGTATGTGTAATCTGTGCGGAGTACATCAGAATGTATGTATGCAGTGTGTAGTACATCAGGGTATATGTAAGCTCTGCGGAGTACATCAGGGTATATGTAATATGCGCGTACATCAAGGTATATGTAATATGTGCGGAGTACATCAGGGTATATGTAAACTGTGGAGTACATCAGGGTATATGTAATATGTGCGGAGTACATCAGGGTATATGTAAACTGTGCGGAGTACATCAGGATATATGTAAGCTGTGCGGAGTACATCAGGGTATATGTAAGCTGGGCGGAGTACATCAGGGTATATGTAAACTGTGGAGTACATCAGGGTATATGTAAGCTGGGCGGAGTACATCAGGGTATATGTAATCTGTGCGGAGTACATCAGGGTATATGTAATATGTGCGGAGTACATCAGGGTATATGTAAACTGTGCGGAGTACATCAGGATATATGTAAGCTGTGCGGAGTACATCAGGGTATATGTAAGCTGGGCGGAGTACATCAGGGTATATGTAAACTGTGGAGTACATCAGGGTATATGTAAGCTGGGCGGAGTACATCAGGGTATATGTAAGCTGGGCGGAGTACATCAGGGTATATGTAAACTGTGCGTAGTACATCAGGGTATATGTAAGCTGGGCGGAGTACATCAGGGTATATGTAATATGTGCGGAGTACATCAGGGTATATGTAAACTGTGCGGAGTACATCAGGGTATATGTAAGCTGGGCGGAGTACATCAGGGTATATGTAAACTGTGGAGTACATCAGGGTATATGTAAGCTGGGCGGAGTACATCAGGGTATATGTAATCTGTGCGGAGTACATCAGGGTATATGTAATATGTGCGGAGTACATCAGGGTATATGTAAGCTGTGCGGAGTACATCAGGATATATGTAAGCTGTGCGGAGTACATCAGGGTATATGTAAGCTGGGCGGAGTACATCAGGGTATATGTAAACTGTGGAGTACATCAGGGTATATGTAAGCTGGGCGGAGTACATCAGGGTATATGTAAGCTGGGCGGAGTACATCAGCATATATGTAATATGTGAGGCGTACATCAGGGTATATGTAAGCTGTGCGGAGTACATCAGGGTATATGTAAGCTGGGCGGAGTACATCAGGGCATAATAGGATGATGTAATAATTGGGTGAATGAATAATAAAATTATTAATCCATGGATTGATGTGATACGCTTTGAACCAATCTGCCACGTAGGGTTCGTGGACCCACTGGGCTATACGGCCTTGGCGGTATGGAAGCTGGCCAACAGGGCGCAGGTCACAATCTATAGTTTGTATAGGGTACCTGTGGCAGCTCGGACAGTAGCATGGCAGGCACAGCTGGGACTAGGCAGCGGGTAGACGTCAGTCGTGGTGTAGCAGGACAGGCATGGAATACAGCACAGCACTTGACCAGGATAGCACGGGATACAGGAAACACTGGGAACTGGAAAACACTGGGAGACCATTTGCTTAGACAAACTAGGATACGACAAACAACACTCAGGCATCGAAGCAAGGGGCTGGGCCCCTCATAGTCCAGGGCACTCATGGGCTAATTACATATCAAAGTACGGGACCCAGCCGAGGTGAGTGGAAGTGAGCGCTGGTGTCTCTTGAGGAGGAGACTGGGGCCAGCGCTCGCAGACCCATGGCTGAGTGAAGGGGAGAGAACCTGACGGCCCGCAGCCACGGACATGACAAAATCCTTCATGCACAGGCCGGGGTTTTTGGGTATTCTTCAAAATATCTGCGCTCCAGTATTGCCTAATCTTTGACTTATTCTCCCACCCTATAAGCAGGACGAGGCCCTAAAGTTTCCTAATCTCTGCTGCATCTACAGGGTTGACCTGTGGGGTCCAGCAAATGATGATGTGGCATTATTAGTGAAAAACTACTGGACCTAAAAAATTAGTCTGGGCCGTCATTTAGCATCATTGCGTTTGGAGAGTCATAACGTGTTATTTTTCCGTTGACGGAGCTGTGTGAGGGCTTGTTTTTTGTGGAACGAGCTATAATTTGTATTGGTTCAATTTTGGGGTACATGCGATTTTGTTTTGATCACTATTTATTAAATTTTTTGGGAGACGAGGAAACCAAATAACATCAATTCTACGACTGTTTTCTTTTTTACAGCGTTCACCGTGCAGTATAAGGGTATGTTCACACGAGGGCGTCCGTAACGGCTGAAATTACGGGGATGTTTCAGCCTGAAAACATCCCCGTAATTTCAGCCGTCACTTCTTTGACGCAGGCGTCTATTTACGCGCCGTCATTTGACAGCGGCGCGTAAATATACGCCTCGTGTGAACAGACAAACGTCTGCCCATTGCTTTCAATGGGCAGATGTTTGTCAGCGCTATTGAGGCGCTATTTTCAGACGTAATTCGGGGCAAAAACGCCCAAATTACGTCCGTAAATAGGCCGTGTGAACATACCCTAAACATATAACTTCATTCTGCGACACCAAATTTATACAGTTTTCTTTACGTTTTACCACAATAAAAACACTTTTAAAAAATACTTGCGACTTTTTGATCACTTTTTATGACATTTTTGTAAATTTTTTTTTTTTTTTTACGGTGTTCACAGTGCGGTAAAAAGAACATGATATTTTTATAGTTCAGGCCATTTAGAACGCGGCAATACCTATTATGTATAGTTTTTTTTGTTCAGTAACTTGTATGCGCCGCGGCCTAGAGCCTGAGGGAATCCAGTGGGGGGAGTGAAGCGTAGTCGTGAGAATTTTTATTTTATTGTCCGACTTGGGAAGAGGGTTGGGTCCTGACCACAATTGTTATGGAGCGTACAAGATAAACACATTTATTAAGAGGTATTCTTGTCACATCTTACTCAAGTGAACCGTTTCATTAAGACTGGCGTATAAAACGCTATTTTTAATAAACCTCCCCCATTATTTCTGGATGCAGTACTTCTAATACAGTCATGTGAAAAAGTAAGGACACCCCATGTGATGTTTTGAGTTTTTACATTACTGGACAGCAAACGTTTCTCCTGGCCCCTCCCATGTAGTTCTCATTTACTTAGCTCCACCTACTTTTTTTTCACAAATTGCAACTTGTGCCCAGAAAACTGGCGTAGATCGATTAGAAAATGCCCCCATTGGGGGGCGTGGCTTGGCGCGCAACGGGAGCAGTCGCATGACTTGAGAGCTCCGCCGTGGTCCCGTGCTATATTAATCCTGTGAATATCCTGATCGTTCCTTACCTTCATCATTACGTCCCGGAGATCCAGGCAGCAGTCGGGCGGTAAGAGTGGAGTTATGGGCCCCACGAGAGGTCAAACGGCCACAGAAAAGCTACAGAGCTATGCCCGGGAAGATACCAAAGATGGCGGCCGTGCTTCTCTGCAGCAGCGCTCAAAGGGCAGTGAGACGCCTGGTGGGACGACATCTTCTTCAGCGGTGGTGGAGGAGACAGAGCCGGAACCTACACCGACGGAGGTGATGAATAAACTCCTGGCAGTCATATCAGCATGCAAGACCTCGCTGACCGGTAATATGGAGGAGGTGAAAATTTATATAGGCCTCATCAGGCAGGATATGCAGGCCTTGAGAGAACGAGTGACGCATGTGGAGGATAGAGTGTCGGGGGTGGAAGACAGGATGACGGCCATGCCACGTGCGATTACGGATCTGGAATCCGTGACGGAGTTATTAAAACAAAAAAATGATGATTTGGAAAATAGGCTGCGCCGGAATAATATCCGGATAATAGGAATGCCTGAGAAGTCGGAGGGCCAAGATCCGGGCAAATTCATATCTAAGTGGTTGAAAGAGATACTGCCAGATGCACCTTATTCGCAGGCCTTTGCAGTAGAAAGGGCGCACAGAGTGCCGGCAAGACCACCTCCACCGGGGGCCCCTCCGAGGCCGATGCTGGCCCGGTTGCTTAATTGTAACGACAGGGACATGATCCTACGTCAAACCCGCCGACTGCAAGGAATTAAGTATAATGGCGTTGCTATATCCATATTCCCGGATTTCTCGGCTGATCTACAAAAGCGCAGAGCTACGTTCATGGCGGTGAAAAGGCGGCTGAGGGATCTCAATATCCCATATTCTATGGCGTATCCTGCAAGGCTGCGGGTAGAGGATAACGACCGTTCTATCTTTTTTAACTCTCCGTTGGAGGCCGACGATTGGGTGAGAGGGAAGAGATCGCCCCGCCGCGTGTAATTCCTTTGGAGGGTGAGGATGGAAAGTGCTGGAATTTAAAGATGGTGCTGGAGTTCCTCATGCGCCTGATGCAGGCTAAAAGGTTTCTTTTTGCTGGTTGGTCTCCTGTGTTTAAGGAGGGATTCCAATGTTACGGTACACCCAGCTTGAAGATTTAGCCGGCGGGTGGATAGATCCGGAGGCCCTGAAAAGGGTCATTCTTATCCTCCCCATTTCATTTGGATGGACTGCCGGGACTATCAATCCGTTACCATTCTGTTCACAGAGCTTGGCCTATACTGGGAAGGAGTGATCCGGCCGAAGTGAAGAAGGGGTCTCAGTTGAGAAATCGCAGGAGAGATCCTGGTATCTGCACAGGAAGCATATTGCGGTTAAATATTACTGATGTATTGTTTAAACTGATGATTGATTTATAGTCCTCCTGTACGAATTTATGGAAAGGGCTTAAGATGTAATGTGGTGTTTGAAGATGCAAATAGGGAAGGATACGTTAACACTGCCTAGTAGCACGGGGCCTTCCCCGTTACTATTTGGTGCCACGAGGAGGGCATGATTCGGCAATGGCCTATGTGTCATCTCGCATTGCCGATACAATTTACTGTATATATGTTAGTTCTGTCGTTTATGTTTTCAACGCCGTATTTAGGCAAAATTATACTCATTTATGAATGCAAATGTCTAAAAAGTCATACAGTGCAAAGAAGGTGGGGAAAGTCGCTAGGGAAAGTATATTGGTATTATGCAGGAGTCGGGAGCCATCTTCCCTCCGAGGCAGACATAGTTTCCGGACCCACTAATGGCGTCTATACCGATTGTGTCTTGGAATGTACGGGGGCTGGGTACCCCGAGGAAAAGGGCGGACATTTTTGCATGTATCCGTAAATTTAATCCCTCTATAATATGTCTGCAAGAGACGCATTTAATCCCAGACAAAGTGAGATTATTGCGTAGACCTTGGATCCAATGGTCTTCACACTCTTTTCATACGTCCTACTCCCGGGGGGTATCTGTATTAATCCACAAATCTCTGAGGTGGGAAGCGGTCAAACTTAAAGTGGATAAGGAAGGTAGATATGTGTTTATACATGCTTACATCGACACTATACCATTTGTATTACTGGGCCTATATGTTCCTCCTCCGGCGAATACACAGATTTTACATGAGGCTGCCGCATTTGCTGCCGCTTATCCACAAGCCACGGTACTGGGCATGGGGGACCTTAACATGGTCATGGATCCCAAATGTGATAGATTTAGAGGGGAAGTGGATTTTGGGGCTGCACCGGTGGCTCCAACAGAGTTGAATTTGCTATTTCAAGAAATGGGTTGGATAGATATATTTAGGTGCAAACATCCGAATGTAAAGGTATACTCATGTCATTCTATCGGTAGGAATTCCCTGTCCCGTATAGATTATATCTTTGGGAACGCTCTAATGGTCCCGATCGTAACGGATATTTCTTATGAAGTAAGGGGAGTGTCAGACCACTCTCCGATGATAGCGCGATTCAATCACCCAGGGCCTGTGAGGATTGGTAGTTGGAAAATTCATCCATTCTGGCTCACCCTGATAGGGCCGCAAGATCGCATACCAGATCAATTGGAGGTTTTTCAAGAAACCAATAACTCATGTGATAATCTTAATATTTTATGGGATACCCTGAAGGCCTACTTGAGAGGCTGCTTGCGATCTACAATCTCCTACATAAAAAGGGAAGCGGCAAAGGAAGAGGGTCAGTTGGCACAGCAATGTAAAACATTGGGAGGGCGAATATATAGAAAACCCATCGGAAGCAAATAAACATGCATGGCTGACGATGGGCCGTAAATACTTATTATTACTACTAGAAAAAGCGGATAGGAAACTGTTTTTTGCTCGGCAAACCTATTTTGAATTGGGAAACCAATCAAGTAAATTGCTGGCTCATTTAATTCACCACAGCTCTCAGAGCTCAGCAATACTAAAGATTAAGGACAGTCAGGGCCGTGAGTTGACTGATACCCCTAGTATAGCGGCCCGATTCACCCAATTCTATAGGGACTTATACTCCTCCCAGTCTACGTATGATTGGTCCGAGTGTGTATCATACTTGGAGGAATTGAAATTTCCACAGTTAGATGAGGCAGGCAGGGATATCTTAGAACTTGATATCACGGAAGACGAGGTTACACAGGCATTGAGGGATATGTCGAAGGGTAAGGCATCGGGCCCGGACGGGGTACCATTGGAGGTATATCTTCGTTATTCTGACCAGCTCATTCCCCCATTATGCTCTATGTATTCGTATGCCCGGGGGGAGGGAAAACTTCCGGACAGTTTCTATGATGCCACAATTGTAGTGTTACTAAAACCTGACAAAGACCCTAGGGACTGTAGTTCTTACCGTCCTATTTCATTACTGAATCTAGACTACAAGATACTTGCAAAGGTACTGGCAAATAGACTGAATAAGGTGATATTACAACTCATCCACCCGGATCAGGCAGGCTTTATGCCTGGGAGGTCCACATCTGACAATATAAGCAAGGTTCAAATTTTGGCTCAAATAGGAGAGGCACTGAAGGAGGACTGGGCAATGGCATCTTTTGATGCGGCCAAGGCCTTCGATTCCGTTGAGTGGGCATATTTGTTTGAAGCATTACAGAGGTTTGGTTTTGGCCCAATTTTCATTAAATGGATAAAAATCCTGTATAAGGATCCGAGGGCACAAATTTTGATTAATGGTATAATGTCCCCTTATTTTCAACTCCGTAGAGGTACTAGGCAGGGGTGCCCTCTCTCCCCGCTATTGTTTGCAATAGCTATTGAGCCTTTGGCGATACGTGTCAGAACGCACCCAGAATATCGGGGAATAGTGGTGGGAGGATGAGAGGAGAGGATTAGTTTGTACGCTGATGACGTGATATTGTATATGTCATACCCGAAGGACAACTTGGGGCTAGCTATTGAAATCCTGAACCAATTCGGTAGATTTTCTGGCCTACATGTTAATTGGAACAAATCATTTTTCATGCCTTTGAAGGAAGTGGGGTGGGCGGATGCTGAGCACGGTCTGCAGGTGGTGTCGTCATTTAAATATCTGGGTATTATCATAAACCGAGACCATAGGCAGGATCGAATTACCAATATATTGCCTCTGTTAGATTATATTAAGCTCAAATTCAAGGTGTGGGGGGCACTTCCACTGGCAGTGACGGGCCGCGTAAATTTAATTAAAATGGTTATTCTGCCAAAATGTCTGTATGTTCTGGAGCACGCAGCCATACCAGTATTTAAGGCCTTTTTTAAATCCCTACATGCATTATTCCCGGCTTTTATATGGGGATCCAACAGATCCAAACTTAGCTTGGCTACTCTGCAGAGACCTAAACAGGAGGGAGGAATGGCACTGCCGGACTTGTTTATGTACTATCTAGCTGGGCAGTTGAGGTATCTACAGCTATGGACAGGGCTGGACCCGTTACCAATGAGGGAACAGCACCTCGCTACATATTTGCATCTAACACACCTTTGGCCAGTGCTAGAAAGCTCCCCGGGAACTTATAAAGAAATGCTCCCAATCCACAAGGTGGCAGTGCAGGCATGGACGGCTGCCAAACAAATTTATGCATATGCAGATATACAGGTGGACATGCCACTATGGGATAATCCCCTTCTTTCACATCTAATGGAGGGGCAGGCCCCCCTTTCTGGGGTGGCTTTGAGGTGCGTAGAATCGGGGATGTGTATACGGATAATGTCATTAAATCCTTTGCGCAAATGCAAGAGGACTTCCAAATCCCTAGAAAAAGCTTCTATAGATATCAGCAGCTGCGACATGCTCTCGCAAGTCAATACCCTAGGTCAGACCACGAATTCTCACGATTCCCTCTGATTGGTGTTTTTAGATCACAGGGCCCCCGGGGGCTGATCTCGGCTGTCTACACGGCCCTTATACAAGCTAAACTGGCCAATGTCAAGTTACCGGTAAAAGATAAATGGGAGAGCCGGATACCAGATCTGACAGGGGAGGAATGGGAGGATGTACTTTCATCTACTATGTCTGTATCGCCGGCGGCAAATAACAAAATGATTCAATTATCTATAGTTCATCAGAGTTACCTCACGCCGGTGAGACTGCATAGAATGGGCAGATATCCTAGCACTGAATGCCACAGGTGCCGTCTTCCCAGATCTGATTTCTGGCATATGATCTGGGATTGTCCAATGGTGGCCTCCTTTTGGGGGGAGGTGGTGAAAGTGGTTGAGGAAGTGGTGAAGCAGCCGATCCCCTTTTCACCCAAGATCTGTCTATTTGGGGTGCTGCCTGAAGATCAGTGGCCATTCCACATGCGTATTCTATTGCAAAAAGTATTGTTCATGGCAAGGAAAACCATCGCACTTCGGTGGATGGATCAGAGACCTCCTAGGGTGACGAAATGGAAATCGTTGATCAATTCCATTATTCCATATGAGCGAGTATTATATAAGAAAAGAGGGTGTATTGGTAAATTTTATAAAATATGGCAGATTTGGTGCGATTCATCGTGTACTCTGTATACTCCGCATAGATTCACAGACCTGAGGGACCAGTTGCTGCAACCTTGAGGAGGGCGGATGTTGCATGATTGGTTACTTATAGGATTTCTATATTTTGTCTGAAATAACTCAAATTGGCCTGGAAAAGTATTTTGCCCGCTGGGATGTCATTATGTTATTACTGAGGGTTAACTATGTGATCTATTAGGTTATGACATGTTAAATACCACCATAGCCACTATGCTTCTGTGTTCAAAATTTGTATGACTACATAAATGTGTTTATTTTCTGTTATGTACTATGGACATTTGTATTGTACAATTCTTTCAATAAAACGTTTTAAAAAAATAAATAAAATGCCCCCATTTATGTCCACGTTATAAAATAAATAAAGTGACCTGTGGCAGCAAAACTTTCACATGCCCATATAGAATAGGTACTACATCTGGTCAATGTTAGAATGGATAACTATTGAAAAATCAGAAGCGTGTTCAATTATTGTTTAAATAAGAAAAAAAGTCCTCGGCTGAATTTTCACCCAGCTCAGGACCAAGTTCACACTTGGGTTTAGCCGCGTTTTTTTTCTGCATTTTAATATGACTGCGATATTCCACAACAACAGAAATTCAATGAATACAGTTTATCACAGAACCCATTTATTATCAGATCACTGAGAACTTATTTACAGAAAGCTTCTGCTGGTCATCCTTCAATACACAGCAGAAGTCCACAGCATTGCTGAAATGTTCGCCGAACTACAACTCCCAGCAAGCACCGGCAACCATCTTTCATATAAGAGGTGCTAGACTGAAAACAATAATATGGCTTAATCCATGGGGCATCCTATTCTGTCCAGCTGTGATCAATGGGCAGCGGGAATGTTAACTTGACGGCACGGTTGCATTTAAGAACAACGCCGCCATCATCAGGCAGCAGCAACACCCGGCAAAAAGACTTGAATATTTAGCAAAACGCGTTGCCATTTCTTCTATTGTATTAGTCTTAGGGTCTTAATATGTCGCTGTACAGGCATGGAGCCTAAAGCTGCCCATAAACAGAAGATAGAGACTGGCCAGGAGATGAATGATTGGTCAGTAGTATTAGATAGAATTATATACATAGAAGACCATTCACAAATAAAACGCTCTTGTGGGTGCTCTTTTATAAGAGCTCGTCGGCTACAATTTAGTCTTTCGTAACATAAGCTCCCAAGTAAAACCATGTAGAATCTAGCACTGTATTAAAAGATCACATTTGTACGGCCATCTTTAGAGTGACATTATATGATAACTTCAGCCAGTATATGGAAGTCTGTAAATGATAATAACATACAGTAGTGTTCAAAAAAAATAGCAGTCCAACACCATTAACCTGATAAATAAAAGTTTTTGGTAGAAGTGACATTTCTACATAGCGAATAATTTACTTTTAAGTGTAGTAGAAAAAAA
Organism: Rhinoderma darwinii; assembly: GCF_050947455.1. NCBI lineage: Eukaryota > Metazoa > Chordata > Amphibia > Anura > Rhinodermatidae > Rhinoderma > Rhinoderma darwinii. The sequence goes on from NC_134687.1 coordinate 610,220,911, forward strand.
AACCAGAGGCAACAATTGGGACATGCATGAGGCTCATTCTGAGGAATTGAATCATTAAAGGGGTTGTCCACTACCGGACAACTAATGACCTATCCACCGGATAGGTCATCAGTATATCATTGGTGTGGGTCCGACACCCGGACCCTGCACCGATCAGGACAGCGGATGTTATTGCCCATTATACGACGCACGGAGACGGAAGCAGTCGGCTCCATACATAGCATAGCGGCCGTGCTGCCGAACTTCCGCTATTCCGCAGCATGTATTACGAACTGCTTCCGGCATGTACTGTGGATATAAAATGTCTACACACCCGTTATACAGATTTTTTGACATGACAAAAACCTGGCATTTTAAGATTAATAATTTCAGAACTTTTTCCACCTTTAACCTTTTCCCGCCGCAGCCATTTTTCAGATTGTCATTTTTGTGTTTTTTCCTCCCCAACTTCCAAAAGCCATAGCTTTTTTTTATTTTTCTGTCGATCTAGTCCTATGAGGGCTTGATTTTTGCTGGACGAGTTGTTGTTTTTCGTAGCACCATTTATTGGGCCATATAATGTACTAGGAAACAAAATTATTTGTGGGGTAGAAAATGAAAAAAACAGCGATTCCTTCGTGGTTTTTTGCGCTTCGCTTTTACGGAATTCACTGTGCAATTAAAACAACATGTTATCTTTATTCTGTGGGTGATTACGGTGATACCAAATATATATATATATATATATATATATTTTTTTTTTTATATTTTACTACTTTTACAATAACCTAAATGTAAAAAATAACATTTATTTTGTGTCGCCAAATTCTGAGAGCCGTAACTTTTCTATTTTTCCATCAATTAAGCGGTATGAGGGCTTATTTTTTGCGGGATAAGCTGTAGTTTATAATGATACCATTTTGATGTACATATGACGTTTTGATCACTTATTTCATTTTTTGTGGAAGATTAGGTGACCAAAAAAAAAATAGAGATTCTGGCATATACATTTTTTTTTTTTTTATGGCGTTCACTGTGCGGGTTAAATAATATATAGTAATAGTTCAGACTTCTACGGATGCGGCGATACCAATTATGTTTATTTATTTTTTACTATGCTCTAGGGAGAAAATGGGAAAGGGTTTTTTTAAAATTTTTAATATTTATTTATTTTTTTTACATTAAAAAAACACTTTATTTTACTAATTTTTACTAGTCCCCCTAGGGGACTTCAACCAGCGATCGTTCGATCGCTTGCACGATATACTGCAATACTAATGTATTGCAGTATATCGTGATTCTGAGAGGCATCTATTAAACCCTGCCGGAGGCAGCGCTTAATAGGAGCACAAAGATGGCGCCAGGCAGCCATAGGAACCATCGCCAACCCGCGATTGCATTGCGGGGGGCTCAATGAGCTGTCTAACTATTTAAATGCCGCAGTCGCTATTGACAGCAGCATTTAACGAGTTAAACGAGCGGGATCACGCTCGAGTGCGATCCCGCTAGTTACTCTGAAGTGTCGGCTGTAACATACAGCAGACACCCGCATCGTATGGAGCAGGTTCACTCTGTGAGTAAAGTATTAGTTTAAGGGTGTGCACATTATTTTTGTGTCTTTATTTTTCCTCCCTAAAAGATTTCAGTTTGTTTTTCAAAGGAATTTTACAGATTATGGGTTACATTAAAGGTAGAAAAAGTTCCGAAATGATTAATCTTGGACTGATTTTTGACATGACAAAAACCTGGCATTTTAACAGGGGTGTGTAGACTTTTTATATCCACTGTACGTCCGGTGCCCGGAGGCAGCCGGAGCAGCTTAACGGTGCAGTGGCTGGGTGTCTGACCCCCACAGATCATGTGCTGATGACCTATAGGTCATCAGTTGTCCGATATTGGACAACCCCTTTAATTGAAAGGGGCTTGTTAAAAATAATAGCAGCGAGGAGTTAAATTGGTGAAGTGCTTCATTCTGTGGAACAGGTGTCAATTTTGGCCCTTATTTGAGGGAGGAGGGTGGCAAATGTTGGTCTCAGTCAATGATCACCTCCAGAAAGATCAAAAGTTACCAATGAGTTCTGCTATAATCAGAAGACCATTAAGTGAAGTTACCAGCAAGAAATCCCCGCAAAGTCCTGTTGTTGAAAAAAACATATGTCCTGAATAGGTTCAATTTTGCCAAGGAACACATAGACTGGCCCAATGAGAAACGGCGCAACATTATGTGGACTGATGAAAGCAAAATGGGCCTAGTGGCCGCAGACAGTATGTCAGACGACCACCGAGCACTGAATTCAAGCCACAGTACACTGAAGACAGTAAAGCAAGGTGCTGCAAAAATCATGATATGGGGATGTTTCTCATACCGTGGTGTTGGGCCTATTTATAGCATACTAGGGATCTTGGATCACTTTGAATATATCAAAATACTTGAGGAGATCACGTTGCCCTATGCCGAAGAAGAAATGCCCTTGAAATGGGTGTTTCAACACGACAATGACCCAAAACACATGAGTAAGCGAACAACATCTTGGTTACACACACACAGGATGGAGGTAATGGAGTGGCCAGCCCAATCCCCTGACCTCAATCCCATAGAGAACTCACGGGGTGACAAAAAAAATGTGGTTTATGAGGCAAACCCCAAAAATGCAGAAGAACTGTGGAATGTCGTCCAATCTTCCCGGACTGGAATAACTGTTCAGAGGTGCCAGAAGTTGGTTGACTCCATGCAACACAGTTGTCAAGCAGTTCCCAGAAACAATGGTAATACCACTAAATATTAGTTCAGTAACGTGAAATCCCAACCATTTTTTCAGTTTATACATTACATTTGAGTTTTTAAAGAAAAATGCTGACACTGCTGTTATTTTGAACGGCCTAATATTCCGATTTCTTTACTTTCTGTAAAGGATGAACACAAACTGGGTAAATGTGGTTATTGTTTTGGAACTGAATGTGTGTCATTTCCAGTGCACTTACATTTAGGCAAATAAAAGTTATTATAATGATTTTGCGCTTTATTTGCTTTTTTAAACTCACGGCTATTTTTTTTTTTTAAACACTACTGTGTGTATTACTAGAGAGCAGCACACAGTATCTCAGGCTTCCTCGTTGCTTAAAATAAAAAAATAATATGCAACTAAAAGTGCAGAAATGTACACAAATTGTGTAAATATGGGCAAAAGAAAAAAAAAAAAAAAAAACACAAAAAACTAAATTAAGAAAAATAATATCATGGAAGCTCGTGCTTCCCTCTTGTGCAGCCTCACAGCTTCTGTTTTGTGAAGAATTCTTTTGCCTCTCCACAGACAGGATTAACACACATTGGGCATCGTAGGGTTAACTGTTTTGAGTAGATCTCGTTGGACTTTACATGGGAAAGAACTAAGTCGGCAAGAGCCTGAAAAAAGAAAAAAAAATATATATATTAGAGGAAAGGCTAAATTAAAACAAAAGAAAACCGATAAAATGTAAACATAGTTGCACACGTAAAACGCGTTGGCTGCAATCTAACACAACAAAACTAAGGCAAATCTCCAACTTTTCCCTCATCGATTACTCCATGCTGCTTTCCCATTCTCAATCCCAGGCACCCCTGGGAAGACATTGTACAAAGGAAACCTTGTGACTTAAGCACAGGCTGTCTCTTCCAATTGTGTATGGTGCATATAGCCACGCAAGTCTGGGAGTGTTTATGCTAACTTGGCTTCTTCCCACTTAAAACGAGAATGGATTTTTGAGCATTGTACCAGCAGTAAGAAACAAGAACCAATAATCACCATCCCGCAGTCAATAGCATTAAACCTAGTTTAACAATACTGATACCTTGGAGAACAATGGATTTCCATTAAGCGATTCGGACCGTCTGATGTTCTCGACTCCACACTGAAAGAATAGAAGAGAAAGAAGAATGAGTCTCACAGACTAAGTTTCTTATATCACATTGTATATGATACGACGATATTGTCAAACCGTATGTAGGGAAAAACTTGCTGGAAAGCTTCCAAGGCTCTATGGTCTGAATACATGTTGTTGAAAGAGCTTGCCACGGACATTACTAAAATTCGGTCCCAATGCTAACATGCTGGGGACAGTGTGTGGACAAACTGGGTACGGAGAAACCTCCAATAGTAAGCGGCCCATATAGCGTGCTTTCCCTGTACAATTGTTGCTGTAGAAACCTCAACTCACAACCTAAAATTAGTTGTGTGACTGCTCAAATTTCGACAGGTCATAGTGACACGTCAGAAGTTTTGATTAGATGGACCCCACCGATCGCTAAAACTATGCGGCAGAAGAACTTGGGTGTGTGCTGTGCCGCTTTGTTTCTGATCGGCTTTCCTTGGAGCGGTGTATGGGCTCAAAAGAAAGTCACCGATCAGAAAAAAAAGAAACACAGCACTCACCCAAGCGCTTCTGCTGCTTCGCTTTAGCGGTCGTGGGGGTCTCAGTGCTCGGACCCCCACCGATCAAAACTTCTGACATATCACTAGGACATGTCAAAAGTTTTTGAAAAGTTTAGTTACCCTACAAGTTCAGGTGATTTTAAGTCCCAAGTCCTTTTAAACTGCCATGAAATTGGCCGTGAAAATGAGGGCCAATCGAGGTGCTGTATCATCAATCGGCGCTCGTTTGCTGCATCACAAGGAGCTATGATCAGTAATGTACGATTGTTCGTAACATGCATTTGCATCATGTCTACACAGGGAGATGTGCGGAGGACTACTGAATAAAAGATCTGATCAGCCGATGAACGAGCGTTTGCTCGTTCATCAGTTGATTGTTGCCCTGTTTATGGAGCAATGATCGGGAACGAGCGTTCATATGAATGCTCGTCTGCTCAATCATTTGGCTAGTGTAAAAGGGCCAATATGCTGTCCTATCTGAAGGCAGCACACGATGTAGGGATAGAAGCTGAGCTTGGATGATCTAAAGGTTTGTGATTAAAAGCAAGATTCCTGACAAGACTCCTAAAAGAGATAGTGAGTCCCAATTACCTCCCCCCACACAGTGATTGACAGCCTTCTCTGCATACACACTGAAACCAGGAAAGCGGTCAATCATTGGTTGTGTGCAGGGTGAGCAGGACATGGCTTCTCTCCCCCTAGTATATGCTGCTCTCAGATAGGGCGGCATAAATCACCTGACAGGTTTGCTTTAATGCAGCAGTACAGTTGCAGTTTCCAACTAAACAGAACCCTAGCTGTAACCTTGCAGGACTGCCTTAAAGAGGCTCTGTCACCAGATTTTGCAGCCCCTATCTGCTATTGCAGCAGATCGGCGCTGCAATGTAGATTACAGTAACGTTTTTATTTTTAAAAAACGAGCATTTTTGGCCAAGTTATGACCATTTTTGTAGTTATGCAAATGAGGCTTACAAAAGTCCAAGTGGGTGTGTTTAAAAGTAAAAGTCCAAGTGGGCGTGTATTATGTGTGTTACATCGGGGCGTTTTTACTTCTTTTACTAGCTGGGCGTTCTGACGAGAAGTATCATCCACTTCTCTTCAGAACGCCCAGCTTCTGGCAGTGCAGACACAGAGTGTGTTCTGGAGAGATCACGCTGTGTCGTCACTCACAGGTCCTGCATCGTGTCAGACGAGCGAGGACACCGGCACCAGAGGCTACAGTTGATTCTGCAGCAGCACCAGCGTTTGCAGGTAAGTAGCTACATTGACTTACCTGCTAACGCCGATGCTGCTGCAGAATCAACTGAAGCCTCTGGTGCCGGTGTCCTCGCTCGTCTGACACGATGCAGGACCTGTGAGTGACGTCACAGCGTGATCTCTCGAGAACACGCTGTGTCTGCACTGCCAGAAGCTGGGCGTTCTGAAGAGAAGTGGATGATACTTCTCTTCAGAGCGCCCAGCTAGTAAAAGTAGTAAACACGCCCCGATGTACGCACATAATACACGCCCACTTGGACTTTTACTTTTAAACACACCCACTTGGACTTTTGCAAGTCTCATTTGCATAACTACAAAAATGGTCATAACTTGGCCAAAAATTGCTCGTTTTTTAAAAATAAAAACGTTACTCTTATCTCCATTGCAGCGCCGATCTGCTGCAATAGCAGATAGGGGTTGCAAAATCTGGTGACAGAGCCTCTTTAAGGGTGATATGTGGGTAGATAGAATGTATTGAGATTATTTGCAGTCACGCCTGAATTTTCAGGATTTGGAATGTGGTTAGGCTTTAACCCTTTTGCTGCCAAGGACATATGTAATAGGTCATGCTTATAATACAAGGTCTAAAGTTTAGATCTTGGTATTATAGTAAAGCCCAGAATCAGCTTTCAAATAATGCCGGGCTCTAGGTGCAATATTCAGGGCGCAGCACTCATTTGAAGAACAGGATTACATGTTCCTATCATCTCTCCCCTGTACAGCCTCCAATGACCCCAGGGGTGGGATACAGGAATATTTCTTAAGGCCATCACCCCTCTTACCAATCAGAGGATATGTACTCTCCCATTGTCACATTTAAGGGACGGGGGTATCAGGCTCTGCTGACTTCACGCAATTTTTACATAACATTAAGCTTTGAGGCAAAATTGCATGAAGGCGCACATGAGTAATGGGCTGTTTGGCGGTTTTACAATATGTAGAGAGTCGACTTTCACAAAATATATGGGTATAGTGGTATAAAATGAGCATTTTATAATTCACATTTTGGGTAATGTCAAAAGTGTAAAAAATGCCTCGCCAGCGTATTTCTTTCAAACATCGTTCAGCTTTTACTGGATAACACCCCGATTACTACTTGTGGAGATGCGAAAACTGTACTTCGGTTGCTCATAAGGACATGCAATAGAAATTGGGTTGTAGAACGGTAAACATAGTAATGCAGTGCTCAGCAAAACAGCCCGTAGATAGAAGAGAATGATTCATTTATTAGAGAGCCTGACGGACCAGAGTTTATCCTACACAACTTCATAGATTAATTTGCAGACCTGTGTAAATCCACAGACCGCATGATGAACTGTGCCAAATGACAAACTCAAGACTACTGCATTGAACTTGTCCAACACAGCAGATCAGAGTCTCAAAGCTCATTCTTCTTGAAGGATCAGCTCGGAGGGGGAATAAAAATACAATTCAGGGCAATCGCATTAATACATCATACGAAATAGTAATAAACATTGAAGTTCAAAGTGCACATTACCTCTTTACCCAGATGCTCCGCATATTCTATATCCAGCTCATAGAGAGTTTCAATGTGATCACTGGTGAAGGCAATAGGGACTAGCAGAATATTTTTCTTCCCTCTCTGGCAGAGCCCCTTAATCGATTCATCTGTAGAAGGACCTAACCAGGGCATGGGTCCGACCTGAAAAGTCAAAGCACAGGATACGGTCAGTACATTGGCAGATTAAGAGGAGATTTAAGAGGAAAACAGTCGTAAGATAGACTCCTTTACATCAATGCCGCTACAGGATGGCCAAGGGTTGCCTTTACGCCTGCCTTGTTTGAAGCAGAAAGTGGGGGAGCACACTATTTGCAAACATGTTATTATTCACCTCAACTCTCATCCCAGTTGCTTTTAAGGGTCCATCCTAGTGACAAATTTGCTTAAGAAAACCTTTTAATGGAAAAGAGGCATTTTGAATACAGAGATCAAAGATCTAAGACCCCCAAAAGGGTTAAACTAGAGGATGCTTAGAGATCTCCGTATTCTATCCCGGCATTCAGCTAAAAAGTAAATTTGGGAGGAGCTATGTTAGAAGAGCAGCTGACTCACAGCCAATCAGCAAGGCCTTGTCCTCAATAATGCGGATGACCTTTTCAGCTGGATGCCAAGCACAGTATTTAACACTTCAAACACTGGTTCTGGAAGAGGTTTAAACTAGGCTAGAAGATGTCCAATAAAGAGTTATATGCCTCTGCCAATAAAGAGATAATTTAACCCCTTCCCAACATCCACCGTATATATGGCGCTGTCAGGCAGGGGTTCCTGCAACGTGCAGTACCATTACATCGCGGTAATGGTGTGGGCTCAGAAGCAGAGCCCGCACCATTACCGCCGGGTGTCAACTTTAAATTACAGCCAACATCCCGCTGTAACGGCCAGGACAGGAGCTAGGTCTCCGATCTGGCCGATTAAGCCCTCAGATGCTTGGCTCAATAGGGAGCGCAGCATCTGAGGGGTTTTGAGCCGACCGGCAGCCCAGCAACATAATCGCTGGGTTGCCGATGGTTGTTATAGCAACCGGAGGCCTAACAATGCCTCCGGCTCTGCCTTGTACAAAAGTCTATGAGGACCTGCCTGCGGCGGGTTCTCATAGGCTTGCTGTCAGTGAAGAGTAAAGAGACTGTAGGTTCAGGCCTTCAAGTCCCCTAGCGGGACAAAGAAAATAAAGTTTGAAGTTAAAAAAAATCCAACATTTCCTTTCTCATAATGAGGTTATGTTCACACACATACGGCTGAAAATACAGAGTGGTTTTAAAGGGAAAACCGCCCCTAATGTTCAGGCGTTTTTTAAGCAACTAGCGTTTTTTGCGGAGTTTACGGACGTTTTTTGGAGCTGTTTTTCTATGGAGTCAATGAAAAATGGCTCCAAAAACGGCTCAAGAAGTGACATGTACTTCAGTTTACGTCTTTTTACGCGCCGTTATTTGAAAGTGAGGCATAAAATAACGCCCCGTCGGAACAGAACGCCGTATTTTCCATTGAATTGCTGAAAATAGCCCGTGTCAACATACCCCAAGTGTTTATTATTGGAAAAAGAAAAAACTATACATAATTGGGTCGTTACGGACACGGCGATGCCAGACTATAAAAACATGTTACGGAATTTATCTCGCACGGTGAACGCCGTAAAAAAAAAAAAAAGCCAGGTCAAATCTCCTCACATAAAATATAATAAAAAAAGTGATCAAAAAGTCACATTTACCCAAAAATAGTACCAAGTCAGCCCGTCCCGCAAAAAATAATCCTGGAATTAACTTTTTTTTATTTTTGTGTGGATAAAGCTATGGGTCTTAGAATATGGCGACACAGAAAACAAATGATTTTTTTTTAAAAAAAGAAGTGCAAAAGCTGCAATACATGAAAAAAAAAACGATATAAAATTTGGTATCGCCGTAAGGCCTCATTTACACGAGCGTGTGCGTTTTGCGCGCGCAAAAAACGCAGTGTTTTGCGTGCGCAAAAGGCACTTGACAGCTCCGTGTGTCATCCGTGTATGATGCGCGGCTGCGTGATTTTCGCGCAGCCGCCATCATAGAGATGAGGCTAGTCGACGTCAGTCACTGTCCATGGTGCTGAAAGAGTTAACTGATCGGCAGTAACTCTTTCAGCACCCTCGACAGTGCATTCCGATCACCATATCGCGTAACCTGTTTTAAAAAAAAGAGGTTCGTACTTACCGAGAACTTCCCGGCCGTTGCCTTGGTGACGCGCCTCTCTTGACATCTGGCCCCACCTCCCTGGATGACGCGGCAGTCCATGTGACCGCTGCAGCCTGTGCTTGGCTTGTGATTGGCTGCAGCTGTCACTTGGACTGAATTGTCATCCCGGGAGGTCAGACTGGAGGAAGAAGCCGGGAGTTATCGGTAAGTCAGAACTTTTTTTTTTTTTGACACGTTCACTTATATTGGAATCGGAAGTCACTGTCCAGGGTGCTGAACCAGTTTAACTCTTTCAGCACCCTGCACAGTGACTGTCTCCTGCCGGGTTCGGTCAAAACGAGTTCGGCCGAACCCGGTAAAGTTCGGTTCGCTCATGTCTAAGACACTCCGTTCGGATGTTTGTAAACAGAAAAGCACCAATAAATTACACAGCTTGTCTTGCAAAAAACGAGCCAGCACACCGCTCCATCAACTGAAAAATAATAAAAAGTTAGGGTGGATTCACACGAACGTGAATTGCGTCCGTGCAGGCCGCGTAGACCACGTGCTTTTCTGTCTACAAACATCCAAATGGCGTGTCATAATGATGGCGGCTGCGCGAAAAGCACGCAGCCGCGCATCATATCATGCTGCCTCACGGAGCAGGTAAGTGGCTTTTGCGCATGCAACACGCCACGTGTTTTGCGTGCGCAAAAACGCCACGTTCGTCTGAATCAGCCCTTATGGCACTAGTAATGCGGTGATGAAAAAACAGCCCAATGTGCAGGCCGGAGGGGAACATTCCTTTATTTTTAGGGCCCTATCATTTAGGAACCAGGAAGAGAAGGGACATAGAACATCTGCTGCAAGCGAGGGCGCACGTATTATGCCAGGGCAACACTTTCCCAGCAAAATTTCCCAAACTACAAAGGAGAAAAAGTCCTCAAAAAGGTGCAGTGTGTTACAAAAGGGGATAAGAAAACAACACCATTGATCAGCGCGACACTGGCCTGTGCATAACGGATCGCTTCACAGAGTACCACACATCTATGGATAGTTTTATTAATTACCCCATTATTATACCCTCTTATTATGCCCTGATGTACTCCGCACAGATTACATATGCCCCCACATCATAAACTGAAATATCAGTAATACTCAAACGAAACTACTACCAAGCAATATCCACGCTCCAAATGGCGGCCCCTCCCTTCTAAGCCCTACAGCGTGCCCAAACTGCAGTTTACGTCCACATGTAAGGCATTACCATACCCGGGAGAACCCACTTAACAAATTATGGGCTAAGATTCTCCAGTGGCACAACATATTGTACGGTGAATATGCAGATCAGTGGAAAAATTGCAATTTTCACTTTGCATCCTCCACTGTGTATTCATTTATGAAAACCACCTGTGGGGTCTAAATTCTCACTACACCCCTTGATAAATGCCTTAAGGGGTGTCGTTTCTAAAACGGGGTCACTTTCTTATTTGGTACATCAAGGGTTTTGCGAATGCGACATGACGTCCGCAAACCATTCCAGCAAAATCTACGCTCAAAGTCAAATACCACTCTTTCTTACACTTCTTATGAACCCTCTGATGTGTCCAACCTCTACTTCGCTTTTATTCCTGTGAAACGTCTAAAGGGTTAAGAAACTTTGTAAATGCTGTTTTGAATACTTGGAGGGGTGCAGTTTTTGGGGTGACATATGGGGGTTTGTATTGTATGGGCCTCAAAGCCACTTCAGAACTGAACTGGCCCCTGTAAAAGTAGCCTTTTGAAATTTTCTTGAAAATGTGAGAAATTTCTGCTAAAGTTTTAAGCCTTGTGAGGTCATAGAAAAATAAAAGGATGTGAAAAAAATGATGCCAACATAAAGTAGATATATGGGGGATGGTATAACTGCCTGTCTTACAAGCAGATACATTTAGAAAAATGCTTATTTTTTACAATTTCTTGCAAAATTTTTGTGGTTTTCACAATTAAATATTTAGCAGTATCGAGCAAATTTTGCCAGTAACATAAAGTCCAATGTGTCACGAGAAAACAATCTCAGAACCACTTGGATAGGTAAAAGCATTCTGAAGTTATTTCCACAAGGTGAAACATGTCAGATTTGAAAAATCAAGCTCTGTCTGGCAGGTCAAAAGTGGCCACAGCGGAAGGGGTTAAAAAAAAAATAATACAAAAATATAAATATATATTTTTGTATTTTAAAGCTAGCCTGTTTGTGGCTCGATTTCAGCTGGGACACACTCCCTGTGGGTTTATGGGTGTCCCAGCTGGGAGAGTGAGGCGAGACCCGTATACGAACCTAAGTGCCGCTGCACTGTTGACATACAGAGGCGCTCCGGTCAGCAGGGAGTTTTTTTTTTTATTGTAAAATTGCAAAGCCCTCTTATTCTACATGAATGATGCCATTTCATGAGGCCATGCGGCAATTTCTAGGTAAATTAATTTTTTCCCTCCCCTTGGTGCCGGGCGGCTCATTAGGTAAAAACTTTATCACCTGGGCCTTATGGCAAAAGCTATACATGACCATCCACCAAAACCCAATGACATCACACTATAGTAACGATATATAACTATATTATGTACACTACATCAAATAAAGTATCTATTTCTATAGTGAGATAGTGCCATCTAGTGTGACTAGATCATAGTGAAACAGAATAAGCGCTCCTACCTTAGAACATTGCTGCTAATGAAGTCGGTGAACCCATAGGTGCCAGATGTGCCTGTAACCCCCTACGCCATCAAAACTCATGAAAGGGAATATCTATAGGGGCACAGCATTAACCTCTTCTCATGTAAATAGATCCACACTGGAGCCCTCAAACCTGGTTTACTGCGTACATTGACATACTATATATATATATATATATATATATATATATACATACATACATACACATATATACACACACGTGAATGCAAAACCATAAATGCAAAGCCCCAAACCTAATAAGGCTTCATCCAGATTTAACACATTCCTTACTTCCCAGACTTACAGATCTTTCGTCAAAAACAAAAAAACACTCTTCTCTAGAACAATCTGGGACTAACGTTCCTGCTGATCGGCTTTATAAGTCAAATCCTTTCAGCTGAATCACATGGTAAATTCAGCATTGGGGTGGGGGGAGCACTGCAAATTTGCAATAGTCCCATTTAAAGAGCAATCTGAAATCTCCTACCCACCCATTCAGATCTATAGAATGGTCCACATTTTGCTATAGCCCGATCCATATATTGTTAGTTGTTGGCTAGAAATGTGATAAGCAAAAAAAAAACGCTAAATGTGCTACTCAGCTTTGGCAAACAGCAGCACCGCAAATAAGCAACAGTGAGAGCAGTAGAAAGCTCCCGCATGCGTAGAGAGAAGGATTGGCGTTTCATCCTGAGGCATGATGGGAATTATTCAGAATTAAAAATAAACCTGCTTTAATGTTTTGAAGGTGTGAAAAGCTTTACTGAGATGAATATCAAATGTGACTGGAAATACCCTATGAGTCGGCTGTGCTTGGCAGCTTTATGATTACAGATCTGAAGGCATGTAACGTACCTTGGACTGCCACACAAGCCTGTAAGGGTTTGAAAAATTAAGGTTCTCCATTACTTTCTGAACTGTAGCTCCAACTTCCTGTGGGTACGGATCTCCTCGATTTACCACCTTTAAATCAAGAAAAAGAAAAATGTCTTAGTAGAGTCGACACCACCAAACCTGATAAAGTCAATATCCATTATAGAAAGGGGTTCTCCAGTTTCAGTATGGCTATGTTCACACTGAGTCTTTTTGCAGGAAGAAAATTCTGCCTCAAAATTTCGTTTGGAATTTTGAGGCGGATTTTTATCTGCCTACACGCCACTTGCTGCGATTTTCGCTGCGTTTTTCGCCCGCGGTCATTGAGCGACACAGGCAAAAACTCAGCGAAATACGCTGTCTCTGCTTCCCATTGATAATGGGAGGTCAGAGACATAAACGCCTGTTGATAGGGCATGTCGCTTCTTTTTCCCACGAGACGTTTTTTTCCGCTTTTCCGGCCGTTTTTTGGCGCGGTTTCCGCGTAAAAAAACCTCAGTCTGAACTAGGCCTAAATCTTATTTTTTGTATAATGAAAACTTATACAATTTTGTAATAGACTTTCCTTTTTAATACCTCAAGGTTTTCAATATCTCTGCTTGCCGTCATTCAATAGGAACAATCATTGTTAAAGAGGCTCTGTCACCAGATTTTGCAGCCCCTATCTGCTATTGCAGCAGATAGGCGCTGCAATGTAGATTACAGTAACGTTTTTATTTTTTAAAAACGAGCATTTATGGCCAAGTTATGACCATTTTCGTATTTATGCAAATGAGGCTTGCAAAAGTACAACTGGGCGTGTTGAAAAGTAAAAGTCCAAGTGGGCGTGTATTATGTGCGTACATCGGGGCGTGTTTACTACTTTTACTAGCTGGGCTTTCTGATGAGAAGTATCATCCACTTCTCTTCACAACGCCCAGCTTCTGGCAGTGCAGCACTGTGACGTCACTCACAGGTCCTGCATCGTGTCGGCACCAGAGGCTACACTTGATTCTGCAGCAGCATCAGCATTTGCAGGTAAGTAGCTACATCGACTTACCTGCAAACGCCGATGCTGCTGCAGAATCATCTGTAGCCTCTGGTGCCGACACGATGCAGGACCTGTGATTGACGTCACAGTGCTGCACTGCCAGAAGCTGGGCGTTGTGAAGAGAAGTGGATGACACTTCTATACACAACGCCCAGCTAGTAATAGTAGTAAACACGCCCCGATGTACGCACATAATACACGCCCAGTTGTACTTTTACTTTTCAACACGCCCAGTTGTACTTTTGCAAGCCTCATTTGCATAAATACGAAAATGGTCATAACTTGGCCAAAAATGCTCGTTTTTTAAAAATAAAAACGTTACTGTAATCTACATTGCAGCGCCGATCTGCTGCAATAGCAGATAGGGGCTGCAAAATCTGGTGACAGAGCCTCTTTAACTTCCGGCGGATAAAAATCTGTCATGGTCACTTGATGGACGCAAACACATGACAGTGATCCAAGAAGGGTAAAAATTTTGTATCTCCATTTTTTTTTTTTTTTTTAAATAAACCTAATATGACAGTACAAGACAGACAGAATCTTGCTTTCAGTACTGTCAAACCTCTTGGCCCCTTCTTAGCACTCAACTTATGGCCAATTTGGCCCTGATCTGAAGACCTGAGTGATCCCAGACACATTGGTTTCTATGGATGCACTGCCCGATAGACCCATACAACCAGCTGTAGTGGTTAAAGGGATTGTCCAGTTTATAAAAAACTCATTTCCATACACCCTATTAGTAAATTCTAATTTAATAGAGTGTGTCATCTCGTGGCCAGAGTGTAGAGCGGTTATAAATGACGTCTCTCGCTCTCCAGGACCGGTCCTGTATTACACAGACAACCATTGATATGAATGGACATTGTGTAATACTTCATTTCTCCTGTGGTGGTGCTGCAGGGAAATTTACTGCAAGGTTTCCCCACAGATTACAGCTGATCGCTAGGGGTCCCAGCAGGAGGACACTTTATGATCAGCTTATCGTCAAGGGACCCTCTTCAAAAGTAGCGATTGTCCAAAATGGAGAACCACTTTAAGCAGAGTATCCATAGCAAACAGTTTTACTCAATGTTCAGAGCAAACTGAATTGGGATTGGATGATAACAGTCAAACAGAGTATTACATCAGTATTTCTAATGTAAAAAGAGCAGAATATCTACTTAAGAAAAATGTTTTGAAAAAAAGTACCGCAGTGTACATACCGACATTGGCAACGAATGAGCGGAGAAGAGAATAACCACTTCTGCCCTCTTTTCTTCTGGAAACAAGTTCAGTTCTTTTCGTATGTGGTCAGCAAAACACTTAAACAAAATAATAAAATGTCAGTATAAAACAAAAACACTAAAAAGCAGGTTCTCCTTGTCAAAAATACAAAAATCCTACGGTGTTCTTTTTACCTGGACAAGAAGAGGATGCGTCGGCCACCGGTCAATAAGACTCCACTTCATACTGGGACTTGCACCTTTAGATTTATAGTATCGATAAATTGCATTCAAGCTGCTTCCTGAGAAAAAAAACAAAAACAAATCAAACAACTGGTCTGCACCCCAAGATGGTTCAGACCTTACACTATAAACCCCTGACTATATGCCTTATTAGAGTATATGGACGTCATAGAGAGGGATCTCCCACTTTGGACCCCCTCTATGAGCCAGAGCAAAGATTTGCTCACAAACAGCGGCTCCTGCTTTGATAGATCTAGGCCATCCGTATATTACCTGCAGCCATTGCCCTGAATGGTTTTTTTTTTTTTTTTTTCCCTTGCAGATTCGTTCCAGCTGAGCAGTTGACGAGGGGGAAGGGGTTAACTGGACACAGGTGGTATAAATTAGTCATCAGACCTCATTTTGAGCTTGCTCTTTCTGAGCTTGGTGGTTTAAGTGGCTTGTGAACTAAGTGGAGTTCTAAAACCGGAGTTCGAAAAGAGGAGTTGAAGCCCCAGTAAGTACTCTTCTTTTTCTTTGACAATTGTTCGCTGTTTTGGTGTAACTTGGATAATGGATAGCAAGATTGGAGGTTTTCTTCAGTGCACAGTTTGTCATATGTATACACGACTGGAGCCGGAGTTCCAGGGTGAATATCTCTGTGGCAGATGTGAGCATGTTGTTCACCTGGAAGCTCGTATTAGAGATCTGGAGGAGCAGAATGCAACACTGAGGAGGATAGACAATTTTGAGCGGAGCTTGCTGCTCACAGAGCATGCAGTTAGTGGGTTACAACTGGAGGGTGAAGACATGGGTGAGCAGGATCAGGTAAGTAGCTGGGTTAATGTAGTTAGGGGCAGTAGAAAGGGGTCAAAGACAAGGAAGGCCGATCCGGTTTCTGGCATTCCAAGCAAAATTGCCACGTTGGGTGATGATGCGAGGGTGTCAGTCTCAGAAAAGGCAGCCCTAGTGGATACTGATCTCCCTAACAGCCGGGAGAACAGCCCAGCTAGTAGTCGGCGGGATGGTAATGCAGGCAAGCCAAGACAATTGATAGTCGTAGGGGATTCTATAATCAGGAAGACGGATAGAATAATTTGTCGCCAAGACCGCCTCAACCGAATGGTTTGCTGTCTCCCTGGTGCCAGGGTTCGGCATGTGGTGGAACGGGTGGACAAATTGCTGGGAGGGGCTGGTGATGATCCAGCTGTCGTGGTCCATGTCGGTACCAACGACAGAATAAATGGTAGGTGGAGGAGCCTTAAGAATAATTTTAAAGAACTAGGCTACAAGCTGAAGGGAAGGACCTCCAAGGTTGTATTCTCAGGAATACTGCCTGTGCCATGCGCATCACAGGAAAGACAGCGGGAGCTCAGGGAGTTAAATGCATGGCTGAAGTCTTGGTGTAGAGGAGAAGGATTTGGGTTCCTAGAGCACTGGGCTGACTTTTCATTGGGGTACAAACTGTATTCTGCAGATGATTTGCACCTAAATGGAAGGGGGTCCGCTGTGCTGGGGGAGAGAATTCTAGCTGGGGTGGCGGAGTATTTAAACTAGGGCTGAGGAGGGAGGTCAATGTAGAAAAAAAAGGGGTAGCCAGGTTAGAGAGGGGTCAGACTATATTGGTGGGGGGAGAAACAGAATGTGGGGAGAGGGCTAGACAACAAGATAAGGAGATCCTTTCGTTACAAAACATCAGTGTAAATAAAAAGGACCGATTAATGTCAAATCACATTTCTGATAATAAAAGTGAAAAACTGACAGGCAAGTTAAAGTGTATGTTCACAAATGCCAGAAGTCTAGCAAGCAAAATGGGGGAGCTGGAGGCCTTGATACTGGAAGAAAATATAGATATAGTTGGTGTTGCTGAAACATGGCTGGACTCTTCACATGACTGGGCTGTAAATCTACAGGGTTTTACACTTTTTCGTAAAGACAGGACAAATAGGAAAGGTGGTGGTGTATGTCTGTATGTGAGAAGTGATATGAAGGTGAGTGTGAAAGAGACAATAGTGGGTCAAGACTGTGAGGAGGTTGAAACCTTGTGGGTGGAACTAGAAAGGGAGGTAAACACTGAAAAAATTACTTTTGGTGTAATCTATAGACCCCCCAATATAACTGAGGAGATGGAAGGTCAGATATATAAACAGATGGAGCGGGCTGCACAGGCGGGTACTGTAGTGATAATGGGAGATTTTAATTTCCGGGATATTAATTGGTGTCATGGTTCGGCTTCAACTGCAAAGGGGAGACATTTCCTCAACCTGTTGCAGGAACATTTTATGGGCCAGTTTGTGGAAGACCCGACTAGAGGTGAAGCTCTGTTGGATCTGGTCATTTCTAATAATGCAGATCTTGTTGGGAATGTCAATGTTCGTGAAAACCTCAGTAACAGTGATCATAATATAGTTACATTTTACCTATACTGTAAAAAACAAACGCAGGCTGGGAGGGCAAAAACATTTAATTTTAAGAAAGCCAATTTCCCCAGGATGAGGGCTGCAATTCAGGATATAGACTGGGAAGAACTAATGTCAAATAATGGAACAAATGATAAATGGGAGATTTTCAAATCTACTTTGAGTTATTATAGTGCAAAATTTATTCCTACAGGTAATAAGTATAAACGACTCAAATTAAACCCCACATGGCTTACACCTTCTGTGAAAGGGGCAATACATGACAAAAAAAGGGCATTTAAAAAATACAAATCTGAGGGTACAGCTGTAGCCTTTGTAAAATATAAAGAGCTTAATAAAATCTGTAAAAATGTAATAAAATTAGCAAAAATACAAAATGAAAGGCAGGTGGCCAAGGATAGTAAAACAAATCCTAAAAAATTCTTCAAGCATATAAATGCAAAAAAGCCCAGGTCTGAACATGTAGGACCCCTAGATAATGGTAATGGGGAGTTGATCACAGGGGATCAAGAGAAGGCAGAGTTACTAAATGGGTTCTTTAGCTCTGTATATACAACTGAAGAAGGAGCAGCTGATGTAGCTGGTGCCAGTGCTGTTAATATATCAGTTGATATACTGAATTGGATGAATGTAGAGATGGTCCAAGCTAAATTAAATAAAATAAATGTGCACAAGGCTCCGGGACCAGATGGGTTACACCCTAGAATTCTTAAAGAGCTTAGTTCAGTTATTTCTGTCCCCCTTTTCATAATATTCAGAGAATCTCTAGTGACTGGTATAGTGCCAAGGGACTGGCGCAGGGCAAATGTGGTGCCTATTTTCAAAAAGGGCTCTAGGTCTTCCCCGGGTAATTATAGACCAGTAAGCTTAACATCCATCGTGGGGAAAATGTTTGAGGGGCTATTGAGGGACTATATACAGGATTATGTGACAATAAATAGCATTATAAGTGACAGCCAGCACGGTTTTACTAAGGACAGAAGTTGTCAAACTAACCTAATCTGTTTTTATGAAGAGGTGAGCAGAAGTCTAGACAGAGGGGCCGCTGTGGATTTAGTGTTTTTGGACTTTGCAAAGGCATTTGACACTGTCCCCCATAGACGCCTAATGAGTAAATTAAGGACTATAGGTTTAGAAAATATAGTTTGTAATTGGATTGAGAATTGGCTCAAGGACCGTATCCAGAGAGTTGTGGTCAATGATTCCTTCTCTGAATGGTCCCCGGTTATAAGTGGTGTACCCCAGGGTTCAGTGCTGGGACCACTATTATTCAACTTATTTATTAATGATATAGAGGAAGGGATTAATAGCACTATTTCTATTTTTGCAGATGACACCAAGCTATGTAATATAGTTCAGACTATGGAAGATGTTCATGAATTACAGGCAGATTTAAACAAACTAAGTGTTTGGGCGTCCACTTGGCAAATGAAGTTTAATGTAGATAAATGTAAAGTTATGCATCTTGGTACCAACAACCTGCATGCATCATATGTCCTAGGGGGCGCTACACTGGCGGATTCACTTGTTGAGAAGGATCTGGGTGTACTTGTAAATCATAAACTCAATAACAGCATGCAGTGTCAATCAGCTGCTTCAAAGGCCAGCAGGATATTGTCGTGTATTAAAAGAGGCATGGACTCGCGGGACAGGGATGTAATAATGCCACTTTACAAAGCATTAGTGAGGCCTCATCTAGAATATGCAGTTCAGTTCTGGGCTCCAGTTCATAGAAAGGATGCCCTGGAGTTGGAAAAAATACAAAGAAGAGCAACGAAGCTAATAAGGGGCATGGAGAATTTAAGTTATGAGGAAAGATTGAAAGAATTAAACCTATTTAGCCTTGAAAAAAGACGACTAAGGGGGGACATGATTAACTTATATAAATATATTAATGGCACATACAAAAAATATGGTGAAATCCTGTTCCTTGTAAAACCCCCTCAAAAAACAAGGGGACACTCCCTCCGTCTGGAGAAAAAAAGGTTCAAGCTGCAGAGGCGACAAGGCTTCTTTACAGTGAGAACTGTGAATTTATGGAATAGCCTACCGCAGGAGCTGGTCACAGCAGGGACAGGAGATGGCTTTAAAAAAGGGTTAGATAATTTCCTAGAACAAAAAAATATTAGCTCCTATGTGTAGAAATTTTTCCTTCCCTTTTCCCTTCCCTTGGTTGAACTTGATGGACATGTGTCTTTTTTCAGCCGTACTAACTATGTAACTATGTAACTATGTAACTATGTAATGGTCATCACGCATTACTACATTTACCCGGCAGATGCGGTTCGGAGGTCAAAGGGGTGGCGTGTGATGAGAAAATCCTTAATTCTAACCTGTGGTAGAACAGCTATACTGGGGGTATTGTGTGAAGGCAATTGCTCGCTCTACTCCGTCATTCTCCATTTCTTCAATGGCGGCTTCAGTAAGCGGATGAACATACCGGAAACCAATGTAATATTTATGAGGTGCTGTCAAAACAAGGAAAGAGACGTAAAATAACCAGTTCCTGGCTCATTCCATAATAAACATAACTCAGAGCTATAGAATATCAATTTTAGAACTAGTGCTAGAAAATCTGGATTATGTTTAACTACGACGATCATTCCTGCAAAATAAAGACAAAAGTACATAAAAAGTTATGAATGAACAAAAAAAAAAAAAAGTTAATAAAAAGTGATAAAAACAACAGGTGGTAACTACAAAAATTAAACATAGCAAACACAAAAAGTATCCCAGAAGAGGATCACCTTAACCACGGTGGACTTATTGCCCACAGTCTCGGAGATCACCCTTTAAAGTGAACCGGTTAGTTTTTATTGTTACTACAGACAATGTGTCATGTGACGTGACGTGACAGGCTGCAGCCAATGGTCGTGGTCTGTAGTGCTAGAGAGGCTACACGCAGGTCTATAGTATAGTTGTACTGAGCCATATCTGTTCTGTAGTGTATTATATAATCTGTACATAGAGAGAACATGCACAGCACTAGTGGCAGTCCGTACACTAAGCAGCCTCGACATTGCAACGGAGCATGGGCCGGGTCCAAAAAAAATGGCCCCTGCCATTAGCAAAACATCACCATCATATCCGCAATAGGCCCACCAATACCGCTTGTAAAAAGCCTTTCAACAGGAAAACACCCTGTTCATTTTCATTGCATGGAATTTAAAACGGTCGGGACATGTCACGTTTTCCGCAGTATATTTCCCCCTGAAAACATCATCGGGAAACCACGTGCAAATTCACCCCATTTAATGAGGCTGATCTGTGTGCAGAACTGCGGCAGTTTTTGCTGCTAAACCGCGGTAGAAGTTCGAGGATTTTTTCTGCGAAATCTCAGCCAAATCCATGTCAGATCTTTCCTCAAGAAAAAAGTATTCATGTGAAAAATGCCTTCGGCTAGGTTCACACCCTGTGTTTGCATCCAGATGTTTTCAAACCTTTTTTTGTTTTTAAACTAAGGCGGGATTCACACGACCGGGTCGCGTCCGAGCCCGAGTGCCGGCCGGTAAAATCGGCCATTCTGCCCGGCCGGTTTGCATAAAGTTATGCATCCGTGCCGGGCCGGGCAGATCCGGACAGTGACATCAGCGGCAACTCCTGAAGGGGAATCCCCATGTGTTCGGGGATTCCGCTTCAGGAGTTTCCCCTGATGTCACTGCCCAGATATTGACAGAGACATCAAGCGCTCTGTCCAGGAGCGGAATCCCCGAACACACGTGGATTCCGCTCCTTCGAGGAGCTAAAGTGCGGCTAGCACATAGCAGAGCGTGGAGATACCTCCCCGCTCTGCTATAGTGGCGTCGCTACAGTAGTAGCAGCCGCAGCAGCAGCAGCTGCTGCAGCTGCTAGCGGCGCCATCAAAGGTGTCGCCGAGCCAGGGTGCTTTTAACAAGCAGGAGAAGGGAGCCAGCGCAGCGCTCCCTTCCACCTGCTGTACACCCCGGCCCTGCCACACCGTGTACAGCGATGCCATTCGTCAGAATGGCATCAACTCCTCCTCCTCACATGCACTCTGCGCTGTGAAGAGGAGGAGATAGAGCGCAAGAGCCGGAAAACCCGGCCGTCACTCGGGACACATCCCGGTGATGGCCGGGTATTACCCGGCCCCATAGACTTCTATGGGAGCCGGGCGGCCGGGTACCCGGGCGAAAATAGAGCATGTCCTATTTTTTGACGGGCGGTTTTCCCGGCCGTCAAAAAATCGGTCGTGTGAATAGCCCCATTAGGGGTCTATTATTCCTAATGCAGCCGGGTGCCGGCCGATTTATGAACGGCCGGCACCCGGCCGGGAAACCCTGCCGTGTGAATGAGGCCTTACTGTTCCTAAAAAGCTTCCGGTTTCCATTAAAAAAAAAATGTTTATTTGACAAATTTTTAATAAGGTGTTTATTTTAGGCTCTGTTCACATCTGCCTCAAATACAGATTCCGTGAAATTTGCCTGACAAAATAGTGCAGCATTCCGCGCCATTTTGTCTGGCAAAATGACCGAAACCATTTCGGAAGCCTAAGTCAAAGGACTGCATTATTTCACGTACCCGGCGCTTCTGTTCCGATGTTCCTATGATGGATCAGAATAACGAAAATAGTGACGCAGTTGTGAACAGAGCCTTATTGTAAGTTTATTAACAATAACAGGGTAAGAAACAAGATGACTATCCTTTAGCGTCCCGTTGCCATAGACTTCTTTGATTTAAAAAAAAAAAAAAAGTTCTATCAGTATCTGGTTGTCCAACAGGACAGAAAAATAAGAGACAGTCAAGAGGCCATTTTTTGGCACGACGGAAGCCCAATGGATCAGTTCTTTAGAACAAGAATAAAAAAGCACAAATAGACGTTTCAACAGGACGGCCAAATGTAACGCGAACAGGCCGTAAGATCTTCCCCTAATCCGGATGTCCACAAAGAAGGTTAATATTACCGGACCATGAATTATAATCCCTAGGCAATAAATCACATCCGCACATGGGGGTCCTCAGCGATGGAAGACTCGGAGCAAAAGTGAATTTCAGAAAATTAAAATTCCTAGGTTGAACTGTTCAAGATAGTGAATTAGTTCTTTATAGACTACACAAGGGGGAGGGGAATATTCTATGTAGCATTTACTACATCAGCAAAAACACCACAACCCCCTGATCTATCTAATCATCACAGACTGCATGGGACTCTCCCTTTACTAAACATCAAAAGACATCCACCCCAAAAACCAGTATCTCAACCAGCAGCCTATTAGATGACAGGACACATTGCAACCGCCGGAAGATTACAGCGGACTGTACATCAGGGAGATCAGACGGATGTTTTCTGAATGACTTGTCATTGTGGATTTCTCTTTTTGCATGGCAGTGAGAATTTGCAGTCTTTTTGTGACATATAGGGCAGGTTTAAAAGTCCGCAGCATGCCTAGAATCCGCTGCAAATGGTTATACGCGGTGATGGAATAGGCTTTGTTAAAACCTCATTCCCTTACATTCTACTATCATTTCTTGCAAAAGTTCGGTGCAGATTCCAAAAAACAGCATTTGACTTAAAGAGGCTCTGTCACCAGATTCTCAAATCCCCATCTCCTATTGCATGTGATCGGCGCTGCAATGTAGATAACAGTAAAGTTTTTACGTGTATGACGCTGACCAATCAGTGACCAGTCGGCGTCATACACTCCTCTACATTCATTTACACAGCAGCGATCTGCAGCCGCATACACAGAGATTAACGTTAATCAAGTGTCCTGATAATGAATACACATGAAATCCAGCCTGGACGTCATGTGTATTCAGAATTCTGACACTTCTGAGTCTTCTCTGAGATTTCTAGCACGGGAAACGAAATCTCGCGAGATTTCGGAGATAAACGAGATTTCGTTTCACTTGATGCAAATCTCACAGAAAAGAGTCAGAAGTGTCAGGATTCTGAATACATATACAGCTGGAAATAAGCCGTGTCAACATACCCTTAAAATCAAATGGGAAAAAGATAAAAAAATCAAAAAACATGCGCCGTTGGTTTGGAGCGATTTTTGACCGAAACCTCTCCAATTGCGAAATGTAAAAAAAAAAAAAAAAAAAAAAAAACACGCTCGCATATTTCCTCAAAAATCCGGAAGGATATTGAGGCAAATTTTTTCTGCTTGACAAAAAACAGCATGTGCAAATATCGTAAAATATTTTCTTTAGGGTATTGCAGTGGGTCTACAGCACGGCAACAAATAAAACCAGAACGTTTTACATAAAAGTAGTGCTATGTAAAAAGAAAACCAAAAAAAACAACCCACTTAGTTCAGACACACGAAGGACTCATGCACACAATAGAGCCTGTACGACTATTTAGGCCTTGTTCACAGCACGTATTCGACTCGTTTTTGCCGCGTTTTACGTGAAGAACATGTTAAAAACGCGTCCTTATTACACGCCCAAAAAAGCCTGTACTTTAAAAAGTGCTTTGCAAAACGCTAGCGTTTATGACGTAATTACAAGTCGTTTTTTTTTAGCGCCGTGTGAAAAAGGCCTTAGTACGGCTGTTTACGTAACTCACGACCATATAACATTTTTCATGGTCCGAATTGACCTCATTCAGTCGCAACACACAGCGGCTGAACAGGGTTTAGGGGGCTCCGTTCTGGAGATAGGTGCGGGTCCCAGAGGTGGGATCAGCATCGATCTGACATTTATGACATATCCTTTATGTCAAACGTCTCTCGTGGGAAAACCCCTTTAAGCCTAACAATTTAGTCTAAGTCTTTGAGCTTATGCACGGGTCTGTATTTGGGATCTGAATCAAATAGATCCCAAATAAAAGTGCTAATGTGTATGTATGTAGAATGGTTTATCTTGTTTTAATTAAAAAAAACAAAAAATTGCAGCATGCTCCAGATAGGGGAGCGCTGCGCCGACGCATTTCTGATCGGCTTTCCTCAGGCAATGTACGGGCTGAATAGAAAGTCTGTGAGTTTGTAGAGTCAAGCAAAGCCGATCACAAACTGAACGACGCATCGCTCACCCGAGCATTTCTACCTCTTCACTTTAGCAACCGGTGCTTGGACCCCCACTGATCAAAACTTCTGACCTGTCACTATGAGATGTCAGGAGTTTTCTGACAGTTAAGTTACCCTTTAATGCTACACAATATTCACCTGTGGCCGGGGACAGTTCATCCAGCAGTTTCACCATGCCTTCTCCTTGATGCGCTGTCCACTTTTTAATAGGGGATCCCCCGCCAATTTTTCGGTATTGTTCTTGGATTTTTGGTGTGCGGCGTTTGGCAATAAAAGGTCCAAGTTTGCTGAAAAATAAAATTGTTTATTACTTCACATGTAGAATACAAGAGCAACAACATCCAATACATAATAGTAAATTAAATCTAGAAAGAGACGTATAGAGTATTTCTCCATAAACGAAGATCAAATAAAATAAATACAATCACCCAGAAAGTTTTCTTCTTCTGTCAAGTTACAAATCCTTTACCGCATTGACTTCTGACGGGGTCTGTCTGTGTCTGTTACATCAATGCACACAGCACTATTGCTCCTGTCAAATCTGACAACATTTATGACCAAGACTAAGAAATGGCTGAATAGATTTTAATAGCTTGATAGAAGAGGATGATTTAGATTCATTGTAAAAACATTATTTTTTTTAAGAAATGACAGTCTAGTAGTACATTAAAAGGATTTTATCTTCTAGTCACTTATTAATAAAGTGTACATTAAATTGTCCCACTGTACAAAACCCATGGTGTATGTAAACAATATGGCCGTGGGTGAAGTGTCATCCTTGTGAGATCATGCAGACAGGACACAGCAGACATCGCTGGAGCCGGAGGATGTGAGTAAATCAATGCTCGACAACCCCCCAGGCCATGGGCATTTACGGCCCAAAAAACAACTGAAAATAGGCCGTGTGAACATACCCCAACGGTAGGAACACACACAGTGTGTTCAGAGTGGATACTCTGCGTCAAGCTGCGCAGCGTATCTGCCCTGAACACCGCAAGGAATTTTCGCTGTGTAAAGCAGCGCCAGAAAAATAAAGAGTTCATACTTACCCCCTCCCTCTCTTTTGTGAATGGTCCGGCCTCGTGGGATGACACTGCAGGCCATGTAACTGCTGCAGCCTGTGGTTGGCTGCAGCGGTAACACGGGATGAAACGTCATCCCAGGAGGCCGGACTGGAAAAGAAGAAGGGAACTCTGGGTAAGTATAACTTTGGGTAAGTATAACTTTTTTTTTCTTACTTGCGATTTTTGCAGTGGAATAGCTGCAGTTCTGTTGCAAATGTCGCAGCACACACCACTTTGTTGCGGGTTTAAGCATCGAATTTAATTCAATGGGGAAAACCTGCAACAGAAGAAGAGCTGCGATTCCGCAGCATTGGCACGCTGCGGCTGAAAAAACTGCAACGCAGGTCAATTTATGTGTTTTTTTTGGCAGCGTGGGGACGAGATTTGTTGAAATCTCACCCACGCTGCTGCTATTGTAATACATTGCGGATTTCCCGCAATTAATCCATTGGAAATTTACGCTGTGTGTGTGCGCCTACCATAATAAGTGACGCCATAATTTCCTTCACATAGTGACAAGATTAGGGTTAACCCCTTAGGGACATGGCCAATTTTGGCAATTGAGGACAGAACAATTATTATTTTTTTTATCTTTGAATCCCGTGGACATAACTTTAATTATTTTCCCCTTGACGTAGCTGTAAGTCTGTTTTTTGGTACATTTAAATTATCGTTCAATTTATATTTTGTCAAAAAAAAATAATTTTTTTAATTTTTTACTGCATAAACGATCATAAATAACGCTATAAATTTGTTGTGCAGGTTATTACGGTCGCAACAATACCGAATAGGTGTATATTATTTTATGAATTGGGACTTATTGTAATAATGTTTATTGTAAAAGTGTGCATTTGTGTATTTACAGACTTTTTTTGTATTCAATTTTACTCTTTAACCTTAAAGGGTAACTAAACGGTCAAACTTCTGACATGTCATAATGACATGTCAGAAGTTTTGATTGGTGGGGGACCGAGCACAGAGACCCCCACCAATCGCTAAAACAAAGCGGCAGAAGTGCTCGTGTGAGAGCTCCGCCACTTTGTTTCTGTTCGGCTTTTTCCAGAAGTCAATGTAGCGGTGTACGGACTTAATAGAAAGTCTATGAGCCCGTACTCCGATACATCGGCTGTCCAAGAAAAAGCCAAACAGAAATAAATCGGCTGAGCGCTCACGCGAGCACTTCTGCCGCTTCGTTATATTGAT
This sequence comes from Rhinoderma darwinii, assembly GCF_050947455.1. Taxonomy (NCBI): domain Eukaryota; kingdom Metazoa; phylum Chordata; class Amphibia; order Anura; family Rhinodermatidae; genus Rhinoderma; species Rhinoderma darwinii. The sequence continues at coordinate 610,247,935 of NC_134687.1, forward strand.
AGGTGTGGGTGGTGGACCCCCACCAATCAAAACTTCTCACATGTCAGTATGACATGTCAGAAGTTTGTTGAATGTTTAGTTACCCTTTAATGTACTGGCATATATCTATATGCCAGTACATTAGCCTGTGTACTGATCGTATACAGGCAGTTGTTAGAACATACCTAATTATGCCCGAAAAGCAGGAAATCTGGTCAGACAGCCCTGGGGTCCTTCAATAGACCCTGAGCTGTCTGCCCATATAAGGTATGTCCATCGATGTGTCACAGGTATTCCCTTTGACGCGATCAAAGGGGGGTCCCCCCTGCTCATTTTCCCTTTGAATGCCGAGGTCAGCTATAAATCGCGGCGGTATTCAAGGGAATGACTGTGGAGATCAGAGGTTTGTCTGATCTCCAGCATTAGAGCAGGGCTGCGATGGCGAATGACAGCCATTGTCCCGCTCCTGGTCGCGCATACTTGTCGTGCCTGCGCGATCAGAATGATATAATGTGGCTGGTGCTACACTAATGAGCGACTGGCACTGAAGACAGAGAACATGGGGGTGCTGTGCAGTGTCCGCGTACCATGCTCTGTCTTCAGGGCCAGCGCTACTGCTCATTAGCGCATCACATCTTGCTAGTAACTAATTTCATGTAGTGCAATACTAAGCTGTGTCGCTTAGTATCGAAATACATGAATCCACGGCATTGACATGTTTGAGAGTGCACGGTATCGAAATAGTATCAATGAATCGTACAACCCTGCATCACCCTAAACCATCAGGGAAGCAGGTATCATCATACCCTGACGTCACATGCATGCGGTCGAGCGATCTTTTGTACAGCAGTCAGAAAATTTGCAAACACGTTACATCCTAAAGTGATTGCAATTTACACTACTATTCTTGGTGAGCCTTAAAAAAAAAAAAAAAAAAGGGGGATCACATGCTGATAGATTTACCTCTGTGCTGGAAGCGTCATCAGATCTTTGTCTAAAAATAACCGGAGGAGGAAATCGTGGACATCTTCGAGAGTCTCCGGGCCACCCATGTTCAGCATCAGAATCCCGGTTTTAGGTTTCCTGGATAAATAGTACGGGTCATAGTCAGCAATATGACATTGTCAACATTGTACAAGAAATCAGCTGTGACCGACACATATGTGATAGAAATATGGTGGCAGCATCTATAGTAGAACCTACGCTGTCCATTTACAATTCAATACTGAAATCTGAGGTGTTTATAGGTTAAACTGAACAATTTGTAATGAATGAGAAGCAGACGCCGTAACCAGCAAGCAATTATATATATATATATATATATATATATATACACACGTTTGGAGTATTGGGATTCTCACCATAAGGCCCCCCGGTACTGTGCATGACCTCAATATTTAACTATAGGGATAAAAGTGGTGCTACAATTTATCACAGGGAAACATTGATGTCGCGGTAACGTCTCTATTCAACTGTGACTCGGTGTTGTCACATGACAAAATTGTAAGTATCCCAAGCCTTAAATGGGGTCTAACAACTGGACACCCCAACCATTAACCGATAATCACAAGTCCAGCTTCTGAAAACCACAGCGGACAGCTCCTCATATGAATGAACACCTTGCGTTGACGTCCCCCCTCCAGATAATTAAGAAGGATCTGACAAGGGATTATCCCCCCCCCCCCTCCTCATCTATGATGTCCAAATACCCGAATAGGACATGAGAGGGTTATCCAGATTGAACAGTCCCTACACAGCTCTACAGTTCAGTGACCTTTATTTCAGCATTTACGGTAGTTGAAATCTGCCTGACCAGGCTTCTCACCCACAACAGACGTGTGGATACAAACCTCTTATCAGGGTGAGCACGAGCCTTCGCCTCAACGCCCTGGGTTGCTGCAGCAGCTGCTGCTGTAGATTTCCAGCGCTGATTCATTGAAGATACCGTCTTGTCTGACTTTAGAGCTGCACAAAATAAAAAAGTGAAAGTGATGAAGCGTTATTTTTTTTGCCATTATGGATTGTCTAGACCTGAGGGGCATTAAAAACAGGTTTTCAGCCTCTTTATTTACTTGAAGGGTTAACCAGACTTTAAAAAAAACAAAAAGACGTTTGACACATCATAGTGACATGCCAGAAGTATTGATCGGTTTGTGGTTCGAGCACGGAGATCCTCACCGATCACTAAAACGAAGCGGCAGAAGCACTCGGGTGAGCACTGTGCCGTTTGGTTTCTGATCGACTTTCCTTGGTGCGGGCTCAATAGAAAGTCTATAAGTCGATACACCGCTGGGCTTTACGAGAAAAGAACATCAGAAACTAAGCGGTACAACGCTCACCCGAGCACTTCTGCCGCTTCGTTTTAGCGATCGGTGGGGTCTCCAACCGTTCAAAACCTCTGACATGGCACTATGACATTTCAAAAGTTTAGTTACCCTTTAAGCAAACTGATCCTTTATCTGTATATCTCACATCTATAAGAAAGTTGCAGAAATGACAGGATTAAACTAAAATATAGTCGCTGAGTGGTACTTGTAATACCTTCTTGCAGCCAGTAGAAGTCACTGTAGCGGTTTATGGTGCAGAGATTTTAGGTAACATTTAGCTTTGAAGGGAAAGAACACGAACAAACGAACAAACGAACGAACGCACACACACACCTATTATATAACCGAGAAGGACGTGGTGTCCGAAGCTCACATAGAGCTCCGCCCACAGCCCAACCAGCAGTTAGCTCCGCCCACAGCCAGAAGACTGAGGAAGGAGATGTGAGTAATTAGTGGCGTAGCTATAATGCCCCCCCTCCCATACACAGTATAATGCCCCCCTCCCTCCCATACACAGTATAATGCCCCCTCCCTCCCATACACAGTATAATGCCCTCTCCATCCCATACACAGTATAATGCCCCCTCCCTCCCATACACAGTATAATGCCCCCCTCCCTCCCATACACAGTATAATGCCCCCCCTCCCTCCCATACACAGTATAATGCCCCCTCCCTCCCATACACAGTATAATGCCCCCCCTCCCTCCCATACACAGTATAATGCCCCCCCTCCCATACACAGTATAATGCCCCCTCCCTCCCATACACAGTATAATGCCCCCTCCCTCCCATACACAGTATAATGCCCCCCCTCCCTCCCATACACAGTATAATGCCCCCCCTCCCTCCCATACACAGTATAATGCCCCCCCTCCCTCCCATACACAGTATAATGCCCCCCCTCCCTCCCATACACAGTATAATGCCCCCTCCCTCCCATACACAGTATAATGCCCCCTCCCTCCCATACACAGTATAATGCCCCCTCCCTCCCATACACAGTATAATGCCCCCACTCCCTCCCATACACAGTATAATGCCCCCACTCCCTCCCATACACAGTATAATGCCCCCACTCCCTCCCATACACAGTATAATGCCCCCACTCCCTCCCATACACAGTATAATGCCCCCACTCCCTCCCATACACAGTATAATGCCCCCACTCCCTCCCATACACAGTATAATGCCCCCCCTCCCTCCCATACACAGTATAATGCCCCCCCTCCCTCCCATACACAGTATAATGCCCCCCCTCCCTCCCATACACAGTATAATGCCCCCCCTCCCTCCCATACACAGTATAATGATCTCATATCTACGGACCTAATAGAAAAATAATAACATACATACTTACCTATCCCCGTTCCCCCGCCGAGTGGAGGATCCTTCTCCTCCTCTGGTCTGTGCGATGTGAGGGACTCGGTGCAGACAGGTGCGATGACGTCACTACATCGCGCCTGCCTTCGCTGAGCCGCTCATAGCACACTGAGCACAGTGCAGAGGAGGCAAAAGATCCTCCACCCGTCGTGGGAACGGGGATAGGTAAGTATGTATGTTATTATTTTTCTATTTGGTCCGTACATATGGGGGCATTATACTGTGTATGGGAGGGAGGGGGGGCATTATACTGTGTATGGGAGGGAGGGGGGGCATTATACTGTGTGGGGACATCTATGGGGGCATTATACTGTGTGGGGACATCTATGGGGGCATTATACTGTGTGGGGACATCTATGGGGCATTATACGGTGTGTGCGCATCTATGGGAGCATTATACTGTGTGGGGGCATCTATGGGAGCATTATACTGTGTGGGGGCATCTATGGGGGCATTATACTGTGTGGGGACATCTATGGGGGCATTATACTGTGTGGGGACATCTATGGGGGCATTATACTGTGTGGGGACATCTATGGGGGCATTATACTGTGTGGGGACATCTATGGGGGCATTATACTGTGTGGGGACATCTATGGGGGCATTATACTGTGTGGGGACATCTATGGGGGCATTATACTGTGTGGGGACATCTATGGGGGCATTATACTGTGTGGGGACATCTATGGGGGCATTATACTGTGTGGGGACATCTATGGGGGCATTATACTGTGTGGGGACATCTATGGGGGCATTATACTGTGTGGGGACATCTATGGGGCATTATACTGTGTGGGGACATCTATGGGGGCATTATACTGTGTGGGGACATCTATGGGGCATTATACTGTGTGGGGACATCTATGGGGGCATTATACTGTGTGGGGACATCTATGGGGCATTATACTGTGTGGGGACATCTATGGGGGCATTATACTGTGTGGGGACATCTATGGGGCATTATACTGTGTGGGGACATCTATGGGGGCATTATACTGTGTGGGGGCAGCTATGGGGAGTATATATATATATATATTTATTAACAGACCACTGCATTGCTTTTGCTAGCAAACCCGTGTAATGGATTTTCTATACTAGTCTCTATATATATTTATATATAATGTTCTTGTTTTTTTTTTATTTACTGCACGGTAATAACTCAGGGTTTATTCACACCGAATTTGCAATGTAGGTCAGAGGTACAGATATGTCCGCTTTTAACTTTTCATGAATTGCGTTAAGTTATACAATTCGTCATTAGAACATTTCAAGACAATCACGTGCCATCAAGTAAAAATAATGTATACGTTAAACGTATTCCATACAGTTGGAAAAATAATAAAAAAAGTATACAGACATAGACAGGCCCAACACATGTCGTTAGAACGCTTTGCATCCCTAAGGGTAAATTCATACGCTTACTAAGAACGTCCGAAAATACGAAGCTGTTTTCAAGGGAAGACAGCTCCTGATTTTCAGACGTTTTTTTAGCAACTCGCGTATTTCACTCTGTTTTTTGGAGCCGTTTTTCTATAGAGTCAATGCAAAAAAGGCTCCAAAAAAACGGCTCAAGAAGTGATATGCACTTCTTTTTCGCGGGCCTCTTTTTACGTGCCGTTTTTTGAAAATAAGGCTTAAAAAAACGGCCCGTCGGAAGAGAACGCCGTTTTTCCCATTGAAATCAATAGGCAGATATTTGGAGGTGTTCTGCTTCCGATTTTTCGGCCAGAAAAACGGCCGAAAATAAGCCGTGTGAACATACCCTTAGGTGGATGAGGTCCCATGGATACCACGGACATATGGCCCAGGAGCTTTCCCAGTGCACATACATTACAAACGCAGTATGAATAGACCCTATGGTAGCGTTCACGATGTTGTGAGTGAGGATTATTAGGGCCGTTGGTGTGGTCTCTGCCTAAGAGGCATTTAAATGATAGGATCGTAAGACATGTACACCAGCCATGGCGGAGATCCTGCCCCTGCAAAGCAAACATCCTGTATAAAGTAACAAGACGTGTCTGTAGAAAATGAAGCCCTGGGTTAAATAATTCTTCCTCTTTCCATTAGTGTTTATCTGATCAGTGTTATGACATGAACATTATGTAATATCCCCTGCCTCCAGTGACCCCTTATAGGAAAGTGCGGCAGACAACCCCTCCTTATACAGATAATAATCCAAAATAATAAATGGTAAACCAATATATACCAGTCCTGCCAATGCCAAAAGGACACACTTTCAGGATCCGCGTGTCCCCAGCACTCTATGGATAGGTCTAGTGTATGCGTCAGATCTCAAACAATCCACATGACGTTCATTCACACATCTGCGTTGGAGGTTCGGTTAGCGACCAAAAATACCAGAAAAAAAATAGCGCAGAATGCTCTACTATGGTTTCAGGTAAAACGATGGACTCCATGGCGGAAACCGGACAGAACTCATTAAAGTCAATGTGTTCTGTCAGGCTCCGAAGACGCCAGACACTTGCAGTATTTTCGTTGTTCCGGTTCAAGGCTGTGAACGAGGCCTTACATGTAACATCTGGACATGGCGTTTTTTCCACTACACTACACAGGATAGGTCATAAATGTCAGATAGATGCGGGTCCCACCTCTGGGACCCGCACCTATCTCTAGAATGGGGGGCCTAAACCCCGTTCTACCTCTGTGTTCCGGCTTATTACCGACCACGAAGGAGAAAACAGCGCAGTTCGCTGAGCTATGCGGTTTTCGTAAGACCCATAGAACTGAAGGGTAGTTACGGAAATAACGGAGCTCGCATGCTTCGCTGCTTCCGTAACTGCCATTCACTACTATGGGAGTTACAGAAACAGCGTAGCTCAGCGCGTTACGAGGTTTCCGGAACTCCGACCGTGTAATCAGTAAGTGGCCGGGAGGCAGAATGAGAACAAAAAACTAGAAGGGAGTTTAGGGGGCCCCGTTCTAGAGATAGGTGGGGGTCCCAGAGGTGGAACCCGCATCTATCGGACATATCCTGTGGATTTCACTCTCATTGAAAGCCGTGACATCTACAATATAAGATTGACATGAATCAGATTTAAAAAGCAGAATAACAGAATTCTCAATATTTTATGTGACTGAAAAAAAAGAGCAATGTAGTAATGTATATATATATAAAATATAGACTGTGATACAGGACAGAGATAGATATTTACAGAACACACCAAGGCAGTATACCGGTCGGTATATAGAATTCAGTATATTCAGTATATACAGTGTACAGTATAGGAGTCAGTATACAAAGTGCAGTGTAGGAGTCAGTATATACAGTGCTGTATACATGTCAGTAAATAGAAGGCAGCATATACAATGCAGTATATAGAGTATAGAAGGCAGTATAAAATATACATGTCAGTATATAGAGTGCCTTATATAAAGGGAAGTATACAGGTCAGTATATAGAAGGCAGTATATACAGTACACAATATATAGGAGACATATATACAGTGCAGTATACAGATTAGTATATAGAAGGCAGTATACACAGTACACAATATCTAGGAGACAATATATACAGCGTAGTATACAGGAGTCCGTATATAGAATGAACTATACAGAGCTCAGTTTATACAGTGCAGTATACAGTAAGGATTCAGTATATACAGTGCAGTATACAGGAGGCAGTATACAGTAAATAAGGAATCAGTATATACAGTGCAGTATACAGGAGGCAGTATACAGTAAATAAGGAATCAGTATATACAGTGCAGTATGTAGAGTCCAGTATACAGACAGAAGTATTTGAGTCAGTATGTAGAGTGCAGTATATAGGAAGCAGTATATACAGTACACAGGAGTCAGTATGTAGAGTGCAGTATATACAGTGCAGTATATAGGAATCAGTATGTAGAGTGCCGTATATAGGAGTCAGTATGTAGAGTGCAGTATATACAGTGCAGTATATAGGAGTCAGTATATACAGTGCAGTATACAGGAGGCAGTGTATACAGTGCAGTATATAGGAGTCAGTATGTAGAGTGCAGTATATAGGAGTCAGTATATACAGTGCAGTATACAGGAGGCAGTGTATACAGTGCAGTATATAGGAGTCAGTATGTAGAGTGCAGTATATAGGAGTCAGTATATACAGTGCAGTATACAGGAGGCAGTATACAGTAAATAAGGAATCAGTATATACAGTGCAGTATGTAGAGTCCAGTATACAGACGGAAGTATTTAGGAGTCGGTGTATACAGTGCAGTATATAGGAGTCAGTATGTAGAGTGCAGTATATAGAATACAGTGTACAGGTCAGTATACAGAGTGTAGCAAGGAGACAGCTGCAGTGTCCGGCGCTCCCTGTCCCCTCCTCAGTGTAATCACACCCGGGGTGAGCAGGAAGCAGACCCTGCACTCACTGTGTGTCAGCAGCCGGGTCGCAGCTCTCAGGGCAGCCATGTTAGACAGAAGTACGAGCATTCCCTTAGTGTGAGCCGGATGCCCCGTGCCCCCCGCCGCAGTTATACAAGAGGCACACCTCCCTGTGGGCAGTGCCAGCACACATCTATGTCTATAGAGGGCTGGCCCGGGCCTGGAGCCTCCCACTCAGCACACTCTGACTGAGCGACCGGGAGATGACACCGGAACCTGAAGAGGCGGCTATACAAGTCCTATATCATTACCGAGATCTGCCTCATGTGGAAACTATGCCACCAATCAAATCACGGCTTTTTTTTATCAACCCGCGGTAGTACAAAGACCGCTGGAATTTGATTGGTTGCTATGGAAGCAGGTGCACATAGTAACCAATAAGAGCACAGCTTTAATTTTTTTATATACAATAGAGAAATTAAAGCTGGAACTTGATTCTCTAACTGAGCAACTGTTCCCATACTAGCCAATCAGAGCGTAGCTTTCATCTTTATTTTTTCTGTTCTGGAAAAATAAAAGCTGAAATCTGATTGGCTCCTACAGTGCGCAATTGCTACACTAGGTTATCACCATTTCCGTGTTCTTTTTTGACTGTCTAAAGTTTCATCAGGTACACAGTATGCATAAAAAAATTATCCTAAGAAAATAGCGGCAGTATATTCCATCGCAACCAATCAGATTCCAGCTTTCATATTCCCAGCGCGTTTGAAAATGATACTATTGGAATTCGCAATTTTTCTGAAATAAATGTTCCCGGTAAGGCCTCATGCACACGAACGTATTTTTTTCCTCCCGTAAATACTGGCGTAAATACGGGTCCTTTGTCACACGTATTCGACCCGTATTCCACCAGTATTTACGGACCCGTGCCGGTAAATACGGGTCCGGTGTCACCAGTATTCAACCCGTATTTACTGACCCGTTTTCTCTGCACTAATCGGCAGCCTCTTCTCTCTATCAGTGCTGGAAAGAGAGAAGGGGCAGCCCTTTCGGGCAGAGTTTCCGCAGCGATTGAAAGTAAAAGAAGTTCATACGTACCGTTGTCTTGGAGACGCGTCCCTCTTTTGATATCCAGTCCGACCTCCCTGGATGACCCAGCAGTCCATGTGACCGCTTCAGCCTGTGATTGGCTGCAGCGGTCACATGGGATGAAACGTCATCCCGGGAGGCCGGACTGGAGGAAGAAGCAGGTAAGTTAACATTTAACCCCTTAATGACCAGCCTATTTTAGACGTTAATGACCAAGCCATTTTTTACGTTTTTCCATCGTCTCATTCAAAGAACTATAACTTTTTATTTTTGCGTCGACATAGCTGTATAAGGTCTTGTTTTTTTGCGGGACAAGTTGTAATTTTTAATAGCACCATTTTGGGGTACATAGAGTTTATCGATTAACTTTTATCAACTTTTTTTTGGGGGGGAATAGAAAAAAAACAGCAATTTTGCCACACTTTTTTGCGTCCTAAATTTACGCCGTTTACCGTGTGATATAAATAAAACAATAACTTTATTCAGCGGGTTGTTGCGATTGCAACAATACCAAATTTTTATAGTTTTTGCATGTTTTACTACTTTTAGGCCGGATTTACACGAGCGAGTGCGTTTTTGCGCACGCAAAAAACGCAGCGTTTTGCGTTCGCAAAAGGCACTTAACAGCTCCGTGTGTCATCACATAGGATGTGCGGCTGCGTGATTTTCGCGCAGCCAGCATCATTATGACACTCCGTTTGTATGTTTGTAAACAGAAAAGCATGTGGTGCTTTTCTGTTTTCATTCATACTTTTGACGGCTGTTACGCGAATCACGCACGTCCCACGGAAGTGCTTCCGTGTGATGCGCGTGATTTTCACGCACCCATTGACTTCAATGGGTGCGTGATGCACTAAAAACGCAGAAATATAGGACCGGTCGTGAGTTTTATGCAGCGAACTCACGCTGCGCAAAAATCACTGACAGTCTGCACTGCCCCATAGACTAACATAGGTCCGTGCGAGGCGCGTGAAAAACACGCGCGTTGCACGGACGTATTACACGTTCGTGTAAATCCGCCCTTACACCGTGAAAACACTTTTTTTTCAAAATTATTTGTTTTTGTGTCTCCATATTTGAAGAGCCGTAACGTTTTTATTTTTTCGCCGATGCAGTTGTAGGAGGACTTTTTTTTTGCGGGACGACTTGTAGTTTTTATCGGTACCATTTTGGAGTAAATGCGACTTTTTGATCACTTTTTATCCCATTTTTTTTTCAGGCTGGATTCAAAGAAAACAGCAATTTTTGCATGTGTTTTTATTTTATTTTTTATGACGTGCACCGTGCTGGTTAAGTGATGTAATAAGTTTATAGTCGGGGTCGTTACGGACGCGGCGATACCAAATATGTGTGACTTTTTTACTTTATTTTGTTTGTTAACAATAAAGAAATTTGTAAGGGGGAAAAAGTGGGTTTTTTCATTTTTTTTTCACTTTTTTTTTTTTCACTTTTTATTAAACTTTTTTTTTACTTTTTTACTAGTCCCACTAGGGGACTTCACTATGCGATAATCTGATCGCATTTATAATACACTGCAATACTTCTGTATTGCAGTGTATTACTGCCTGTCCGTTTAACCCCTTTAGGACGCAGCCTGTTTTGGCCTTGTGGACACAGATGATTTTTTCAAATCTGACATGTGTCACTTTATGTGGTAATAACTCCGGAACGCTTTTACCTATCCAAGCGATTCTGACATTGTTTTCTCGTGACATATTGTACTTTATAATAGTGGAAAAATTTGGTCGATAAATTCAATATTTATTCGTGAAAAACACCAAAATTTTGAGAAAATTTGCAAAAATATGCATTTTTCTAAATTTAAATGTATCTGCTTGTAAAATCGATAGTAATACAACACAAAATAGTCACTAGTTACCATCCCCCACATGTCTACTTTATGTTTGCATCGTTTTTTGAACATCCTTTTATTTTTCTAGGACGTTACAAGGCTTAGAACTTTAGCTGCAATTTCTCACATTTTCAAGAAAATTTCAAAAGGCGATTTTTACAGGGGCCAGTTCAGTTCTGAAGTTGTTTTGAGGGCCTTATATATTAGAATATCCCGATAAATCATCCCATTTTAAAAACTGCACCCCTAAAAGTATTCAAAACAGTATTCAGAAAGTATTTGAACCCTTTAGGCGTTTCACAGGAAATAAAGCAAAGTAGAGGGGAAATTTACAAATTTCTCATTTTTTTGCCGAAATTCATTTGTAATAAAAAAAATTGTGTAACACAGAAGGTTTTACCAGAGAAATACAACTCAATTTTTATTGCCCAGGTCCTGCAGTTTTTCTGAATATCCCACATGTGGCCCTAGTGCGGTAATGGACCGAAACACCGGCCTCAGAAGCAAAGGAGCACCTAGTGGATTTTGGGGCCTGCTTATTTTTAGATTATATTTTAGGCACCATGTCGAGTTTGAAGAGGACTTGTGGTGCCAAAACAGTGGAAACTCCCCAAAAGTGACCCCATTTTGGAAATTAGACCCCTTAAGGAATTTATCTGGGGGTATAGTTAGCACTTTGACCCCACAGGTATTTTGCTATATTTATTGGAGTTAGGGCAGATTCAAACGAATGTTGCGTTTTTGCGCGCGCAAACAACGCAGCGTTTTGCGCGAGCAAAAACCATTTGACAGCTGCGTGTGTCATCCATGATTTTCACGCGCGTCGCACGGCCCTAGATTAGTCTATGGGGCCGTGCAGACATGTGCGTGATTTTTACTCAGCGTGAGGCCTCATTTACACGAGCGTGTGCGTTTTGCGCAGGTCAAAAAACGCAGCGTTTGGCGTGTGCAAAAGGCACTTGACAGCTCCGTGTCTCATCAGTGTATGATGCGCGGCTGCGTGATTTTCGCGCAGCCGCCATCATAGAGATGAGGCTAGTCGACGCCCGTCACTGTCCAAGGTGCTGAAAGAGCTAACTGATCGGCAGTAACTCTTTCAGCACCCTCGACAGTGAATGCCGAACACAATATACAGCAACCTGTTAAAAAAAAAGAAAAAGTTCGTACTTACCGAGAACTTCCATCCCGGCCGTTGCCTTGGTGACGCGTCCTTGGTGACGCGCCTCTCTTGACATCGGGCCCCACCTCCCTGGATGACGCAGCAGTCCATGTGACCGCTGCAGCCTGTGCTTGGCCTGTGATTGGCTGGAGCTGTCACTTGGACTGAATTGTCATCCCGGGAGGTCAGACTGGAGGAAGAAGCCGGGAGTTAGCGGTAAGTCAGAACTTAGTTTTTTTTTTACAGGTTCATGTATATTGGGATCGGAAGTCACTGTCCATGGTGCTGAAACAGTTTAACTCTTTCAGCACCCTGGACAGTGACTATCTCCTGACGTCGCGTACCGGAAATTTTTTTGCCGGGTTCGGCCAAAACGAGTTCGGCCGAACCCGGTGAAGTTCGGTTCGGTTGTCCGGGTTCGCTCATCTAAAAAGACACTCCGTTTGGATGTTTGGAAACAGAAAAGCACGTGGTGCTTTTCTGTTTACATTCATCCTTTTGACAGCTGGTGCGCTGTTTCAGTCGGTTCGCACGGAAGTGCTTCCGTGCGACCTGCGTGGTTTTCACGCACCCATTGACTTCAATGGGTGCGTGATGCGCGAAATACGCGGAGATATTGAACATGTCGCGTTTTTTGCGCAGCTGACAAACGCTGCGCAAAAAGCACGGACTGTCTGTACTGCCCCATAGACTTGTATTGGTCTGTGCGTGGCGCGTGAAAACCACGCGGCCCGCACGGACCGAATACACATTCGTGTGAATCCCCCCTTAGTCTGTGAAAATGAAAATCTACTTTTTTTCTGAAATAAGATAGAAATTTTTAATATTTACAAAGAATAAAGAAGAAAATGCACCCCAACATTTGTAAAGCATCTTCTCCCGATTACGGAAATACCCCATATGTGTTAATAAACGGCTGTTTGGACCCACGGCAGTGCTCAGAAGGGAGGGAGCGCCATTTGGATTTTGGAGCACAGATTTTGCTGGATTGGTTTTTAGTGCCATGTCGCGATTGCAACGCCCTGGAGGGAACAAAATAGTGGAAACACCCCAAAAGTGACCCCATTTTGGAAAATAGACCCCTCAAGGAATATTTCTAGGTGTATAGTGAGCATTCATACCACACAGGTCTTTTGCAGAATTTAGTATTATTAGGCCGTGAAAATGAATATAAACATTTTTGTCCACTAAAATGTTGAATTTTTTAATTTTTACAAGGGATAAAGGAGAAAAAGTCGCCCGTACGACAATACCGCACATGTGGTAATAATTAATTTTTTTAATAGAAATTAATTAACCTTTGCAGGACTGATCCTTTTTTGCTTTTCCATTTTCGTTTTTCACTCCCCGCATTCCAAACACCATAACTTTTTTATTTTTCTATGAATTGAGCGGTGTGAGGGCTTATTTTTGGCAGGACGAGCTGTACTTTTTATTGGTACCATTTTTTGGTAGATGCAAATTTTTGATCACTTTTTATTACATTTTATTTAGAGCTTTGGTGGCCAAAAACAGTGATTTTGGCGTTTTAAATTCTTTATTTCATACGGCGTTCATAATGCGCTATAAATGACAATTTTACTTTATTCTGCGGGTCGGTACGATTACGGCGATACCAGATGTATATAGTTTTTTTTTATGTTTTGCAGCGTTTGCACAATAAAATCACTTCTTTATAAAATCATTTATTTTCTGTGTCACCATATTCTGAGAGCCGTAACTTTTTTATTTTTCAGTCAAAAAAGCGGTGTAAGGGCTTGTTTTTTGCGGGACGGGTTGTAGTTTTTATTGGTACTATTTTCGGGTACATGCGACTTTTTGTTCACTTTTTATTCTATATTTTGGGAGGGGTGGTGACCAAAAAATAGTGATTCTGGCATTGTTTTTAGTTTATTTTATTTGCGGCCTTCACCGTGCGGTAAAAATAACATTACAGTTTTATAGAGTGGGTCGTTACGAACGCGGTGATACCAAATATGTGTACTATTTTTGAACGGTTTCATTTTTTCCTATAATAAGAGACTTATTATAGGAAAAAAAAATCTTTTATTTTTACACTTTTGTAAAACATTTTTATTAACTTTTTTTTTAATTTTTTCTTTACTTTTTACACTTTCGTTTTTTACCTGCAGCTCTGATCACTGCTAGAATACATTACACTACCTAGGTAGTGTAACGTATTCCAACTGTCAGTGTGACGTCACAGTCACTATGACAGTTAGTCTACGAGGACCAGCCAGAGGCTGATCCTCATAGGCTTCCATACATGGCAGACCCGGGGCCATCACAAGAATCAGTAGCCCCCACAATTGCATGGGGGCTGCTGATGTGCTACAAACCCACTACATGCGGAGATCGCAATCGAGCCCCGCATGTAACGGGTTAATTGCCGAAATCAGCGGCAATAAGCCGCTGATCGGCAACTAGTGGAGTGTCAGCTGTCAGGGACAGCTGACCTCCCAGTTCTCGATGCACACTGTCACCTACACTGTCACAGACACAGTCACAGACACTGTCATCGACAGTGTGCATCGCGAACGGCAGTGACGTTCTGTCACTCTGACAGGAAGTCTATCAGGAGGCTGATCCTGATAGGCTTCCGTACATGGCAGACACGGAGGCCATTACTTGGCCTCCGATCGCCATACTAGCCATCTGCAAACCTCCCGATTTCATCGTGAGGTCTGCCGATGAGCTAGAAACCCCAGAATGCGGTGATTGCAATCGATCACCGCAATCAAGGGGTTAATTGCCGAAATCAGCGGAAATAAGCCGCTGATCGGCATACAGCGGAGTGTCAGCTGTCAGGGACAGCTGGCCTCCCGGTTCCCGGTGCACACTGTCGCCGACAGTGTGCACCGGGAACCACGCAGTAACTGTACGTCCCTGTGCCTTAAGACACTGGCCACATGGACGTACAGTTGCGTCCTGGTGCGCCTAGGGGTTAAAATGGACAGGCATCTGCTAGGTCATGCCAGAGGCATGATCTAGCAGGCATTCACGACAGGCAGACCTGGGGGCCTTTATTAGGCCCCCGGCTGCCATCGGAGACACAGACACTCGGCGATCTTATCGCCGGGTGTCAGTGGGATGAGAGGGAGCTCCTTCCCTCTCTCCAAAACCACTCAGATGCGGTGCTCGCTATTGTGCACCGCATCTGAGGGGTTAAACGGGTGAGATCGATACTAATATCGATCTCACCCGGTCGTGCAGGGACGCCCCTAGCCCTCAGCTACCTCTGGCAGCTGAGAGCAGAGAGATTTGACAGCTCCCTGCTCTGTTTATTTATTCCGATGCAGCGACATAAAAAGTCTATTACATCGGAATATGGCCCGTTAGTGACCGAAGTAGAAACACTATGGGCCAGTCACTAACGGGTTAATACTATTAACTCCAGCGGTAGTCACTGTCCCGTGTGCTAAAAGAGTTACTTCCGATCAGTTAACTCTTTCAGCCCCCTGGACAGTGACTATCCCCTGACGTCGCCTAGCAACGCTCCCGTAATTACGGGTGCACACACGTAGCCACCCGTAATTACGGGAGCCCCATAGACTTCTATGGACCTGCCCGTGCCGTAATTATGGCCTGAAATAAGACATGTTCTATATTTTTCAACGGCACGGGCACCTTCCTGTAAGCATACGGCAAGGTACCCGTGGCCAATATAAGTCTATGGGCCCGTAATTATGGCCCGTAATTATGGCTCGTAATTATGGCTCGTAATTACGGGCGTTTTTATGTTCGTGTGCATGAGGCCTAATAAATGTGGGCTCTTTTTTTTAGAGAGTTTTCTAAACCCTAGAGGTAGATGCAAAACCAGACTTCCACTAGGTTTAAAAGCGAGCGATTATCATACGTGCACGCTAAATTTCAGTGAGATATGGCGCAATATTGCATGCAATTGTAGTTTATGGTATCACATGACATTGTATGCTTCTGCGGTTTTGTGAACGCAAAAAATCCATCAATGTTGGATTTTTTTGTGATTATGAGAGAAATCATATTGAAGTCGCTCCCCTCAGTGCTGACAAACACGGCTCACATGTCACTTGCAAGTTTGCACTATAATCTCCTATAATATCACAACGCATTGCCATGCAACGCAGGTAGCCATGGAGTGCCAGCCTAAAAGTGATGGTACCCATTAACCCCTAGTATATTTGGCGCATGGCGATCACACCACTTTTTTAGACGCTTCATCCAACTGCAGCAGAGCTATTGTATTTAATGGCCTGTGACGAGGTCACATGGTTACTGTAAAAAGCTCTTCTCAGCACAATGTACGGGAAGGGGGGGGGGGGGTCATATACGAGCTGGGTCGCAGCCACATGTCAACATTGCTAGTGAGGGGTCATGTAAGAAATACTAAAGGGGGTATCTTTTTTTTTAAACATTTTTATTGAACATATTCAAAGTACACATTAGCATAGCGAACGATAAGGTCGTACATTAATCGTACAAAATAGGAATGTAAAATGTGCATCGAGAGATAACATTTGCGAGATAAGGCTTTACATCGAGACACATCAAAAAGTATACAGGGATAGGTCAAAATACACATTCCTATGCACACAGAAATGTGTACACAAAAATAATAAGATAGTGCTGAAATATAACATAGAAATAAAAACAAACAAGAAATATAACCAACAGAACAGAAGCTCACCATTGTAGATGATACAAGATAAAGAATAAGGGTATGTTCACACGCAGTGTTTTCAGATGTAATTCGGGCATTTTACGCCTCGAATTACGCCTGAAAAAACGGCTCCATTAGGGTATGTGCACACACACTAATTACGTCCGGAATTGACGGACGTATTTCGGCCGCAAGTCCCGGACCGAACACAGTGCAAGGAGCCGGGCTCCTAGCATCATACTTATGTACGATGCTAGGAGTCCCTGCCTCTCTGCAGGACAACTGTCCCGTAGTGTAATCATGTTTTCAGTACGGGACAGTAGTTCCACGGAGAGACAGGGACTCCTAGCGTCGTACATAAGTATGATGCTAGGAGCCCGGCTCCCTGCACTGAGTTCGGTCCACTACTTGCGGCCGAAATACGTCCGTCAATTACGGACGTAATTAGTGTGTGTGCACATACCCTCACGCCTACAAACATCTGCCCATTGCTTTCAATGGGTTTTACGGTGTTCTGTTTCCACGAGGTGTAATTTTACACGTCACTGTCAAAATACGGTGCGTAAAAAGACGCCCGCGTCAAAGAAGTTCATGTCACTTCTTGGGACGGTTTTTGGAGCCGTTTTTCATTGACTTCATTGAAAAACAGCTCCAATAACGTCCGTAAAATACGCCGCGAAAAACGTGAGTACTTGCAAAAACGTCTGAAAATCAGGAGCTGCTTTCGCCTGAAAACAGCTTCGTATAATACAATCAGAGACGGTCAAGTATGAAGAGCATCCATATAATACTTAGAAGACATAATTGTTCTATCATGAAAGCGAAAATCTGCAACACCTACATTGAGTAAGGCCAATTCTGGACTGCATATGAACGGATGTTGTAAAACAGTAGTCAGTAGTTTTATACCAAAACAATCTGATGAGAGCAATCCCAAAAAACATGTCTGAGAGTTCCAACGGAGTTACAACACCTCCAACATAAATTGGAAGAGTTTGGGTATATCAAAGACAAACGATGAGGTGTGAAATACCATCTGTACAACAACTTCCTCGTAGCTTCCAAGTGTTGAGTGGATCTGGATAATTTAGGTGCCAGAAGGAAAGTTGAGTCCCAATCTACAGAACCTGGGGTTAGATTGAAATAGTTTTCCCAGTGTGATAGGCACGATATAGTTTTGTTCTGCAGAATCTCCGAGATAGCTAAATATGCCTTAGAAACTCCTTTTGCAGTTCTACTATAATGATGTAAATATAATTTATAAGGAGTTTTAGGAGGATTAGCGCCAATATCAATAGAGAGCATAAAGTGCCGGATTCTCAGTTATTTGTAAAAATCTACCTGTGGTATAGAGTATTTACTTGTGATCTCTGCAAAGGCTGACAAAAAACTTCCACTTCTAATATCCACCAGATTTCCAATACCCTGTTTCTCCCAGTTAGGGCCAGTTCACACAGAAAACGCGGCAAAAAACGGCCGAAAATGCGGGAAAAAGAAGCAACATCTCCTATCTTCGGGCGTTTACGTCTCTGACCTCCCATTGACATCAATGGGAGGCAGAGAAAGCCTATTTCGCTGTGTTTTTTTGCCCGCGGCGCTCAATGGTCGCGGGCAAAAAACGCCACGAAAATCGGCATGCAGGCAGAGCAAAATCTGCCTCAAAATTCCAAATGGAATTTTGAGGCAGATTTTCCGCCTTCAAAAAACTCTGTGAACCCAGTCTTATATAGGTCTAAATTAGGAATCAAATGCATAAGAGTTTTTATAGATTCCACCACACAGCGCCCCCCTATAGATAGCACCATACAGCCCCCCTGTAGATAGCACCATACACAGCCTCCTGTAGATAACGCCTTACAGGCCCCCTGTAGATAACGCCATACAGCCCCCCTGTGGATAGCGCCATACACAGCCTCCTGTAGATAACGCCTTACAGGCCCCCTGTAGATAACGCCATACAGCCCCCCTGTGGATAACGCTATACAGCCCCAAACCCCCTGTAGATAACGCCATACAGCCCCCTGTAGATAACGCCATACAGACCCCCCTGTAAATAACTCCATACAGCCCCCAACCCCCCCCAAAAAAACAAAAAAAAAACGGCCTATAGTTTGTCCTACAAAAGAGATGCACAGGATAGGGATACATGTGTGATCGCTGGCAGCAATAAGGAGAACGGGGGACCGAAAGTCCCCTGAAGTTCTCCATGAGAAACCTCGGACTTTCGGGGTCTGCGCAGTTCAATAAAAATTAAAGGAGCGCTGGTCACGCATGCGCACAAGCGTGACCGGTGCACAATTCATTTCTATGGAGCTGCCGACAGACCCTGGAAGTCCGAGGTTTGTCATGGAGAACTTCAGGGGACTTTCGGTCCCCCGTTCTCCTTATCGCTGGGTGTCCCAGCGATCCAACATGTATTCCCTATCCTATGGATAGGGGATGCATGTCTTTTGTAGGAACAACCCCGTCAGTGGTGTCGCGCTGTAGCAGCCATAGCAGCTGTTAGCAGAGCCTCCGGCCATGGGGGGGGGGGGCTCGTGCAGGCGGGTGGCATGGGTCCCCTCATGCTGCAGGCCCCGTAGCAGCCGCTATGGCTGCTACAGCGGTAGTTACGCCACTGGTTGTAATCTAGTCATATAAGAGACAGGTAGCGGGATAGGAAGATTTCTAAAAGGGTACAACATTTTTGGCAAAATTAACATTTTTATAGCTGCAATACGACCAACCCAAGAAACTTCAAACCTAAGATAGTCCTCAAGTTCCCTTTCCAATTGGGTAAGTAACGGGAGATAATTAAGGGTATTTAAACGTGACACAGGGTACATCAATTTAATACCTAAATAAGATAAGCCCTGGGAGGACCACGTAAATGAAGATTTATTTTGGAAAGTTTGTACGGTTTCCGGTAATAAGCCCATATTCAGGATCAGATATTTACTAACATTGAGTTTATAATAAGATATAGAACTAAAATGGTTCAACACCTTTATAACTTGAGGAAGGGAGTCACACGGGTCAGATAACACTATAAGCACATCGTCAGCAAATAATCCTATTTTATGTATGGTATTGCCGATAGTAATTCCCTGTATTTGTGGTGAAAAGCGCTAAGGGTTCCATAATAAGAGTAAAAATTAACGGTGAGAGAGGGCAACCCTGGCGAGTACCATTGGATATTGTAAAAGGTGTAGCTTGATACCCTGAAGTTAGTACAGTAGCCGAGGGTGTAGTATATAACGCCTTAATAATATCTTGCGCTGTCCCTATAATACCAAATTTAGCTAGTTCAGCATCCAGGTAACCCCAATGTACGAGGTCGAATGCCTTCTCCGCATCCAACGATAGGAGCAGAGAAGGCATACGACGGCGCTCCACCCAGTCCATGATATCAATAAAACGTTGAGTTCCATCAACTGAAAATCGATTTTTAATAAAACCAACCTGGTCTTTGTGGACCAAGTCCAGTAATATATTAGTCAAACGAGAAGCCAAGATCTTCGAGTATAGTTTTAAGTCTGTATTAAGCAAACTAATGGGCCTAAAATTCGGCCTATCTGCTGGCTTTCCCGGTTTAGGTAAAGTAACAATCGTGGCCCTTAGCATTTCCGGAGAAATGTTCCCTGTAGAGTGAATATGATTGAACAACTGGAGGAGATGTGGAGCAAGGGTGGTTTGACATTTTCGAAAATATTCATTAGTAAGGCCATCAGGGCCAGGGGATTTTTGTGGTTTCAAATTCGTTATGGCTGCAGTAATTTCTGTTAATAAAAAGGGTTTAGCTAAATCTTCTAATTGAGATGGTGTGACAATCGGTAGAGAAACAGAAGCCAAAAAATCTTCAATGGCATTCGGGGAGGGTTGAGGAGTGGAGGAGTCTAAATTTAAATTATAAAGGGAGGAATAATATTATGCAATTGAATTTGCAATCTCTTGAAGATTAAGTAGTAAATTATTATTTTGGTTATAGAGGTAGGGAATTCTCGCTTTATAGAATTGATGCTTTAGTTATGACGCCAAAAGAGCTCCTAATTGTTACTATGACTATTATACTTGGTTTTTAATTTTCTCAAAGCCAAATCGGATTTATAGTCAAGTTGATGTCGTTGGTTCTGAAGATGACTAATCAATTTGGTTCTAGCAGGGCATATCAGACTTTTATTTAATTGAGTGAGTTGCAGAATTTCACTAGAGATTTGGAGACGTTTAGATGCTCTTTCTTTTTTATCTTTTGCTGCCAAGCTAATAAAATGGTTAATCCTGCAAGGAAAAGTAGGAGGTTTATTAAAACCTACAAATATCAAAAGTGTGATAGGGGCATGATCTGACCAAGTGATCAGACCAATATGTGAAGAAATAGTACGGTCATACAAAGGTTTGTCAGTAAAGAACATATCAATTCTAGAATAAGTGGCATGAGGATGAGAAAAAAATGTATAATCCCTTTCAGTCCGATGTTAAAAATGCCACACATCCATCAAACCCTCTTTAGAGATGGTTTGAAACAAATCTGAGAGAGAGTGAGTAGCGCCTGAAGCTGACGAATCAAGAGAGGGCCACATTGTTTTATTATAGTATCCAACCATCAAAAGATAACCCCGTATATGTTGTTGTACCAATCTGAGTATTTTGTTTACAAATCTGGTTTGGTGAGTGTTTGGCGCATAAATGTTAACAATAGTATATTGAATAGTATTAAGTTGACAAACAAAATTAATATAATGCCCTTCCGAGTCTATGTGAACAGAGTCTTGCTTAAAGAGACTCTGTCACCACATTATAAGTGGCCTATCTCCTACATAAGGAGATGGGCGCTATAATGTAGGTGACAGCAGTGCTTTTTATTTAGAAAAACAATCTATTTTTACCACGTTAGGAGCGATTTTTAGCTTTATGCTAATGAGTTTCTTAATGCCCATGTGGGCGTGTTTTTACTTTAGACCAAGTGGGCGTTGTACAGAGGAGTGTATGACGCTGACAAATCAGTGACCAATCAGCGTCATACACTTCTCTCCATGCATTTACACTGCACTAGCGATATAGCTATATCGCTATGTGCAGAAACATAAACACACTATAACGTTACTGCAGTGTCCTGACAATGAATAAACATTACCTCCAGTCAGGACGTGATGTGTATTCAGAATCCTGACACTTCTGAATCTTTTCTGGGAGATTTCCAGCAAGGAAAACGTAATCTCGTTTTAAATGACAGTTTACAGCGTAATCTCGTGAGATTATGTTTGCCTTGCTGGAAATCCCACAGAAAAGATTCAGAAGTGTCAGGATTCTGAATACACATCACGTCCTGGCTGGAGGTAATGTATATTCATTGTCAGGACACTGCAATAACGTTATAGTGTGTTTATGTGGCTGCACATAGCGATATGGCTATATCGCTATCTGCTGTGTAAATGAATGGAGAGAAGTGTATGACGCTGATTGGTCACTGATTGGTCAGCGTCATACACTCCTCTGTACAACGCCCACTTGGTCTAAAGTAAAAACACGCCCACTTGGGCATTAAGAACCTAATTAGCATAAAGCTAAAAATCGCTCAGAAAGTGGTAAAAATAGATCGTTTTTCTAAATAAAAAGCACTGCTGTCACCTACATTACAGCGCCGATCTCCTTATGTAGGAGATAGGACACTTATAATGCGGTGACAGAGCCTCTTTAAAGGCTACTGATTGGTCTATCGCTATAGCTACACCTCGTTTCTTAGAAACGGCCAGAACAGTATAAATATGCGGAAAATTTTTATGCTTAAGCCTAAAGATATCTGATTGGTTCAGATGCGTTTCTTGTAAATAAAATACAGAGGTTTTCAATCTCTTAGCCTCTGCCCACAGCATTGAGCGTTCAAATGGGTGTCACGGCGCGGGGTGTGGACCCACTGGGTCGCACCATGTAGCGGAATAGCAGCTGGCCAAATAGGTACGATACAAAGTCTATAGTCCAGGAAGGGTACCTGAGGCAATACAGACAGTAGCGGTGATTCAGGTTGACGATAGGGCTCCGGCAGCAGGCAGACACCCGGTGGGGCGTGACGCAGTAGAGGCAGCGGAAGACACAACTCGACTTCAACTCTAGATGGCACAGAGGCACAGGATACAGGATACAGGCAGCAGGAACGGGTAACACTGGTGTTAGGGATCTGCCAGGTACTACGTCTAGGTATACTCCTGGGATTAATCAATCCACACCTGAGGCCAGACCTGTTCGACTGACACCATCTCCCACCAACCAGGGTGGCAGGCTCAGGAGTGGGAGAGCCTATCGCGGCCTGGTCAGTCGGAGTTAGCTCCGCCCCCTGTCCTTTATTACCTGCTGTGTTCTCCTCCACAGTGCTTGTAATTCTTTTGGATTCCTGGCCCCACTGCTGCTTGCTCCAGCCTGCTTCTGCCGTGCTTCTGCCTTGCTGCTGTTCTGCTTAACCCGCTTTGCTTTGCCTCCGGCTTGCTTCCTCCTCCGTGCTCACTTGGGAATACTCCACTTCATCCTGGTCCTGACAACTCATTCACCGCTCCGTTTCCTCGCGGCGTTCCGTGGGCTACTGCCCCTTCCCTTGCGTGTTCCCTGTTTGTTCTCCCGTGCACTTAGACAGCGTAGGGACCGCCGCCCAGTTGTACCCCGTCGCCTAGGGCGGGTCGTTGCAAGTAGGCAGGGACAGGGTGGTGGGTAGATTAGGGCTCACTTTCCCTTCACCTCCTTCCTGCCATTACAACTGGGAACTGGAAAACACTGGGAGACCATTTGCAAGACAAACTTTAGGTACACAACAACTCTCAGGCAATGTTCAAGTGGGCAGAGCCCTTTTTTATAGTCCAGCAGCATTCTGGGCTAATTATTGAGTGATGACAGCTGGACGCGTACTAGCCCTTTAAGGCCGTGCAAGCGCGGGCGCGCGTGCCCTGCGGGAAACAGTTCCAGAACATGGAAGTGAGTGCCGGCGTCTCCCTGGAGGGAGATGTCGCCTAGAACACAGATGTCCATGGCCGGGGCCGTCAGAGGGTAAGACTGAGCGACGGCCCTCGGCCAAAGATGTTACAGTGTCCCCCCTCTTACGCCCCCTCTTCTTGGGACCAGAGCGGGAGAGAAATCTCTTCACGAGGACAGGGGCATTGATGTTCTCCTCTGGCTCTCAAGACCTCTCCTCTGGACTAAATCCCCTCCAATCCACCAAATAAAACGTCCTTCCTCCCACTTTCTTGGTGGCCAGGATCTCCCTCACTTCAAAAGTCCCAGACGAACCGCCAGGAGCCACTGCGGAACGAGGAGTCCTGGAGTAGCGGTTCCGGACAACGGGCTTCAGCAAGAAGACATGGAAGGAGTTAGGGATCTTGAAGGTAGGAGGCAGCCGAAGCTTGTACGACACAGGATTGATCTGTAGCAGAATCTCAAAGGGTCCGAGGAACCTGGGAGCAAACTTGCAAGATGGCACCCTCAGCCGAATATTCCTGGAAGACAGCCAGACCTTCGTACCTGGAAGAAACTGGGGAGGTTCTCGTCTTCTAGTGTCTGTTTTTCTCTTCATGCGGTCCACCGCCAGCAGAATAGAAGATCGTGTCTGTTGCCATATCTGTAGAAAGTCCCTGAAGGTAGAGTCAGCTGCAGGCACCTGGGACATACGAGGATGTTGGCCGGAGACGATGAAGAACGGACTGGAGGTGGTTGACTCACTAGTATGGTTATTATAGGAGAACTCAGCCCACGGGAGCAGCGGTACCCAGTCATCATGCCGTCTGGAGACAAAGTGCCGCAGATAGTTCTCAATAATTTGGTTAACCCTTTCGACTTGTCCATTGGACTGAGGATGATAAGCCGAGGAGAAGTCCAACTTTACACTGAGGAGGCCACAGAGTGCTCTCCAGAACTTCGAGGTGAACTGGACTCCTCGATCCGAGACAATATGCAGAGGCAATTCGTGCAGACGGAAGATGTGTTGAACGAAGAGGTCGGCCAGTCGAGCAGCAGAAGGCAGACCAGTCAGGGGAACAAAATTAGCCATTTTAGAAAATTTACCCACCACCACCCAGATCACACTGCATCCCGCAGAGAGAGGCAGATCAGTGACAAAGTCCATAGCAACATGCTGCCAGGGGGCATCGGGCACAGGCATTGGTTGGAGCAGACCGGTCGGTCTGGAGTGGGCAACTTTGTTTGCTGCACACACCGTACAGGAGGAGACAAAGTCCATGACGTCTTTTGGGCGGCGTGGGCCACCAGAACTGATGGCCAATTAGGTCTCGGGTCTTACAGGCACCCGCGTGAACTGCCAGCTTGGGACTGGGACCCCAGCGAAGGATTCTTCCTCTGTCTGCCAGATGTACAAAAAGTCCTTCCTGGAGGAATGTCTCTAACTTGCAGAGGGTTAACAGAGTAGATGCAGGAAGGATCAATAATATTCTGTGAAGACTCCACAGTGTCCTCTGTTTCAAATGTCTGAGACAAGGCATCAGCCCTCACATTCTTGTCGGCAGGTCGGTAGTGGAGTTCAAACCGGAGCCGAGCAAAGAACAGCAGCGACCACCTGGCTTGACGAGGATTCAGCCGTTGAGCCGTCTGTAGATAGGTCAGGTTCTTATGGTCCGTGAAGACCAGAATAGGATGAGCTGCGGCTTTCCACTCCTGCAGGGCCAGCTTCATGGCCAGTAACTCCCGATCCCCAATCGAGTAGTTGCGCTCTGTGGGAGAAAACAGCTTAGAATAGTAGCCACATACCACAGTCTTACCTTTTGAACCTCTCTGGAACAAAAGTGCACTGGCACCAACAGAGGAAGTGTCCACCTCCAATGAAAACTGTAGGGACACATCAGGGTAATGAAGAATAGAGGCTGACGTGAAGGCCTTTTTTAAGGTTTTAAATGCAACTTCCACCTCTGGAGTCCATACCTTGGCATTCATACCGTTTTTAGTGAGGGTGGAGATGGGAGCAGTCAAAGAAGAGAAGTTGAAGTTGGCGAATCCCAGGAAGCGTTGTATGGCCCTTAAGCCTTGGGGGGTGGCCATTCCAGTACAGCCTTTACCGTCTCAGGGTCCATTTTGAGACCCTGATCAGAGATGATATAGCCCAGGAAGGGTAGAGATTTCTCTTCGAACACGCACTTCTCCAGCTTGGCGTAAAGATGATTCTCCCTTAATCGAAGCAACACCTGGCGGACATGACCCTGATGAGTCACAAGATCTGGGGAAAAAATCTAAATATCATCGAGATACACCACAACACAGACATAGAGGAGATAATGAAAAATGTAATTGACAAATTCTTGAAACACCGTGGGGGCGTTACACAGGCCGAAGGGCATGACCAGATATTCGTAGTGTCCATCACGTGTATTAAATGCAGTCTTCCACTCGTCACTCTGACGAATCTGGATTAGATTCTAAGCCCCCCGCAGCTCTAGCTTGGAAAAAAAATTTGCCACCCCGTATGCGATCAAACAGTTCTGAAATCAAAGGCAAAGGGTACCTGTTTTTCACCGTAATCTAGTTGAGGCCTCTGTAGTCAATGCAGGGTCGGAGGGATCCATATTTCTTCTTGACAAAGAAAAACCCGGCTCCGGCCGGGATGAGGATTTTCGTATGAAGCCCCTCTCCAGATTCTCCTTAATGTAGGCTGACATACACTGGGTCTCAGGCAAGGAGAGAGGGTATACTCTACCGCGAGGAGGGGACGAATCAGGAACCAAGTCGATAGGGCAATCATATGCTCGATGTGGTGGCAATGTCTCTGCTTCCTTCTTGTTGAAGACATCTGCGAACTGAGATTAACAAGGAGGCAACCCTGCCAGTAACTGATGCAGAGGAGACTGAGGCGGATGAACATGCACCAGACAGCGGTCGAGAGACTTGGGGCCCCACTGGAGAACCTCTCCAGAGTTCCAATCCAGGACTGGGGCATGTAGACGGAGCCAAGGCAAACCCAGCAGCACGGGGTTGACGGCCTTGGGCAGGACAAACAGGGAGATGAGTTCAGAGTGAAGGACTCCCACTTGGAGTCTTAACGGCTTGGTCACAGACAAAACTGGGTCGGGCAAAGGCAGTCCATCTACCGAGGCAATGAACAACGGTCTTTCCAGCAGAACAGTGGGCAACTGAAGAAGATCCACAAGGTCTTGACAGATGAAATTGGCTGCAGAGCCAGAGTCCAGGTAGGCAGACACTGGATGAGGTCTCTCGCCAGCGACGATGGTAACAGGAATGTTTAGAGGAGATTTCTCTATTAAATGTAGTATCGCCCAGGGTTTGCGTTTCTTGGCTTCTGGGGACAGAGACACACAACATGGCCAGCAGTAGAAGAAGGCAAGAGGGGTTGCTGGAAGTTGGGCGCCAGTCTAGGAAGCCGTCTCTCCTGTCGAACCTCTTGAGATCTCTCTCTGAGCCTTATGTCCACTCGAGTAGCAAGTAGAATCAGGTCGTCCAAGGCAGCTGGTAGATCTCGAGCAGCAAGTTCATCCTTGATCTCGGGCGAAAGGCCATGCCAGAAGGATGCTACCAAGGCCTCATTGTTCCAGGACAATTCTCCTGCCAGGGTCCGGAACTGCATGGTGTATTCGCCCACGAAGGCGTCCTCCTGGCGAAGGTTAAAGATAGCAGTGGCTGCCGACGAGACTCGTCCAGGCTCCTCAAAAACGGTATGGAACAACCGCACGAACCCCTGGAAGTCTCTGGTCTTGGGTCCCTGTCGTTCCCAGATTGGATTCGCCCATGCCAGGGCCTTGCCGGCAAGTAGAGATATAATGAAGGTGATCCTGGCTCGGTCCGAAGGGAATGCTCGGGCATGCAGAGTGAAGTGGATATGGCATTGGTTCAGAAACCCCCTGCACGAACTTGCCTCTCCATGGAACCGAGATGGCAATGGCAGCGAGAACCGAGGATCCGAACCGGAGCTGCCAAGAGGTGTAGCAGGACGGTTGATCGGAGGAGCTTGAATAGGAGCAGTGAAGAAAGTAGCTAGCGGCCCTAGCTGCTGTGCTATGGACTCTACTGCCACAAGGAGTTGATCCTGTCGTGCTCGCAGATCCTGCAGGTCCGCCTGCATGGTGTAAAGGATCTGCCAGACACAGCTTCTGTGTCGACGCCCGTGGGTAATCAGTCTGTACCTGCTCCTAAGTCTGAGAGAGTGACACGATCTTCTACCAGTCAGGCTGGGAGGCTGAGGAGTGGGAGAGCCTATCACAGCCTGGCCAGACAGGGGCTAGCTCCCGCCCTCTGTCTATTTATACCTGCATTTCCTGCTCCTCCAGTGCCTGTAATTCTTTCCTGTTTCCTGGCTCTGCTGCTCCTGCTATGATTATTGACCTTGCTTCGTTTTGACCCTGGCTTTACTGACTACGCTCCTGCTCTGCGATTTGTACCTCATACACTCCTGGTTTGACTCGACTCGTTCACTACTCTTGTTGCTCACTGTGTTGCCGTGGGCAACCGCCCCATTTCCCTTAGCTTCTGTGTACCCTTGTCTGTTTGTCTGTCATGCACTTATTGAGCGTAGGGACCGTCGCCCAGTTGTACGCCGTCGCCTAGGACGGGCTGTTGCAAGTAGGCAGGGACTGAGTGGCGGGTAGATTAGGGCTCACCTGTCTGTCTCCCTACCCCGTCATTACACATGGCTTGGGAGGGTGTTATGCCCTTGAATTGACCAGCGGGGTCCTTGGCCTGAGCGTACTGTCACGGCGCGGGGTGTGGCCCACCAGGCCATACCGCGTAGCGGTTTAGCAGCTGGCCAACTAGGTACAAAACAATGTCTATAGTCCAGAACGGGTACCTGAAGCAATGTAGACAGTAGCGGAGACACAACTTGACTATCACTGTAGAGGGCTAGTAGATGCAGCGGAAGACACGACTTGACTCTCTCTGTAGATACGATAGCACGGGATATAGGGTACAGGCAGCAGGAACGGGTAACACTGGGAACTGGAAAACACTGGGAGACCATTTTCAAGACAAAATTTAGGTAGACAACAAATCTCAGGCAAGGATCAAGTGGGCAGAGCCCTTTTTATAGTCCAGCAGCAATCTGGGCTAATTATTGAGTAATCACAGCTGGACCCGCACTGGCCCTTTAAGGCCGTGCACGCACGGGCACGCACGCCCTTCGGGAAACAGTCCCAGAACACAGAAGTGAGTACCGGCGTCTCCCTGGTGGGAGATGTCGCCGAGAATATCCATGGCCGGGGCCATCAGAGGGTAAGTCTGGGCGATGGCCCTCGGCCATAGACGTTACACAGGGTAATAATGGGGGTTAGTGTTAGCCTCTGCACCAGCTAACACTAAGCCCCGCCTTAGTAATGGACGCTGTCAATCAGCCAGCGTCCATTACTAAAGTGGTAGTAATAAAATGTAAAAGAAAATACAGACATAAATAAAATTTAAAAAACCCTACACAGCTCGTCTCCTCTTCTTCCCTGCCAGCGGCTGCTGTGCAGTCACATCTATCTAAAATGGTGACCGTGGAACCGGAAACTGAGACTAGTCAGGAGATTGTTAACCCTGAGCACTACATTAAGCATCCACTACAGAACAGATGGGCCCGGTGGTTCTTCAAAAATGACAAAAGCAAAACTTGGCAGGCCAGTCTTCGTGTAATTTCAAAGTTTGACACAGTTGAAGATTTTTGGGTGCTTTACAATCATATCCAGTTGTCTAGTAACTTATTGTCAGGTTGTGACTACTCGCTCTTTAAGGATGGGATTGAACCCATGTGGGAGGATGAAAAGAATAAGCGTGGAGGAAGATGGCTAATTACTCTGAATAAACAGCAAAGAAGAAATGACCTAGATCGCTTTTGGTTAGAAACGCTCATGTGCCTTATTGGAGAGTCCTTTGATGAACACAGTGATGATTTATGTGGAGCTTTCTAAATGTTAGAGCAAAAGGAGATAAAATAACGATCTGGACTACTGAATGTGAAAACAGGGACGCTGTTACACATATAGGGAGAGTTTACAAGGAAAGGTTAGGACTTCCCCCAAAAGTAGTGCTTGGATACCAGTCCCATGCAGACACGGCTACGAAGAGCGGCTCCATCACTAAGAAAAGGATTTGTTGTTTAAGAAGACGCCTTCTGAGTATTCTTTCATAGGAGACTGCGTCAAGCAATCGTGACTTGGGAGCTGTACCAAAGTCTATAAAAGATCAGAGTGGACTGCATTTAAGCCCCACCTTAGTAATGGACGCTGTCAATCACCTCAATATTGCTAAGAATCGTGAAAAGTCATTTGCCTTTTGTCTTGTGCTATATTCAAATTCCCTCACGTTTTATTTTTTTATTTTATTTTTGGTAAAAATAAGTTATCTAATCAAAACATTTCAACACGAAAATGCCCTTCCTCCCAGTTCATAGGTTGCCCATGTTATCTCTGCAATAGTCCTTTTTTGCCTGATTACTAGTACAGAAATATTTATCCAGAGTGTGCGCCTGCAACTCACACAGGAAAAATAATCTTTATATTTGCATTGTATTCAGTTACAATAGTTTGCTGATTTGCAAGGCGGAGGATTAAAATGCATTCAAACTTAAAAAAAAAAAACCCACACAACCCTCATTAACCATTTTATTCAAATTTAAAAAAGCCGTCATCGAAGTAGTCCTCAAATCTGACGTAGTCCAACGACCGAACCTGTAAAAAAACACAAACACAAAAAAAACCCATTAGTAACACAATTTAGGCTTAGATAATGTGTGATACTGTCTGTTAGACCATGTATCTAGGCCTACCACAAGGTAGGCTTAGATACAGGGCCCCAGCAGACAGTAATCTTATACTGTATAAAATTACGGTCTGCTTGGGCCCTGTATCTAAGCCTACTATGTGGTAAGTTTAGATACAGGGCCCATCAGACAGGATCAGACATGGGCCATGTATCTAAGAATACCATGTGGTAGGCTTAGATACAGGGTCCATGTGTGACACGGTCTGTTAGACCCTGTAGCTAAGCCTACCACAAGGCATTTTTCTTTTACGTCGTTCACCAAGCAGTTTATACTCCGTACACCAAAGCATTATTGCCAGTGAGTAACAAACTAAAAAGCAATCTATTAGGCCGTTCCTTCAGCACTTTGGACGCCTATTTGTAGAATGGCACAGCTAAATTTGACAAACAGTTATGTCCAAATACGGGAAGGGGTTAAAACAACACCCCTATAGCAGAGTTGTTGCCAGGCTTTCCTTTACCTGGGGTGAAGTTTCAGTTTGTTGCCCTAGCCCTGTATGTAAATACGCTGGCCAAAGCAGAGTGGCTTGTTGTTGTCAGTCCCTTTTGGCACCCAGCACCCCAGGACACATGACACGCCAGTCCCTTCCCAATGTATGCCGCTACTCCAGGCAAATCTGATATGCTATGCAGGAACAGACACTCACAGCAGAGGACCCCTGTTCTGAACAGAACCTCAGTAGTATAAAAGTGGATACTTCTGTGTCGACTGAGGGTATGTTCACACAATGTTTTCAGACATAATTCGGGCGTTTTACGCCTCGAATTACACCTGAAAAAACGCCTCTAATACGCCTACAAACATCTGCCCATTGCTTGCAATGGGTTTTACGATGTTCTGTTCCCACGCGCTTTTATTTTACACGTCGCTGTCAAAATACGGCGTGTAAAATGACGGGTCATCAAAAGAAGTGCAGGACACTTCTTGGGATATTTTTGGAGGTGTTTTTCATTGACTCCATTGAAAAACAGCTCCAAAAACGGCCACGAAAAACGCGAGTTGTTAAAAAAACCTCTGAAAATCAGGAGCTGTTTTCGCCTGAAAACACCTCCATATTTTCAAACATTTTTGCTCACTGCGTGTGAACATACCCTTATAATACAATCAGAGACGGTCAAGTATGAAGAGCATCCATATAATACTTAGGGTATGTTCACACACACTATTTACGGGCGTAATTCGGGCGTTTTTGCCCCGAATTACATCCGAAATAGCGGCTCAAAAGCGTCGGCAAACATCTGCCCATTCATTAGAATGGGTCTTACGATGTTCTGTGCAGACGGTCATTTTTTTTACGCCCCGCTGTCAAAAGGCGAGGCGTAAAAAAGACGCCCGCGTCAAAGAAGTGCCTGTCACTTCTTCAGACGTAAATGTAGCCGTTTTCCATGGACTCCATGGAAAACCAGCCCCATTTAACGTCCGTAATGGACGCAGCAAAAAGCGCCTCAACATGCCATTACGGCTGAAATTACGGTGCTGTTTTCTCCTGAAAACAGCCCCGTAATTTCAGCCGTTACGGACGCTGCCGTGTGAACATACCCTCAGGGTATGTTCACACGTGCACGTCTGTTACGGCTGAAATTACAGAGCTGTTTTCAGGAGAAAACAGCTCCTGAATTTCAGACGTAATGGCATGTCCAGGCGTTTTTTGCAGCGTTACGGACGTAATTGGAGCTGTTTTTCTATGGAGTCAGTGGAAAACGGCTCCAATTACGTCCCAAGATGTGACATGCACTTCTTTGACACGGGCGTCATCTGACAGCGGCGCGTAAAAAAAATGACCGTCTGCACAGTACATCGTAAAACCCATTCAAATGAATGGGCAGATGTTTGCCGACGCTTTCAAGCAGTATTTTCGGCCGTAATTCCAGGCGTAAAACGCCTGAATTACGTCCGTAAATAGTGCGTGTGAACATACCCTTAGAAGACATAATTGTTCTATCATAAAAGCGAAAATCTGCAACACCTACATGTATATATACAGGGCTCATACAGACGAGCGTGTTCCTCGTCCGTGTGCTGTCTGTTAAAACTCACAGCACACGGACCCATTCATTTTGATGGGGCTATTTAGACATGCGTGGGTTTTCACGCAGCGTGTGTCCGTTGCAGGAAACTCACTGCATGTCCTATATTGCTGCTTTTTCACGCACCTAGTAGCCCATTGAAATCTATGGGTGTGTGAAAACCACGCACCGCACACGGATGCTGTTTGTGTTTCACGCATTAGTTACAAAGAAATGCAGACAAAGAAAAAAAAAAAGTGCTTGCACGGACGTGAAAAAACACATGCCACACGCAAAGCACACTGATGCCAATACACAACGCACACTGATGGCACACGGACATGAAATGTAGCAAAAACGCTGCCTCTTCTACGCGCGCAAATCGGATATGATCGTCTGAATGTAGCCTTAAGGTATGTTCACACAGCTTATTTTCTGACGTTTTTCGAGCCGTAAACGGACGAAAAATGGCAGAAAAATTGGAAGCGGAACGCCTCCAAACATCTGGCCATTGATTTCAATGATAAAACGGCGATCTGTTCCAACGGAGCGTTTTTCGCTCCGTTTTTTTACATTTAAAAAAACGGGCGCGAAAAAAAAGTGCCGGTCACTTCTTGGGACGTTTTTGGAGACGTTTTTCATTGACTCTATCGAAAAAAGCTCCAAAAACGTCCGTAAAAAACGCCACGAAAATCGCGAGTGGCTTAAAAAACATCTGAAAATCAGGAGCTGTGTTCGCCTGAAAACAGCTCCGTAATTTCAGACGTATTTTGCTACTGCGTAAAAAATGCCGTGAAAAATGCTCCGTCGGATTCCGATTTTTCGGGTAAAACGCCCGAATTATGTCTGAAAACAGTGCGTGTGAACATACCCAAAGGCTGGGTTTCAAACAACCTATTTTCAGACGTAAACAAGGCGTATTATGCCTCGTTTTACGTCTGAAAATAGGGCTACAATACGTCGGCAAACATCTGCCCATTCATTTGAATGGGTTAGCCGACGTACTGTGCAGACAACCTGTCATTTACGCGTCGTCGTTTCACAGCTGTCAAACGACGACGCGTAAAAATACAGCCTCGTCAAAAGAAGTGCAGGACACTTCTTTCAGACGTAATTTGAGCCGTTCTTCATTGAACTCAATGAAGCACAGCTCAAAATTTACGGCTGTCAGAGAAGCCTCGCAAAATGCGAGGAGGAGGAATTACGGCTGAAACGAGGCAGCTGTTTTCTCCTGAAAACAGTCTGTCATTTCAGCCGTAAAAGCCTCTCATCGTGTGCACATACCCTAACTCTTCTACTTAAAGGGATATTCCCATCTCAGAAATCTATGGTATATTTACAGGTTATGCCATAAATGTCTGACAGGTGCGTGCTCAACTAATTCAGTAACTTCCATAGAAGTAAATGGGGAGAGCCATGCACATGCACACTACCTCTACAATCATCCTCACCAGGTGGGACAGGCAGGGCCGCCATCAGGGGGGTATTAGGGGTACTCCTGTAGGGGGCCCGGCCAAACTTAATTGAAAGGGGGGCCCGGCAACTGCCGCGACTTGCCTTTGGTAGAAAAAAACAGGCCCCTGCAATGGGGCCTGTTTTTTTCACCAAAACAATGTTGTGAGCTGCGGGCCCCCCTCTCGTGAAACACCGCCGTGAGCTGCGGGCCCCCTCTCATCACCGCCGCGAAACACCGCCCGCTTGCGCGCGTACGAGCGCAAGCGCGCGCGCCCACGCGCGAACGACCAGGCGCGCCGCCGAGAGGGAGGCGGTGCGCCCGCAACACAAGATCTAGGGGGAAGGACAGCCACACTGGACAGCGGCGCAGTCTACTTACCTGCTGGCCCGCCTCCGACTCGTCCTCCTCGTCCGCCTCCGCCTCCTCGTCCTCCTCGTCCGACTCCGCCTCCTCCTCCTTCTTCTTCAGAGCGTGGCTGCGTAAGGCGAGGGGGAGGAGTCTAGTTGTTGCGCGGCGGCAGTTCTACGATCCCCGCCATTTTCTGGAGCCTGGAGCCTGGAGGCTGGAGGCTGGAGGTGAAGGACGACATCTGGACCGAAGACATCGCCTGACGAGGACTGGAGTGGGAGCAGCTCTTCTGACACGGTGAGTAAAGTGTCTCAAAGTGCTGTTTATGTATGGCCCTGTTCACACAGTATTTTGCAGGCCGAAAAAATCTGCCTCAAAATTCCTTAAAGAATTTTGAGTCAGATTTTGACCTGCCCACACTATCTTGCCGCGTTTTTTTGCTGCGTTTTTTGCCCGCGGCGATTGAGGACAACAGACAAAAAATGCAGCGAAAAATGCATTTTCTGCCTCCCATTGATTTCGATGGCAGGTCAGAGGCGGAACCGCGGCAAGAAAGGACGTGCTGCTTTTTCTTTTTTCTGCGACTGGCTCCCATTGATTTCAGATTAAATCAATGGGAGGCGGTTTTGGAAGTTGTTTGGTGCTGATTCTGACGCAGTGTCCGAGTCAATATCAAGGCCCAAAAACTCTGTGAACTGGGCCTTATTGTTAGGGCTTATTCAGACGAACGTGTAATACATCCGTGCAACGTGCATGATTTACACGCGCCTCGCACGGACCTATGTTAGTCTATGGGGCCGTGCGGACTGTCAGTGATTTTCACGCAGCGTGTGTCCGTGTGTCCGCTGCGTAAAACTCACGACATGTCCGATATTTGTGCATTGTTCGCGCATCACGCACCCATTGAAGTCAATGGGTGCGTGAAAATCACGCCCAGCACTTCCGCAGCCGTATAAACTATGAATGAAAACAGAAATGCACCACGTGCTACAAACATACAAACAGAGTGTCATAATGATGGCGGCTGCGCGAAAATCACACAGCCGCACATCATACGCTGCTGACACACGGAGCTGTTATGGACATTTTGCATGCGCAAAACGCCACGTTTTTGCGCACGCAAAAAGCACACGCTCGTGTAAATCCGGCCTTAGGGTAGGAACACACTAGGCATGAACGCTGCGGATTTTATGCAACACATTTTATTGTGGAAAATCCGCAGCGTATCACAGTCGCAGCAGAGTGGATGAGATATGAACAAATCTCATCCACACGCTGCAAAAATAATGGACCTGCAGTGTGGCTTTTGGCTTTTTAAGCCGCAGCGTGTCAATGTATTCTGTGGGATCGCTGCTCCTCTGTTGCGGAAATGCTGCGGTTCTGCCGCAAAAATCACAAATGAGAAAAAAAAAAGGTACTTTTTTACATTTATAAAAAAGTTTAGACTTACCCCGGCCGTAGTCCTGGTGACGCGATCCTCTATTCTTAGCGCAGCCCCGCCTCCTGTCATGACGCTTCATCCCATGTGACCGCTGCAGCAGTCACATGGTCTACAGCGTCATCCTAGGAGGCGGGGCTACGTTCAGAAGAGAGAGACGCGTCACCTAAACTACGGCCGGGGCAAGTCTAAACTTTTTTTTCCCTGCAGGATTCCCGCAGCGGACACGCCTCACGAAACCTGCGCCACTATTTGGTGCGGTTTTGCTGTCGGAATTCCCTGCGGCTACCGGGGCGGATAAGCTGTGTAGTTTTACTCAGCATATCCGCCTAGTGTGTCCCTTATGATGTCGCTCCTGGAGCTGCTGCCGGTCTCTAAATAGGCAATTGGTCCAGTAGAATTTGGAATTATTTTTTTTTGTGAACCAGCTTAAAAAAATACAAAACTTTTGTGTTAGGGCCTATTCACATAACCGTTCGCTTCCGTTCCGGGGTTCCGTCTGAGGTTTCTGTCGGGTGAACCCCGCAACGGAAAGTGAAAGTGACAGCACAGCTTCCGTTTCAGTCACCATTGATCTCAATGGTGACGGAAACATCGCTAATGGTTTCCGTTCGTCACCATTCCGGCTGGTTTTCGGACGGAATCAATAGCGTAGTCGACTGCGCTAATGGTGATGGAAATGGAAGCTGTGCTGTCACTTTCACTTTCCGTTGCGGGGTTCACCCGACGGAAACCTCAGACGGAACCCCGTGATGGAAGCGAACGGTGATGTGAACAGGCCCTAACACAAAAGTTTTGTATTTTTTTAAGCTTGTTCACAAAAAAATATAATTCCAAATTCTACTGGACCAACTGCCTATTTAGAGACCGGCAGCAGCTCCAGGAGCGACATCATAAGGGACACACTAGGCGGATATGCTGAGTAAAACTACACAGCTTATCCGCCCCTGTAGTCGCAGGGAATTCTGCCAGCAAAACCGCACCAAATAGTGGCTCAGGTTTCGTGAGGCGTGTCCGCTGCGGGAATCCTGCAGGGAAAAAAAAGTTTAGACTTGCCCCGGCCGTAGTCCTGGTGACGCATCTCTCTCTTCTGAACGTAACCCCGCCTCCTGGGATGACGCGGTAGACCATGTGACTGCTGCAGAAGTCACATGGGATGAAACGTCATGACAGGAGGCGGGGCTGCGCTAAGAATAGAGGATCGCGTCACCAGGACTACGGCCGGGGCAAGTCTAAACTTTTTTATAAATTTAAAAAAGTGCCTTTTTTTTTTCTCATTTGTGATTTTTGCGGCAGAACCGCAGCATTTCCGCAACAGAGGAGCAGCGATCCCACAGAATACATTGACATGCTGCAGCTTAAAAAGGCAAAAGCCACACTGCAGGTCCATTTTTTTTGCAGCGTGTGGATGAGATTTGTTCAAATCTCATCCACTCTGCTGCGACTGTGATACGCTGCGGATTTTCCACAATAAAATGTGTTGCATAAAATCCGCAGCGTTCATGCCTAGTGTGTTCCTACCCTAAGGCCGGATTTACACGAGCGTGTGCTTTTTTGCGTGTGCAAAAACGTGGCGTTTTGCGCATGCAAAAGGTACATAACAGCTCCGTGTGGCAGCAGCGTATGATGCGTGGCTGCGTGATTTTCGCGCAGCCGCCATCATTATGACACTCTGTTTGTATGTTTGTAGCACGTGGTGCTTTTCTGTTTTCATTCATAGTTTATACTGCTGCGGAAGTGCTGGGCGTGATTTTCACGCACCCATTGACTTCAATGGGTGCGTGATGCGCGAACAATGCACAAATATCGGACATGTCGTGAGTTTTACGCAGCGGACTCACGCTGCGTGAAAATCACTGACAGTCCGCACGGCCCCATAGAGTAACATAGGTCCGTGCGAGGCACGTGAAAATCACGGGCGTTGCACGGATGTATTACACGTTCATCTGAATAAGCCCTAACAATAAGGGGGGATTCACACGAGCGTGTATTCGGTCCGTGCGGGCCGCGTGGTTTTCACGCGGCACGCATGGACCAATACAAGTCTATGGGGCAGTACAGACAGTCCGTGCTTTTTGCGCAGCGTTTGTCTGCTGCGCAAAAAGCGCGACAGGTTCAATAACTCTGCGTATTTCGCGCATCACGCACCCATTGAAGTCAATGGGTGCGTGAAAATCACGCGCACCACACGGAAGCACTTCCGTGGGACGAGCGTGATTCGCGCAACAGCAGTGAAAAGGATGAATGAAAACAGAAAAGCACCACGTGCTTTTCTGTTTCCGAACATCCAAACGGAGTGTCTTTGCGATGAGCGAAGCCGGACAAGCGTACCGAACTTCACCGGGTTCGGCAAAACTCGTTTTGGCCGAACCCGGCAAAAAAATGATCGGTACGCGACGTCAGGAGATAGTCACTGTCCATGGTGCTGAAAGAGTTAAACTGTTTCAGCACCATGGACCGTGACTTCCGATCCCAATATACATGAACCTGTAGAAAAAAAAAACGAAGTTTTGACTTACCGCTAACTCCCGGCTTCTTCCTCCAGTCTGACCTCCCGGGATGACAATTAAGTCCAAGTGACAGCTCCAGCCAATCACAGGCCAAGCACAGGCTGCAGCGGTCACATGGACTGGCGCGCCATCCAGGGAGGTGGGGCCCGATGTCAAGAGAGGCGCGTCACCAAGGACGCGTCACCAAGGACGCGTCACCAAGGCAACGGCCGGGAAGTTCTCGGTAAGTACGAACTTTTTCTTTTTTTTCTACAGGTTTTGCGATATTGTGTTCGGCATTCACTGTCGAGGGTGCTGAAAGAGTTAGCTCTTTCAGCACCTTGAACAGTGACGGCCGTCGACTAGCCTCATCTCTATGATGGCGGCTGCGCGAAAATCACTCAGCCGCGCATCAGACACGGATGACACACGCCGCTGTCAAATGGTTTTTGCGCGCGCAAAACGCCGCGTTGTTTGCGCGCGCAAAAACGCAACGCTCGTGTGAATCTGCCCTAAGGCCCAGTTCACAGAGTTTTTGGGCCTTGATATTGACTCGGACACTGCGTCAGAATCAGCACCAAAAAACTTCCAAAACCGCCTCCTATTGATTTAATCTGAAATCAATGGGAGCCAGTCGCAGAAAAAATGAAAAGCAGCACGTCCTTTCTTGCCGCGGTTCTGCCTCTGACCTCCCATCTAAATCAATGGGAGGCAGAAAATGCATTTTTCCCTGCGTTTTTTGTCTGCTGTCATCAATCGCCGCGGGCAAAAAACGCGGCAAGATAGTGTGGGCAGGTCAAAATCTGCCTCAAAATTCGGTGCGCGGTTCCAGGCGGTCGCCGGTGCGCATGCGCGGGAGTTTGCGGGTGCATGCAATCGGTCGCACGGGTGGCTGTGTTTGACGGCCCCCATGACGACCCCCATGCTACCCAGGGCCGCCATCAGGGGGGGTATTAGGGGTACTGATGTGAGAGGCCCGGCCAAACCTAATTGAAAGGGGGGCCCGCAGCTCATGACATTCTTTTTGTGAAAAAAACGGGCCCCATTGCAGGGGCCTGTTTTTTTTCTACCAAAGGCAAGTCGCGGCAGTTTGCCGGGCCCCCTTTTCAATTAGGTTTGGCCGGGCCTCTGACATCAGTACCCCTAATACCCCCCCTGATGGCGGCCCTGGGTACCATGATATAGTGCTGGACGGAGTACCGTTAACAGGCGGTGCCATGGTAGGGGGGCCCAGAAAATTTAGCTGTAGGGGGCCCTGAAATTCCTGATGGCGGCCCTGGGGACAGGGGTCGAGGTACCCACGTTCTCCACATAGGTGCGGGTTCTAGGGGTGGGATTCATACTTCCCAACATTTGAATCTCTATTTGTGGGTCTTATCAAACCCTGATCCGCCCAGGATCACCCACAAAACCTCCTGCAGATATGCCTTAAATGTCAGAAAAGGGAATACCCCTAACTCCTAAAGGACCAGCCTATTTTGGGCATTCCTGACCAATCACTTTTTATTATTTTTTATATCTTTTTATGTTTTACTACTTTTGCACAATAGTAGCGTATTTTATTGAAAAATTATAATTTTTATCTCATTGCATTCCAAGAGCCATGCCTTTTATATTTTCCCATCATCGTAGCCACGTGAGGGATTGTTTTTTTGAAGAACGAATAATATTGTTTATTGGAATTTTAGGGTACATATAATTTATAGATAAACGTTTATTATTTTATTTTTTCGGGGAGAAAAAAACCCACTCAGCAATTCCGCCAATGTTATTAGTAATCTGTCATACTCCCTAGGGGCACCGTTGGACTGGCCCAACGGGGGATCCAGTGTGAGTGGCGTCAGTGAGGTATGTGTCCTGTGTGAGTGGTGTCAGTGAGGTATGTGTCCAGTGTGAGTGGTGTCAGTGAGGTATGTGTCCAGTGTGAGTGGTGTCAGTGAGGTATGTGTCCAGTGTGAGTGGCGTCTGTCCGGTATGTGTCCAGTGTGAGTGGCGCCTTTGCGGTATGTGTTCAGTGTGAGTTGCGCCTTTGTGGTATGTGTTCAGTGTGAGTGGCGTCTGTGCGGTATGTGTCCAGGGTGAGTGGCGTGTGTGCAGTATGGGTCAGTGTGTAAATAGCATCTGTGCGGTGTGAGTGGATGTGTAGTATGTGGTCAGTGTGTGTCCAATTTATGAGTGGTGTCTGTGTGTGGCATGTGTCCAGTGTGTTAACTGCGTTGTGGGAATGGTGTGTGCCCGCCGAGTGGCATGTTTTCAATGTCCTATTTGCATATGCAAAAGGACATTCTTATAATGCATATTAACGTCCGTATTGCGTCCGTGTGGTTTCCGTGTGTCATCCATTTTTCTCGTCCGTTCTGTTCTTTTTATGCACTTCCAGGTTTCACTTTTCTTTTTTTCTCTGCATTTCTTATCAACCGTTCAGTTGAAAACAGACAGCAGACGGATGTTGGCCATGTGCTGTCTGTTTTATTTTCACGCACCTATAGACTTCAATGGATGAGTATGGTCCGGAATAGCAGACCAGAGTAGAACATGCTGTGAGTTTCTTGCAACAGACACACACTCCATAAAAAACCCGGATGTGTGAATAACTCCAATTCACTTGTATGGGTCAGTGTGCTGTCCGGTATTAAAACCAACAGAACATGGACGGTAAATACGTGTGAATTAGGCTGGGTTCACACGTGGCGGAATTTCACTTAAATTCCGCTGCGGACACTCCGCAGCGTTAATCCGCAGTGGAGCCGTTTGTCCATTGACTTCCACTTTAATTTAGCAGTGTTCGTTTAGACGATGCGTAAAATTCCGCTGCGGAGCATAGGCTGCGGAGCGGAATTTGATGTCCGCAGCATGCTCTGTCTGTTGCGGAGCAGTGGCGGACTCATGGCGGAATTTCTCCATTGACTTCAATGGAGATTCTAATTTCCGCAATAAAGTCTGCAGCTGTCATGCACATGTTATGTGTGCTGCGGATGTGTTTTGCTTTTTTAACTTGACATTTCTTCATTCTGGCTGGACCTATGTATTTCTAGGTCTACAGCCAGACTGAGGAAGTCAATGGGGCTCCCGTAATGACGGGAGCGTTGCTAGGAGACGTCTGTAAATAGTCACTGTCCAGGGTGCTGAAAGAGTTAAGCGATCGGCAGTAACTGTTTCTGCACCCGGGACAGTGACTACCGATCCCAATATACAGCAACCTGTAAAAAAATATAAGTTCATACTTACCGAGAACTCCCTGCTTCTGTCTCCAGTCCGGCCTCCCAGGATGACGTTTCAGTCTAAGTGACGGCTGCAGCCAATCACAGGCCAAGCACAGGCTGCAGCGGTCACATGGACTGGCGCATCATCCAGGGAGGTCGGGCTGGATGCCGAAAGAGGGACGCGTCACCAAGACAACGGCCGGTAAGTATGAAATTCGTTTACTTTCACTAGGGAAAGTGCTGTCCCTTCTCTCTATACTGCACTGATAGGGAGAAGGGAAGCACTTTTCCCGCAGTCCGCAGCAGCTAGTCCGCATCAATTTTCTGCACATTTTGGGCAGATGCGCCGCAGAATCTGCAACGCAGATTCTGTGTGGCATTGATGCGGACAGTTGCGGAGGAAATCCGCCACGTGTGGCCATGCCCTAAGGCCTTATACTGTAACAATTTGGTATATCTTTTCTCATCTTGGTTAAATGGGTATTCCCAACTTAGACATTTTTGGGATATCCACAGGTTATGCCATAAATTTCTACTAGATTCGGGTCCCAACTCTGGGACCCGCACTTATATCGAGAACAGGGTTAGTTCTAGAAACCTAGGTTACGTACTGTATGTATGTAACCTTAGTACAGTAGAGACATAGTAAGCGGATAAGCAGAGGTTGCATTGTATAACTGTGACTTTCAATATTTTATCAGGTCTTGTATCCTGGACGCAGTGGTCACTGATAACAGAGGTTTGCCAAATGTCAAACCCTCTGCCTTGTAATAGATAAATTGCCAGTTACATGGTTTAAAGCCCAATCAGCAAACTGCATGCTGAAGAAGCAAAAACCCAGCACTGCCAGGTGTGTGACGTCATCCTACACGTGTCACACCCAATACACCCAGTGCAGCAAACGTCTACGGTCCGCCCTGATGATTTTATGTAATAACTGCCTCCACCAGAGCAACAAAGTTTTTTATATGTTGTATAGAAACCCTGCATAATTTAGCCCACCTTACTAATTCATCGCAAGTGACATATCTTATGCAATGTGTTGCGATGTGATCTCGTGAGATCACAACTCACACTCACATGTGATATGCTACCTGCGATATTTGTAAGAAGGGGAGGTTATTCAATTGGTTTTAATGCAATTATTGCATTATTATTTTTTTGGGAATCGTATAACATCGCATGTGCACATGTAATTTATTCCTGTTTTATATCATTACTGCATTTTCAAGACCACGCTCAAGTGCAATTATCACATGAGCTTAATCGCTGGGTTTTAAAAGAGGAAGAAATTCGAAAATAAAGTATGCTTTTTTTTTCTAGAAACAGAGCCACCATTGTTCTTGGGCTTAGTCTGATATTGGAGCTCAGCCACATTCATGTGAATATAATTAAGCTGCAATTCCAGACACTGCCTATACACAATAGTTGCGCTGTATATATATATATATATATATATATATATATATATATATATATATATATATATATATATATTGTTTGTAAAAATAAAACACTTTTTTTTTCCTAATCTCATGTAACCACTTTAATCCTCTCACCTCTGCTTGTAATATTTTTTATTGCTGGTAATAGTGTTGTTTTATACCCTGCGCCATGATCTTGTCGGGCACTGCTGTGCTGGGAGTAGTCAAACTGCTCAGTACACAAATAGGGAGAGACCTGATGATATAGATTTGTCTTTATTTCCCCTCGGATTCTTGGTCAGATTTGCTGGGGAATTATCATGAAAATAGGGCCCTGGGCAACAAGCAGCAATCTGTGTGGACTTAGCCTTAGGGGTAGATTCGCACGCGGCAGATTTTGTTGCAGAAATTTCTGCAACAGTATCTGCCGCGTGGGAATACATTCTTACTCTTCACTGATATATTGTACACAGCTATACTACTATACTTTACTAGTAATAGCAAGAACAACTTGTGATCTGAGGGTCACCTAAAACTTCTGGCTATCAGTGATGATGAATGTTCATTTAAGGGGTGTTCCGACCACAAGGCTTTTTTATGAGGGGTTGCAAACTGGTCAAGGGCCCTGGCTCCGAGGACTTTATGGAAATATTATTTGGCATATATTATTTGGCATACAGTACTTTTGAAATAAAAAATGGTGACCTGGGTCTTACTTTGCTTGTTGCCCAGGGCCCTATTTTATATAAAACTGGGCCATGTCCCACCACAGTCCTTTATGACCTTTCCATATGATGGTTCATACAGCATTGATGGTAGTCCAACCACCAGAATCCCCACTTATCCCAAAAATAGGCCAGTTGTAATTCCGCTCATAAGGGGAGAGCAGGCCACATTAAAAGGGCTTTTCCACTGATGGCCTATCATTAGGTCAGATCCCTAAGACCCTTATGATCAGCAGAATGAATGGGACATGGCACTCACTGGACCCCTCCATTGTTTATCTAGGCACCACAACATCCATATGTAAAGGATTTGCCTGACACAGCTTCTGTGTCGACGCCCGTGGTTAATCAGTCTGCATCTGTGCCTAGGTCTGGTAGAGTGCCTCGATCTGCTACCACTCAGGCTGGTAGGCTCAGGAGTGGGAGAACCTATCACAGCCTGGCCAGACGGTTCTAGCTCCCGCCCTTGGTCTATGTATACCTTAATTTGCTGCTTGTCCTATGCCTGTGATTCTCTCTGGTTCCTGGCTCTGCTGTTCCTGCTACTTACATTTTACCTCCTCCATATTGACCCTGGCTTGATTGACTACTATTCTTCTGCTCTGCTTTTGTTACCACGTACTCTCCTGGTTTGACTCGGCTCGTTCACTACTCCTGTTGCTCACGGTGTTGCCGTGGGCAACTGCACCACTTCCCTCTCTTCTGTGTACCCTATCTTGTGTTGTCTGTCATGCACATATTGAGTGTAGGGACTGTCGCCCAGTTGTACGCCGTCGCCTAGGACGGGCCGGGCAAGTAGGCAGGGACTGGGTTGCAGGTAGATTAGGGCTCACTTGTCCGTCTCCCTACCCCGTCATTACACCATATGAGTGTGACTGTGCATGGTACTGCAGCTAAGCACATACGATTAAAGATGGCTGAGCTGCAGTACCAGGCACAACTACTCATGGATGTTGCTGTCCCTGTGTAATGACGGGGGTAGGGAAACGGACAAGTGAGCCCTAATCTACCCGCCACTCTGTCCCTGCCTACTTGCAACGACCCGCCCTAGGCGACGGGGTACAACTTGGCGGCGGTCCCTACGCTCAGTAAGTGCACGAGACAAACAGACAAGGGAACACAAAGCAAAGGGAAAGGGGCAGTTGCCCACAGCAACACCGTGAGCAACAAGAATGGTGAACAAGCCGAGTCAAAACCAGGAGTGCACGAGGTACCAAACGCAGAGCAGGAGAGTAGTCAGTAAGCCAGGGTCAGTATGGAGCAGGATCAAATAGTTAGAAGCTGTAGCTGGGCCAGGAAACCACACGAGAAGAATCACAAGCAAAGGAGG
Source organism: Rhinoderma darwinii (assembly GCF_050947455.1). Lineage (NCBI taxonomy): Eukaryota > Metazoa > Chordata > Amphibia > Anura > Rhinodermatidae > Rhinoderma > Rhinoderma darwinii. Next base: position 610,292,824 of record NC_134687.1, read on the forward strand.
AACATGAAAGGCAGGTATAAATAGACAGAGGGCGGGAGCTAGCGCCGTCTGGCCAGGCTGCGATAGGCTCTCCCACTCCTAAGCCTGCCATCCTGAGTGGTGGAAGATGGAGTCAGTCTCAGAGACACAGACTCAGGTGCAGACTGATTACCTATGGGAGTATACACAGAAGTTGTGCCTGGCAGATGCTTTACAGTACCCCCCTTTTATGAGGGGCCACCGGACCCTTTCTAAGTGGACCTGGTTTATTGGGGAAACGAAGGTGGAACTTCCTGATCAATACCCCAGCGTGAACATCCCGGGCGGGTACCCAAGTCCTCTCTTCAGGCCCGTATCCTCTCCAATGGACCACATGTACAATCGTGGTCAATACTTATTGCAGTGTAACACTCACAGGGATGCCATGCCTACAATGGGCAGACAGTCCAGGGGCATTGAAGGACTATCCATATTGCCGGTTGTAATTCGTTTTTATAGATATATGCCATTACATTCCAGTGTAATAATACAGATTAATAAATAATGTAAATCCCTTTATGGGATACACTATAAGATGAATTTTAATGTTCCTATAAATTATTGCACGAGGCACAATATGCCTTATTGTAAAAAACCTAGCTGCTACAGAACCTCTTTTATTCCTGCAAAGGTTCTGCATCAGCTAGTTTTTTATTATAAGATTACGCTGCCGAGTGCCATACATGTACAGCGCAGTGATGATGGCAGAAGCTGTGGTTGCACTATCACCCGCGAGAGTTGGCTATAACTTACATACCACATAAAAAGTGACCAACGCACTTTCTATACAGAGGGGGCTCATTTTGTTTCCCAGATGCGTCACCACCCCGATCGTGGTGTGCTGATAGATTGGTCTAACAGAGGCTAAAATGGTACCACTGGAAAATACAACTCGTCCTGCAAAATATAACACCACACAGCAAAAAAAATATACATACATTATGATTCTCGGAATGCAGCAAATCAAATATAGAAAAATTTGCTGCACCTTTAAGGGTTAAATAGCTAGTGATTATTCTTATTATACATGCTGGTTGTGGAATTATATAGCGCAGTACTGTATGTTTCAATCCATAAGTGCCGCTCTGTTATGGAACAGTAGAGGGCAGTATATACTCATGTGAAACATCACCCAGACAACGAGGGTTGTAATATGAAGAAATACAATGTGAATGACACGTATAGCTTTTAGTTAGAATGCAGTATTAATCGAAATGTATATAAGACACAAATTAATTGTTGCTGTCCAAGAAAGAAAGTGATAAAAATGTAAGAAATGTATAAAAATGTTATGATCTGTGCTGAATTACATTTTGTTTATTACCCTTCTGTGATGGGTTAGGCATATAAAATAAGGACATATACTGTTACAGGATATCGTGTCCGCTATAATGTCCTCTAGAGGGAGTTATTTACTCAGACCTGTGTTCAGCTGGAAAGGACATTTGGGTGGAGCTCTGAGAGTTTGTCAGTGTGTCTGACAACTATTCTCGGCCAATCAGCAGCTACCAGACGGGGCTCCACCCACAATTCTCCGCTCGCATGTCCTATTCAGCTGGATGCTGGGCATAGTATAATGTCCCTCTGAACAATTGTTTGGTGGTTGCTCCTTGTGCCCCCTATTTTAACTGTTTATGGGAAGTCTATCCCTTTGTTCTACTTCTCTCTGTTACAACTCTCACCAAACAAGTGAATCCTTGTACTCCAATCTGTTTGGCACAGGCTGAACTGGGGTACAAAATCGAAGGAATCTCCCTGTTCCTCACCCTAAAACCCCCGCAAGGGACAGCGCAGAGGTCCATGTTCAAGATCTAGTGGCAATCCACACCAGAGGGGTCAACAATGTCTGGCAAGACAGACTCAGTTGTCACCAAGCCATTCCAGGGAACTGAATCCAGATGTTTTCAACCAGATAGTCTGGGGAATGGGGAGACCAGTGATAGATCTGATGGCGACTCGCGCCAACAGGAATTGCTCACATTTCTGCTCCCTGTTTTGCCACAACAGACCGCTGGCACTAGACGCCTTTTCAATCAGATGGACCTTCAGGTTGGCATACATCTTTCCACCGATTCCAATGATTATGAGGGTGCTAACGAAGATTCGGGAAGATCAGTTTTAATAAAAGTAATCATACCCTTTTGGCCAAAACAGGTATGGTTTCCCAGGCTAATCCAGATGTCCAAGGGCAATCTTTGGGAACTGCCTGTAATGGCCGCGGTCGCGGACAGTCGGCTTCTTTCACCTGCCAGCGACCGTAGACCTCTGCACTCTTTTCGGCGTCTCTCTCCCCGGACACGCCAGCACACGCGGCCGCACTGTCCTATAGTAAATTCTAAGGTGCGCCCACTCGTCCCTGGCCTTAAAGGGCCAGCGCACACACCTTTTTGTTCCCTACCCAATTCCAACACACCTTGTAATATAAAAAGGGCTCTGCCCTCGTCCTTGCCTGAGCATTGTTGTTGTCTACCCATGTTAGTTAAGCAAATGGTCTCTTAGTTGTATTCCGTTCCCTGTGTTCCCGTATCCTGCTTCCCGTATCGTGTATCCAGAAACTGTGTTTGTTCCTGAGCTGAAGTCTAGTGTTGGAGCTGTGTTTGTGTCAACTGCTACGTCCAGTGTCATCTACCATATCCAGTGTCATTTGCCACGTCGGGTGTCATCTGCCACACTAAGCATCAGCTGCCATGCCAAGCATCATCTGTGCCAAAGCATCTGCTACACCTTGTGTCTTTCTGGACTTTCATACAGGTACTCTTGGGCTTAGACATTCCATTGACTCTTGTTTGGTCAGCGGCCTAGTGGGTCCACATACCCCAGAATCGTGACATTGCCTCACCACACAGACCTGTTGTTACAAGACAAACTATGCTGTCCGAATGTCAAGATTCTCAGACTAATAGCTTGGAAGTTAACTGGCCCATATTGAATGAACTCGGACTGTGAGTCTTGGTGATAGAAACGTTGATGCAGCCCAGAGGTCATGCGACTGCCAAGATCTACAGAAGAGAAGTGGTAACCTTCAAAAGGTGGGCAGTCAATCAGGGAAAAACAGAACATGAATCTTCAGTGTCTGATATCCTGTCATTTCTTCAAGCCAGATTTGACCAGGGGTTAAAGCCAAGCTCTCTATCAGCTTTGTCATCCTGGTCAGGAAAGTCTTGGGTCAAAGAATTTCTAGTGAAGAGATTCATAGACGAGCGACCAGGAGGCTCAGATAAAGGGTTCTAGAGCCATATCCTAGCTGGAACCATCCACTGGTCTTAAGAGCGCTTACACGTTTCCCTTTTGAGCCCTTACATGATCTGGATCTGAAGATGCTAACGTACAAGGTGTTTTTTCTGACTGCAATTACATCTGCGAAAAGGATACGCGATATCCAGGCCCTGGCATGTAAAGAACCATATTTATCCTTTTTCCCAGGGAGAGTAGAACTCTACCAGCTTTTCGCCCGAAAGTACCATCAATTAGCCATTCCTTTCAATGCTCACTATATCCCTCGATTAATTCCTTGAAGGGTGTAGTTTCCCAAATGGGGGTCACTTTTGGGTGTTTCCACGGTTTTGGTCCCTTAGGGGCTTTGCAAATGTGACATGGCCTCCGAAAACCATTTGGGCAAAACTTGAGCTCCAAAAGCCAAATGGTGCTCCTTCCCTTCTGAGCCCTGCGGTGTTTCCAAACAGCAGTTTATAACTACATATGGGGTATTGCCGTAATTGTGAGAAATAGCTGTTCAAATGTTAGGGGTGTGTTTTTTCCTTTGTGCCTTGTAAAAATGGGAAATTTCTACATTTTATTGGAAAAAAATTAGATTTTCATTTTCACGGCCTCATTCCACTAAATTGAGCAAAAAAACGGTGGGTTCAAAATACTGACTATACCCCTCGATAAATTCCTTGAGGGGTGTAGTTTGCCAAATTATGTATTTTTGGGGGTGTGACCACTGTTTTGGCCCCACAAGACCTCTTCAAACCTGACATGGTGCCTAAAATATATTCTAATAAAAAGAAGGCCCCAAAATCCATTTTCTTGAAAATGTGAGAAATTTCTGCTAAATCCTTTTAACATCCTAGAAAAATAAAAAGATGTTAAAAAAAACTATGCGAATCTAAAATAGACATATGGGGGATGTTAATTAGCAACTATTTTGTGTGGTATAACTGCCTGTCTTACAAGCAGATACACTTAAATGTAGAAAAATGCTAATTTTTGCAATTTTTTTGCTAAATTTTGGTGTTTTTCACAATTAGATACTGAATGTATCTACAAAATTTTACCAGCGAAATAAAGTCTAATGTGTCACGAGAAAACACTCTCAGAATCGCTTGCATAGGTAAAAGCATTCCAAAGTTATTACCACATAAAGTGACACATGTCAGATTTGAAAAATGGGGCTGCATCCTGAACGTGACAACTAGTCCAGGTCCTTAAGGGGTTAATTGATTTATTGTTTATTTTCACCTGTCCTACCAGCCATGGGGAATTAACCTATTGGTTTCTGTGCTGCTGCTTGGACTATAGGAAAGAAGAATAGCGTAAGTTTAATTCCTTCTTTTCCCATTTTTCATATAACAAGGTGAACAATAAAAAAATTGAGGTAATGGAGGTAAATGATGAAGATGTATTCAGCACTCGATATAAAAGTTAAATGGTTTATTAGGTCATGTTTAAAACAAAGAGGTTAAAACAAAAATCCCGGGACCACGCTTACGCGTTTCAGACCAATAAGGTCCTTAATCATAGCTTAGTATATTGCAAATGAGTTCACATATTTATAGTAAGTATCATGAGTCAGGTGACTTCCTGTAGGTGGGCCTTAAAAGTTAACTATTTCATATATGTAATCAATTAAATTTGCATGACATCGTGTGGTATTCTTCTTAAAACATTTTACAAATCATTTTTGCTGAAACAATGTTAGACAGATAATATGGTTTATAACAAAACACCCACCACTATCTATAATGCTCAGTTCAGCTCGGAATGGAATGATATTCTAAGTGATGCATCAATTAAATTGATGAAACTAGTCATCAAACATGAAAAGTGTAAATTACATGATGTAGAGTCTACTGTACAATAAAAGAAACCAGAATTTGTTTAACAAACCTCAACCATTTAACTAACTATGAAGAGCTCAACAAAAAAGTAAAAGAAAATATTGCTCTACTTGAGGATGATATTATGAAAGTAAAACGCAACAAATTTGAAAGAGACATTAAGAAAACTGAATCTATACTTGGGAAAAAAAAAACGCAAACAAAACGCAGGATTACAATCCCTTTTTAAAAAGCGAAACCATGACAGCAAATTGAGAAAACATACCAATAGAGTTAACTTCTCATCCTCAGAATATGACTCAATGGATCTAGTATCAGATTCTGACAGTTATTCAGGAATTATGGCAGCTGAGACTCCCAGAAAATCTTCAGTATCATCTAGAACAAAAGTACAGACGTCAGATCCAAATGGAACATCTACTACCTCTTTTTTAGAACAAAGCAGGTACAGAAACGTACCAGAAGATCAAGAAGGAATGCCCAGAAGAATCAGCAGGTATCCAAGGAGAAGAAACCAAAAGTAATTTATCCATATATAAATAAAGACAAGATATTTCACTGGAAAGGGGGGAGGAAACCTCCAGCTCACCAGTTCACCGCCCGACACCTTGGCCTCGCTCGGATCTCCGCAACGGTCCACGGCAAAGAATAGAGGTAAAGAAAGTTGATCCAGCGCTGCAGGTATATTGTTAAAAGGGAACGTGGTCCCACTTTTATTGTATCAAAAAGTTTAAAATTCAATGTCAGGTGCATATAGGCATCAAGGCAGAAGTTGGTAGGTATAGGAGCGCCTACGCGTTTCAAGCACGGCAAGTGCTCTTAGTCATGGCATCCATTCACTCACTAGAACCCAAGACTATGAGTCTATATATTCGATTTTGCAGGGTGGAGCTGGGAAGCCTTTCAGATTAATTGATTGCTAGCAGCTTGTACATTTTTAAACCAACAGAAAACTGGGCTGTCCTGCCTCTTGTTCTCTGGGTGTAATGTTTACTGCTTAGAGTTAAAAAAAACTCTTGATATTATATGCAGGAACCATGATATAAACTGTATTCTTTTGTTCTCTGTATCAAACATTTTATTGTTTGTTTGCTATATTAAGTTACAGTTTAAAGGTCCCCTCAGATGTATTAAGCAGACTTCTAGATAGCTGCGGCTTCCCAAAGAACCGCGTTAGAACCGCGATTTCAATAATCCACATTGGATATAAGTACTATTTGACTCCCGTTGGGCTTGTGTGCCTGCGTGTGAATGGCTCCTAGGCTAGAACCTATGTTACATCTTGTTTTGAAATAAGAAAGTCACATAAAAAAAATAAACATTTCAAAAGAAAAAGAGAGACATTAAAAAAAAAAAACGGGCTTGCAAGGTCCAACACATGATCGGTAGAAATCTAATCATGTCTGACATAATAAAAAAGAATAAATCTTCAATATTGCAACTAAGAATGTAAAATGAGCAATTGGATTTATGTTGTATTGTTACAACATTATTCTCTCTAGAAAGAGGTGGAAAATAGTATACATACATATATTTTAATACATTTTGGGTAAGAGATATTACTAATTCTGTCCTCATAGTTGAAGGAAAGGGTAATGTTATGCACAAGTATAAATATAGCTGCTATATCACTGACATGCATTTAATGTTTGTCCCTGAACATTCATGTATAAACATTATTTGGTAAATTATCATATATATACCCTGTTTTGACTGTCACTTATCCTTGCGGAATTTGTGTATTAATGTACTCACAACTTAAACGCATTTGGTGGAAATATGAAACCAATATTTTGAACTACAATTATAATGAAGATAGAACCGGACGGATTGACAATCCCCCATTGGATAGAAGTATTTCAACTTGAATCTTACTTCATATAATAGTGTACACCGATGTAAATTGTTGTGGCCTAGTTGGAATATATTCATTATATAATATATAGCTGATAATAGGCTCATGCATAGCAATAAATATCGTGCACTGTTCGTATTTGATACAAAGCTATATAGGTGAATCTGTCGGTGTTTTTAAGTGGAAAAGTTTTTAATGTTTGGGGGGAGAATTATTTGATATAAGTCCCTGTAAGATGTTGACAGATTTTATTCTCTCTGTGTGTTATAGAAGATGCTTATGAGCACCTTATTTCTCCAAACGGGAATTTAGATTAACTCCCAGCAAATTAATATAAAAACATTAATTCCCTTCTTAGATTGAGTCCGTGCGGAAACCTTGTTTTGAGATTGAATATCCAAAAGGCCTCTCTAGTCAGGAGTGGCTTCTTGAGATCTCCTCCACGTACAGTATTTTTGATTCTTTCAATAGCATATGTCTTCAAATATGTGGTGTTTCTATCGTGGCAAGTGATAAAATGTCGTGCGGCATTGGATATGTTGGTAATTGTCGGGTTCCTAATGTAACCAAGATGTTCTAAAATTCTTGTTTTAAGCTTTCTAGAAGTACTCCCTACATAGTTCAGATTGCAACTGGTACATTCTATTATATATATTACAAAGTCGCTGTTACAGTTAATGTATGACTTTATAGGATAACTTTGCTGGCCACTAGAATCATCAAATCTCTTTACCATTTTAGTGTAGTTACATATTTTGCATGGGTGAGATCCACACTTGTAAAAGCCCAGCTGCTCTAGCCATGTTGTTTTAGTTATATTGGGTGGTAATAGTGAGGGGGATAATGTATTCCCTATAGTTGACCCTCTACGTGCTACTATTCTAAATCCATGTTTTAATATGTCTTCCAATTTGTTATCTTCATACAGTAGTGGAATATATCTCTATACCATATTTTTAATGGTGGAAAATTGATTGCTATATTGCAAGCTTAATGTAGGGATTTCTTTGCTTGTTTTATTGATGTTAATTTTATTTGTAGTTGCATTCTGTTTGTCCAACAATAAATTCTGTCTATCTTTGGTCTTCACTATTTCTTTAGCCCTATTTAACATCCATTTCTTGTACCCTCGTTTACTCAGTTTTTGGCTCATATTTTGTTGTTCTTTTTCAAAACTATGTGCTGTACTACAGTTTCTTTTTGCTCTTATGAATTCACCTACCGGTATTGATGTAATTGTATGTTTGGGATGGTTTGAACTAGCGTGTAATATGGTATTGCCTGTAATCGGTTTTTTGTAAATTTCTGAGTGTATTACTTCATTTGTTTTGGCAACAAGCTTTAGATCTAAAAAGTTGATACCATCCTTTTCTGTTTTGTGTGTGAATCTCAGATTGAATTCATTAGTATTGAGATATGTGAGGAAATCCTGTATGGCAGATACATCTCCCTCCCATATGAGTAGGAGGTCATCGATGTATCTGCCATACCAGTGTATATATTTGTTGAAAGGATTGGAATTGGAAAAAATAGTGATCTCCTCCCACCAAGCCATTACGAGGTTGGCTAATGATGGTGAAAATTTAGCCCCCATAGAAACTCCTCGTTTCTGAAGATAATATTGACCATTAAATTTGAAGTAGTTGTGAGACATAAGGAAAATGAGGGCATTATTAGCGAAATTTTGTAGATGCTTATCATATGTGCCATATTTCGATATATGAAAGTTTAAGGCTTTAACCGCAATTGTGTGCGGTATACTCGTATATAATGCGATCACATCACAACTCAGCCAGCTGAAACTATCTGTCCAGATTTTTTTAGAAAATATTTGGAGGACGTCTTTTGTGTCCCTAAGGTGGCCTGGAACCCTCTGCACCAAGGGTTGTAATAAAAGATCGAGCCATTCGCAGAGTCTCTCTGTGAGAGACCCAATACCCGACACTATTGGGCGCATGGGGGGTGGCACTATGCCCTTGTGGGTTTTGGGCAGTGCATGAAAAATTGGTATAGTAGGATGCTCGATTAGTATATAATCTAATTCTTTTTGTGAAATAACTCCATTATATAAGCCAGTGTTTAGTAGATCTTTTAATTTTAACTGGTAATTTTGGGTTGGATTATGATCTAATTTTATGTATGTTTCTGCATCCATGAGCAATTCCATAATCTGTTTGTCGTATGTATCCCTATCTAAAACTGTCACGCTGCCCCCTTTGTCAGACATACGTATGACTAAGTCCCTGTTATCTTGTAATGTCTTAATGGCTTTTTTCTGTGCAGAGGATAAATTGTGTTTGTGTTGACCCTCTCTATTGGATTCTTGTAGATGTTGTAATTCCCTTTCCATAGTGGCCTGAAATTTGTCCATGGACTCAGTTCTCGAATTGATGGGATAAAATGTTGGGTTAGATGTCGTAAAGTCCTTCAACTTTGAGATTGATTCTCTCTCTGTGTTCACTGTCAATTCTTCCAAATTGATGAGCGTCATCTGTTCCTGGAACATAAATTGTCGATATTCATTCTGGTTCTTCTCAGTTTGTGACATGTCCATAACCGCCGATAGTGTATTTGTATCTGTCTGAGGTAAGAAGTGTCTTTTGATTGTCAAATTCCTAATGAATTTGTTTATATCCAATAATGTAGAAAAAATGTTGAAATCCTTGGTTGGCACGAAATTCAGCCCGAGCTTCAATACCTCCGTTTGGGCTTGTGTAAGTATAGTCGAGGACAAGTTGATAACGTCCATATTTGTGGGATTCAGTACCTCTGATTCCTCAGTTTTCGAGGTAATATGTTTTCGGCTGGATTTGTGTTTCCTGCCCCCCCTTTTTCCCCGTTTTTTGACATGTTTCGTGTTTCTCTATAGTTGAATCTCTGTGTGAGGGAACTTGTTGGAAAATCCATATCCGATCCTCCTGTGGCTTCGTCCGAGGTTTCCAGTTCCGTTGAGCTGAAGCTCACTCTGTGGGGACTGAAGTTACGTCTTTTAAACCTCCTTGGTTTTTTGAGAATGGATTTTGTTCCTTGTCTGTTACTCTCACGTTGATTCCAATTGTACACTTCATTTTTGGTATAATCGTTCATATCTCTCATAAATTTGTTTTTTTTGGACTCGGCTATCGATTTGTCTAGTTGTTCCAAATATTTTGATGTTCTCATTTCTAGATTCTTGAAATCAGGTAAAGTGGAAGATTTATGTATTTCCTCCTTCAGTGTTTGGATGTCCACCTGTAATTCTGCTAGTTTCTGTTCCTCTTGTTCAATAATGAGACTCATCAAACTCAGAGAGCACTTCGATAATGTATTATTCCACTCCACTATGAAATTGGGGGAATATGCAAATGTTGGTATTTTCTTTAAACGCAGTCCTCGTGGGATCATTTCCTTAATGACGTAATTTCGTAATGTAGTGAGATCCCACCAAATTTTGGTCTCTTGCGTCGACACTTTTTCTAGTTCTCTAAATAGGTTTTGTAGTGATGTATCCACATTATATTTATCACCATTGTCTGAGAAGACCGAGGCTGCTAATTCCGCTCTCGAGCTCTGCTGGTTTTGTGACATGATAGTTGGTATTACTATTTCCACTTGATTGACTTGAATAGTAGCCAAATGACTTTAGTTTTCTTTATTTCAGGTTACTCGATATAACATGAGAAATACTGCCTTGAATAGTAACTGTGATTGCCTGCTGTTCAGCTGAACAATATACACTACATTCAGTTACTCTTGTTGTATAGACTGGTAAGCACGAGAGATATGACCGCAGTATACAAGAAAGGGGGGAGGAAACCTCCAGCTCACCAGTTCACCGCCCGACACCTTGGCCTCGCTTGGATCTCCGCAACGGTCCACGGCAAAGAATAGAGGTAAAGAAAGTTGATCCAGCGCTGCAGGTATATTGTTAAAAGGGAACGTGGTCCCACTTTTATTGTATCAAAAAGTTTAAAATTCAATGTCAGGTGCATATAGGCATCAAGGCAGAAGTTGGTAGGTATAGGAGCGCCTACGCGTTTCAAGCACGGCAAGTGCTCTTAGTCATGGCATCCATTCACTCACTAGAACCCAAGACTATGAGTCTATATATTCGATTTTGCAGGGTGGAGCTGGGAAGCCTTTCAGATTAATTGATTGCTAGCAGCTTGTACATTTTTAAACCAACAGAAAACTGGGCTGTCCTGCCTCTTGTTCTCTGGGTGTAATGTTTACTGCTTAGAGTTAAAAAAAACTCTTGATATTATATGCAGGAACCATGATATAAACTGTATTCTTTTGTTCTCTGTATCAAACATTTTATTGTTTGTTTGCTATATTAAGTTACAGTTTAAAGGTCCCCTCAGATGTATTAAGCAGACTTCTAGATAGCTGCGGCTTCCCAAAGAACCGCGTTAGAACCGCGATTTCAATAATCCACATTGGATATAAGTACTATTTGACTCCCGTTGGGCTTGTGTGCCTGCGTGTGAATGGCTCCTAGGCTAGAACCTATGTTACATCTTGTTTTGAAATAAGAAAGTCACATAAAAAAAATAAACATTTCAAAAGAAAAAGAGAGACATTAAAAAAAAAAAACGGGCTTGCAAGGTCCAACACATGATCGGTAGAAATCTAATCATGTCTGACATAATAAAAAAGAATAAATCTTCAATATTGCAACTAAGAATGTAAAATGAGCAATTGGATTTATGTTGTATTGTTACAACATTATTCTCTCTAGAAAGAGGTGGAAAATAGTATACATACATATATTTTAATACATTTTGGGTAAGAGATATTACTAATTCTGTCCTCATAGTTGAAGGAAAGGGTAATGTTATGCACAAGTATAAATATAGCTGCTATATCACTGACATGCATTTAATGTTTGTCCCTGAACATTCATGTATAAACATTATTTGGTAAATTATCATATATATACCCTGTTTTGACTGTCACTTATCCTTGCGGAATTTGTGTATTAATGTACTCACAACTTAAACGCATTTGGTGGAAATATGAAACCAATATTTTGAACTACAATTATAATGAAGATAGAACCGGACGGATTGACAATCCCCCATTGGATAGAAGTATTTCAACTTGAATCTTACTTCATATAATAGTGTACACCGATGTAAATTGTTGTGGCCTAGTTGGAATATATTCATTATATAATATATAGCTGATAATAGGCTCATGCATAGCAATAAATATCGTGCACTGTTCGTATTTGATACAAAGCTATATAGGTGAATCTGTCGGTGTTTTTAAGTGGAAAAGTTTTTAATGTTTGGGGGGAGAATTATTTGATATAAGTCCCTGTAAGATGTTGACAGATTTTATTCTCTCTGTGTGTTATAGAAGATGCTTATGAGCACCTTATTTCTCCAAACGGGAATTTAGATTAACTCCCAGCAAATTAATATAAAAACATTAATTCCCTTCTTAGATTGAGTCCGTGCGGAAACCTTGTTTTGAGATTGAATATCCAAAAGGCCTCTCTAGTCAGGAGTGGCTTCTTGAGATCTCCTCCACGTACAGTATTTTTGATTCTTTCAATAGCATATGTCTTCAAATATGTGGTGTTTCTATCGTGGCAAGTGATAAAATGTCGTGCGGCATTGGATATGTTGGTAATTGTCGGGTTCCTAATGTAACCAAGATGTTCTAAAATTCTTGTTTTAAGCTTTCTAGAAGTACTCCCTACATATTTCAGATTGCAACTGGTACATTCTATTATATATATTACAAAGTCGCTGTTACAGTTAATGTATGACTTTATAGGATAACTTTGCTGGCCACTAGAATCATCAAATCTCTTTACCATTTTAGTGTAGTTACATATTTTGCATGGGTGAGATCCACACTTGTAAAAGCCCAGCTGCTCTAGCCATGTTGTTTTAGTTATATTGGGTGGTAATAGTGAGGGGGATAATGTATTCCCTATAGTTGACCCTCTACGTGCTACTATTCTAAATCCATGTTTTAATATGTCTTCCAATTTGTTATCTTCATACAGTAGTGGAATATATCTCTATACCATATTTTTAATGGTGGAAAATTGATTGCTATATTGCAAGCTTAATGTAGGGATTTCTTTGCTTGTTTTATTGATGTTAATTTTATTTGTAGTTGCATTCTGTTTGTCCAACAATAAATTCTGTCTATCTTTGGTCTTCACTATTTCTTTAGCCCTATTTAACATCCATTTCTTGTACCCTCGTTTACTCAGTTTTTGGCTCATATTTTGTTGTTCTTTTTCAAAACTATGTGCTGTACTACAGTTTCTTTTTGCTCTTATGAATTCACCTACCGGTATTGATGTAATTGTATGTTTGGGATGGTTTGAACTAGCGTGTAATATGGTATTGCCTGTAATCGGTTTTTTGTAAATTTCTGAGTGTATTACTTCATTTGTTTTGGCAACAAGCTTTAGATCTAAAAAGTTGATACCATCCTTTTCTGTTTTGTGTGTGAATCTCAGATTGAATTCATTAGTATTGAGATATGTGAGGAAATCCTGTATGGCAGATACATCTCCCTCCCATATGAGTAGGAGGTCATCGATGTATCTGCCATACCAGTGTATATATTTGTTGAAAGGATTGGAATTGGAAAAAATAGTGATCTCCTCCCACCAAGCCATTACGAGGTTGGCTAATGATGGTGAAAATTTAGCCCCCATAGAAACTCCTCGTTTCTGAAGATAATATTGACCATTAAATTTGAAGTAGTTGTGAGACATAAGGAAAATGAGGGCATTATTAGCGAAATTTTGTAGATGCTTATCATATGTGCCATATTTCGATATATGAAAGTTTAAGGCTTTAACCGCAATTGTGTGCGGTATACTCGTATATAATGCGATCACATCACAACTCAGCCAGCTGAAACTATCTGTCCAGATTTTTTTAGAAAATATTTGGAGGACGTCTTTTGTGTCCCTAAGGTGGCCTGGAACCCTCTGCACCAAGGGTTGTAATAAAAGATCGAGCCATTCGGAGAGTCTCTCTGTGAGAGACCCAATACCCGACACTATTGGGCGCATGGGGGGTGGCACTATGCCCTTGTGGGTTTTGGGCAGTGCATGAAAAATTGGTATAGTAGGATGCTCGATTAGTATATAATCTAATTCTTTTTGTGAAATAACTCCATTATATAAGCCAGTGTTTAGTAGATCTTTTAATTTTAACTGGTAATTTTGGGTTGGATTATGATCTAATTTTATGTATGTTTCTGCATCCATGAGCAATTCCATAATCTGTTTGTCGTATGTATCCCTATCTAAAACTGTCACGCTGCCCCCTTTGTCAGACATACGTATGACTAAGTCCCTGTTATCTTGTAATGTCTTAATGGCTTTTTTCTGTGCAGAGGATAAATTGTGTTTGTGTTGACCCTCTCTATTGGATTCTTGTAGATGTTGTAATTCCCTTTCCATAGTGGCCTGAAATTTGTCCATGGACTCAGTTCTCGAATTGATGGGATAAAATGTTGGGTTAGATGTCGTAAAGTCCTTCAACTTTGAGATTGATTCTCTCTCTGTGTTCACTGTCAATTCTTCCAAATTGATGAGCGTCATCTGTTCCTGGAACATAAATTGTCGATATTCATTCTGGTTCTTCTCAGTTTGTGACATGTCCATAACCGCCGATAGTGTATTTGTATCTGTCTGAGGTAAGAAGTGTCTTTTGATTGTCAAATTCCTAATGAATTTGTTTATATCCAATAATGTAGAAAAAATGTCGAAATCCTTGGTTGGCACGAAATTCAGCCCGAGCTTCAATACCTCCGTTTGGGCTTGTGTAAGTATAGTCGAGGACAAGTTGATAACGTCCATATTTGTGGGATTCAGTACCTCTGATTCCTCAGTTTTCGAGGTAATATGTTTTCGGCTGGATTTGTGTTTCCTGCCCCCCCTTTTTCCCCGTTTTTTGACATGTTTCGTGTTTCTCTATAGTTGAATCTCTGTGTGAGGGAACTTGTTGGAAAATCCATATCCGATCCTCCTGTGGCTTCGTCCGAGGTTTCCAGTTCCGTTGAGCTGAAGCTCACTCTGTGGGGACTGAAGTTACGTCTTTTAAACCTCCTTGGTTTTTTGAGAATGGATTTTGTTCCTTGTCTGTTACTCTCACGTTGATTCCAATTGTACACTTCATTTTTGGTATAATCGTTCATATCTCTCATAAATTTGTTTTTTTTGGACTCGGCTATCGATTTGTCTAGTTGTTCCAAATATTTTGATGTTCTCATTTCTAGATTCTTGAAATCAGGTAAAGTGGAAGATTTATGTATTTCCTCCTTCAGTGTTTGGATGTCCACCTGTAATTCTGCTAGTTTCTGTTCCTCTTGTTCAATAATGAGACTCATCAAACTCAGAGAGCACTTCGATAATGTATTATTCCACTCCACTATGAAATTGGGGGAATATGCAAATGTTGGTATTTTCTTTAAACGCAGTCCTCGTGGGATCATTTCCTTAATGACGTAATTTCGTAATGTAGTGAGATCCCACCAAATTTTGGTCTATATGCACCTGACATTGAATTTTAAACTTTTTGATACAATAAAAGTGGGACCACGTTCCCTTTTAACAATATACCTGCAGCGCTGGATCAACTTTCTTTACCAAGATATTTCACTATTAGGCTGGGTTCACACGACCACATTAACGTCCGTAATGGACGGACGTATTTCGGGCGGAAGTCCGGGACCGAACTCAGTGCAGGGAGCCGGGCTCCTAGCATCATAGTTATGTACGATGCTAGGAGTCCCTGCCTCTCCGTGGAACTACTGTCCCGTACTGAAAACATGATTACAGTACGGGACAGTTGTCCTGCAGAGAGGCAGGGACTCCTAGCATCGTACATAAGTATGATGCTAGGAACCCGGCTCCCTGCACTGAGTTCGGTCCGGGACTTCCGGCCGAAATACGTCCGTCCATTACGGACGTTAATGTGGTCGTGTGAACCCAGCCTAAGGATCTACCAAACACCTCCATTGACCATAACATAGAATTACGTGACAACACCATGAAAATGAAATTTACAGTCAATAATGATTCTGATACGAATAACGACAATACAGTAGTCAACTTGTCAGCACATATACTCAACACGAATCATCTAAAAATTCTAAAAAGAGGATTGAATTATGTGCCAACCGGGAACTTTAATCTATACCAAACCTTGATTGATGTGAATAAATTTGTACGCCTATTAACGGTAACAAAAAACACTTTTTGGAAGGAGACCAGTCCCTCCCTCAAGTAACTGAACGTCATAATATTCCACCAAGAAATGACTTTGAAAAATCCACTTTTGAAGAACAGATGACCATCATGAATTTACAGTCATTGCTGATGGAAAACTCTGCCTCAACTGAATTATTGAACTCTCCCAACACTGAGAACTTTTTGTCTAACACTTCTCTTTACCCCTTATCCTCTAGATCCAATGCAATGGATGACTTCCAGCTAGCAGTAGAGGAAGCTTTAAAATCTTTATTTAAGGATAAAAAGAATGTAGTTCATAATCTCACTAGAGGGGAAAATTTAGCTTTGAAGGAACTTAGTGAATTTGGCAACATAGTCATAAAAAATGCAGACAAGGGAGGGTCTGTAGTAGTGATGGATGCTGAGCTATACAGAAAATCAATTATGGAATTATTGAATGATAGAAACACATACAAAAAAATTCAGTCAGATCTCACCAATATTTTCAAAACAAAATTATATAACATTATACAAGAAGGCTTCACCTTAGGAATTCTAACTGAAAAAGAACAAAAATATTTAAATAAGGAATTCCCTATCATTCCCATTTTCCATGCTCTCCCCAAAATTCACAGAACATGTTTCCACCTCCCCTTAGACCTATAGTTGCTAGCATTGGCTCTCTCAATGAGACACTGGGGCAATGGTTAGATAACCAACTGCAACCTCTAGTAAAAGGGTCCCCTAGCTATATTAAAGATAGCACAGATGTCCTTCAAATCATGGACAATTTAAAATGGTTAGATACTTTCTGTTGGGTAACATGTGACATCACTGCCCTATATTCTTCAATCCCTCATGACAAGGCCATCATAGCTCTGAGCGATCAACTAAATAAATATACTAACTACACAGATGATTTGAAGGAATACATCTTAAGTGTCACCTTATACCTATTAAAATACAATGATTTTTTATTCGACAATGCTCTTTACTCACAATGCTTGGGATGCTCCACGGGAGCTAAATTTTCACCCTCACTAGCAAATATCTATGTGTCTTGGTGGGAGGAACGGTATATCTACAATCATTTCAATCCATTTGTCAAAGACATCCATTATTATGCTCGCTTTATTGACGATGTTCTAATTATATGGTCAGGTTCTCACACATCAGTCCATGATTTTGTAAAGTATATAAATGACAATGAGGACAATTTAATCTTCACTCACAATATGAATTCCAAATCGCTATCCTTTCTTGATATCACATTAACTGGAAATTCTTTAAATTCTAACATCACAACCAGTTTATATCCCAAACCCACTGCAGGAAACTCAATTCTACATGCATCTAGTGCACATCCAAAACACGTCATAGACAATTTCCCGATAGGAGAATATATACGTGCCAAAAGAACTAGGCTTGTGGCATGAGGTTATTCAAAACGAAAATTAAACCGAGCTAAAAATATTGTCAATGTTAAATCCAGATCGCAATATCTATATCCAGAAAAATCATGCAAACATTTCAAGAGAAATCATAATAAAACTTTAACCTTCTCTACGCCTTTTAGCAACGAATATGGACAAATTGTATCCATTGTAAAACGTTATTTACCTATTCTAGACAAAGATCATGTTCTTAAAAACATTCTAAAGACAGGCTGCAATTTTGTAGCCAGAAATTCCACCACAATAGGAAACCGCATCTCTCCAAGCCTTTTTCCCAGAACAATGATCCAAAAATATACCTGATGCTTAAATAATCTCAAATAAACAGCAAGAGTACCAAAATATATCTTTATTGTCCCAATAGGGAGAACATTACCCACAAAATACAAACATTTAAAATACAGATAATTTAAAAACACCCCGGATAGGAATGTCCACCGTATCCCATAGAAATGGTCATACTATATACCATATAGCGATAAGGAAATGTATAATCCTAGTACAGATTCCCCCAGGAGATCAGAAGTCTAGAATGATCAACTGGGTAGGCGTAGAAACCTCATATAACCCATATGTGGGAGTGCAGAGGCAAATCTGTATCAAAAAAATGAGCACTTAATTACCTGGGGTGGACATGATGAAAAGAAGACCTAATCCGGGGAACACCTCGACGCGCGTTTCGCTTCCTTCGTCAGGACAAATTGTATCCATTGTATCCATTGTAAAACGTTATTTACCTATTCTAGACAAAGATCATGTTCTTAAAAACATTCTAAAGACAGGCTGCAATTTTGTAGCCAGAAATTCCACCACAATAGGAAACCGCATCTCTCCAAGCCTTTTTCCCAGAACAGTCTCAAATAAAAGTACATGGCTGCAACATACTAGCTCATATAAATGTGAGAGTACCAGATGCACTATATGCACTTTAATGTTGATCACCTCTACCCTAATTTCTTCATCTAACAACATCTCCTTTCCTATCAAGTCTCTAATTAATTTCAATACCACCCATGTAGTATAAGTCCTGTATTGCGACAAATGTAACGTACAATATGTGGGGTGCACTATTAGACCACTCAAGAAAAGGATAGCAGAACACTTGGCAGACATAAAAAAATCCTAATAAAACCAATGTTTCGGGAGCAGCTAAACACTTCATAGAACTCCATCAACGTAATATCAGTACTCTAAAACTCTGCGGCTTAGAAAGAGTACACCCTCCTAAAAGAGGTGGAAATTGAAGAAAGCTCTTACTAAATAGAGAGGCATTATGGATTTATCAAAATAAGGTTCATATATTTGAACTTGAAAATAGCATATCATCTTGAAATATCAAATACTAAATATTATGCCCAAATTATTTAAGCATCTTGTTCAATTTAAATACAATATACATATTTTTTTACTATAATTACTAATAGAGTTTGGATTGTTTGAACTATTTATACTATCTCATTCGAGTGTGCGGTATTAACGCTCAAAAAGAATATGTAAATGAGAATAACACAAATGCACATTTCATACAATTAATAAAGTTTATTATATGAAACAACACATTAAAGTAAAAACTTAAAATGTTACTTACGAATTGATCTTCAATATAAGGTACCTTTTATCAACATATGTTCCATTCAGCTAGGAGCTGTTCTTCAGCACTAGATAATGCTATTTGATTATCATTTTGAGTGGAGCTGTTCTTCAGTACCACGCATGTAATAACACATATCATTGATTCACTTTTTTTACAATTCAAAGTACTATTTAAAACTAGTACACAGAGAATATATTAATTTATTTTATATATTCTATAAAATCCAATAGCAAATATGCTAATCATATTAGCTCTGATTCAATTAGCCATTCCTTTCAAGTGAAGTATATATATAGTGAGTTAATTACTCCTCCCCTGGATTACGTCAGAATATATAACACACCTGTATATTAAACATAAATTTTAGATATCTAGTTTTTTTCTAATGGTTTAGAACATCTTTACTTCTCTAGTTCAAATCAATTTGAAGTTATAAACCATATTATCTGTCTAACATTATTTCAGCAAAAATTATTTGTACAATGTTTTATCAAGAATACCACACGATGTCATGCAAATTTAATTGATTAAATATATGAAATAGTTAACTTTTAAGGCCCACCTACAGGAAGTCATCTGACTCATGATACTCACTATAAATATGTGAACTCATTTGCAATATGCTGGCACATCACGGGTCGGGAAGGGGTTAAGTAAGGAGCCGTCAGGGGGCCCGGCACTGCCGGGACCCCTGACTGCCGACTATAATATGCAGGGACATTTTAGCAAGATTTATTCTTGCTAAAATCTGCATCTTATAGTCCGAAAAATACGGTACATACACACATCTGAATATATACATACAGACACATATACACACACACTGGCAGATAAATACACAGACAGGAACATATACAAATACATAAAAGGCACAAATATACAAGCTCAAAGACACATTCACATACAGACCCATATATACACCTAGTACAGATAATGTAGTAGATTTCACATGCAGTCCTATGTAACACCACAGATAACACACAGTGATAACTCACTGAGTACAGATAATAGATAGTGGTTCAGAATGCACTAGACCAAGGTAGGTGCATGAATAGGGTCCCAACCCAATCATATTAAAGAAGTATTCGGCACACAAAATAAGGTTTTGTAATTCTTCAGATTTATTTTGCAGTTGTATTTGATGCCAGAGGCTTAGTGCGTGCGACGTTTCGGTCGTAACAAGACCTTTATCAGGCACTTTGTCCTGACGTTTCTGTCGTAACAAGACCTTCATCAGGCACTATTGGTGTAAATTATATTACAAGTAAATATATTTGCATCATATAAATACATATATTACATTTATATCATATATCATAATATAAAAGAAAAACATGTTTTTAAAAAAAAAAGGAAATTAAAATAAGAACAGTCTATAACAAATGCACATATAAAGCTCGTAAGTCGTATAAATTTGCATATCATACACATCATCCGATAGGTAATGTAAGGACATGTTATATAAGTATATGTACATAGGAAGATGATATCCTAACATAGGGGAAAATATCCATGTTTAAAGCAAAAGGTATAATATAGTACCTGGTAGAATATCTAACAGAATCTGTATTGAATATTGGCACAGCATACTGAATAAGTACATCATTTATAGTACAACATCCCGCATAGGTTCAAAGAGCAGAAAAAGCATAAGTAGGCAAATGGAAAAATGGATAGATGGTCAAGTTTATCGTGGATTTTTATGTATATCTGGTCTCGGTATTAAGGAGAAGAAAATATGGCCATAAAGTTGTTCTATAGGTATGCTATGTAGGTATCACTCATAGCATGGTGACAAGTAGGTAGAAAAATGCATATTTGTATGTAGTGTATATACGGTCTGTGAGAAGTGTTACTTTATATGTGGATTGCCATGGGGTATGTCTTCTCATATGTTCTGAGGGCTGCATGTGTGCTGTCAGGGATTAGTTGGACTATAAGTATCTTTTATTGCCCCCTGGTATGTCTGTTCATTAGTTCCAGGGACTATGCATGTGCCGCTTTGGAATAGCTGAACCTCGCTGAGGCTTAAGAGTATCTCTTGTGTCATGATCAGTATATCTTGTGTCATTACCTATAGAGTAAAAGCGTGCATCTTATAGCAGACTTCTGTTATCTTACCTTTGTCCTGCTGGTCGCTGGTGTATCCGGTCGTTGGCGCTATCTTCTGTATGGCGGCTAACCGCTATTTTTGGCGCTAACCATAGTGGGCAAGTCCGCTGTTTAAATGCTAAAATGTGGGTTGGGTGGTAGGCGGTGGTTGCGTTGTCAACGTCATACAGTGGGCGTTGTTTGTATTAGCCGGAGGAGAGCTGAGGGTGTGAAGACACCAGAGACGGTCTTCTGAGCGAAACGCCCCCCACCGATTACGTCATCCATCACATCTTCACGCCCTCAGCTCTCTGCCGGGTAATATAAACAACGCCCACTGTATGACGTTGACACCTAAGGCCGGCCCTGAGTACAGTACGCAAAAAAAAACTACAGCTCACCCCACAAAAAAAAGCCATCGCATCGCTCCATCGACGGAAAACTAATAAGTCTTAGAATATGACAACATAAAAAATTTTTTTTTTGACAAATAATTTGTATTTTGTAAAAGTAGTAAACAAAGACTATATTAATTTGCTATCGCTGTAATCGTACTGACTTGCAGAATAAATGTAACTTTTACTGCACAGTCAATGAAAACAAAACCCAAATAGCTATGGTGGCATTCAATTTTTTTTCTCCATTCCATCCCAAAGAATACTTATTTTTCCCTGTACACTACATATATTGTACATTAAATGGTCCCTTTAAAAACTACAACTCGTCCCACAAAAAACAGCCCTCATATGGCTATGTCGACGGAAAAAAAAAAGTTATGACTCTTGCGGGAAGGAAAAAACAAAGACTAAAAACTAAAATTGTCAGTGTCCTTAAACCCTTCAGGACACAGCCTGTTTTGGCCTCGTGGACACAGATTATTTTTTGAAATCTGACATGTGTCACTTTATGTGGTAATAACTTTGGAATGCTTTTACCCATCCAAGCGATTCTGAGATTGTTTTCTTGTGACATATTGTACTTTATGTTAGTGAAAAAATGTGGTCGATAAATGCAATATTTGTGAAAAACTTCAAATTTTAGCAAAAATGTACATTTTTCTAAATTTAAATGTATCTACTTGTAAAACAGATAGTAAAGCCACACAATATAGTTACTAGTTAACATCCATATGTCTACTTTATGTTTGCATCGGTTTTTTCACGTCCTTTTATTTTTCTAGAACGTTACAAGGCTTAGAACTTTAGCAGCAATTTCTCATATTTTCAAGAAAGTTTCAAAAGGCTATTTTTTCGGGGACCAGTTCAGTTCTGAAGTGGCTTTGAGGGCCTTACATATTAGAAAGTCCCCATAAATCACCCCATTTTGAAAACTGCACCCCTCAAAGTATTCAAAACCACATTCAGAAAGTATTTTTAACCCTTTAGGCGTTTCACAGGAATTAAAGGAATTAATACAAATCTGAGGGTACAGCTGTAGCCTTTGTAAAAAAAAAAAAAAATATAAAGAGCTTAATAAAATCTGTAAAAATGTAATAAAATTAGCAAAAATACAAAATGAAAGGCAGGTGGCCAAGGATAGTAAAACAAATCCCAAAAAATTCTTCAAGCATATAAATGCAAAAAAGCCCAGGTCTGAACATGTAGGACCCCTAGATAATGGTAATGGGGAGTTGGTCACAGGGGATCAAGAGAAGGCAGAGTTACTAAATGGGTTCTTTAGCTCTGTATATACAACTGAAGAAGGAGCAGCTGATGTAGCTGGTGCCAGTGCTGTTAATATATCAGTTGATATACTGAATTGGATGAATGTAGAGATGGTCCAAGCTAAATTAAATAAAATAAATGTGCACAAGGCCCCGGGACCAGATGGGTTACACCCTAGAATTCTTAAAGAGCTTAGTTCAGTTATTTCTGTCCCCCTTTTCATAATATTCAGAGAATCTCTAGTGACTGGTATAGTGCCAAGGGACTGGCGCAGGGCAAATGTGGTGCCTATTTTCAAAAAGGGCTCTAGGTTTTCCCCGGGTAATTATAGACCAGTAAGCTTAACATCCATCGTGGGGAAAATGTTTGAGGGGCTATTGAGGGACTATATACAGGATTATGTGACAATAAATAGCATTATAAGTGACAGCCAGCACGGTTTTACTAAGGACAGAAGTTGTCAAACCAACCTAATTTGTTTTTATGAAGAGGTGAGCAGAAGTCTAGACAGAGGGGCCGCTGTGGATTTAGTGTTTTTGGACTTTGCAAAGGCATTTGACACTGTCCCCCATAGACGCCTAATGGGTAAATTAAGGACTATAGGTTTAGAAAGTATAGTTTGTAATTGGATTGAGAATTGGCTCAAGGACCGTATCCAGAGAGTTGTGGTCAATGATTCCTTCTCTGAATGGTCACCGGTTATAAGTGGTGTACCCCAGGGTTCAGTGCTGGGACCCCTATTATTCAACTTATTTATTAATGATATAGAGGATGGGATTAATAGCACGATTTCTATTTTTGCAGATGACACCAAGCTATGTAATATAGTTCAGACTATGGAAGATGTTCATGAATTACAGGCAGATTTAAACAAACTAAGTGTTTGGGCGTCCACTTGGCAGATGAAGTTTAATGTAGATAAATGTAAAGTTATGCATCTGGGTACCAACAACCTGCATGCATCATATGTCCTAGGGGGAGCTACACTGGAGGATTCACTTGTTGAGAAGGATCTGGGTGTACTTGTAAATCATAAACTCAATAACAGCATGCAGTGTCAGTCAGCTGCTTCAAAGGCCAGCAGGATATTGTCGTGTATTAAAAGAGGCATGGACTCGCGGGACAGGGATGTAATATTACCACTTTACAAAGCATTAGTGAGGCCTCATCTAGAATATGGAAAACACTGAGAACAAAGGAGTCATAAACTATTAGGATAAATTTGCCAATGGCATGGAAAAATAAACTTTATTAGGACAGTACAAATTACATACAATTTAAAATTAGACTACAAAATCCAAGACCTGTACACCTCCCAAGTGGCAAAAACGAACACAGAGGAAACACCTCTTATAAATGCAGCTCCGGGAAGAAGGAGGTCGTTATACCAAATAAGCTAGGGCTCAAACAACACATTATCAATTCAATGTGATTGAATATCAATAAAGGCAAAACAACGCCAGAATATGAAATGTAAATGAAATTGTGTCATACATTCATCCAGACTCATAGTAGCATTATAAGTAAATGATTAAATGCTGGACTCAAAAAATGACAACGAATTGTTTACATAAGCCCACATCAAGCAAGATATATCTTCCCAGCAAGTAAAGCCACAAGAGGAAAGGTAGGTAGAAAAGGTATAAGGTAAAACCTATAGTGCTACTAACCCATATAGTTCCTGTAGTTCAGTGACTTCCCGAGTACGGAGGGTCACATTGAATTGATAATGTGTTGTTTGAGCCCTAGCTTATTTGGTATAACGACCTCCTTCTTCCCGGAGCTGCATTTATAAGAGGTGTTTCCTCTGTGTTCGTTTTTGCCACTTGGGAGGTGTACAGGTCTTGGATTTTGTAGTCTAATTTTAAATTGTATGTAATTTGTACTGTCCTAATAAAGTTTATTTTTCCATGCCATTGGCAAATTTATCCTAATAGTTTATGACTCCTTTGTTCTCAGTGTTTTCCATAGTTAATTTGGAGTTTCTATTTCCACAGTAGGGAGGCCTGAATCCGCACTTGCTGGTGGTCTAACCCTGATAACCACTTTCCTGTTGAGACATATGTTGATATTACTCATCTAGAATATGCAGTCCAGTTCTGGGCTCCAGTTCATTGAAAGGATGCCCTGGAGTTGGAAAAAATACAAAGAAGAGCAACGAAGCTAATAAGGGGCATGGAGTATTTAAGTTATGAGGAAAGATTGAAAGAATTAAACCTATTTAGCCTTGAAAAAAGACGACTAAGGGGGGACATGATTAACTTATATAAATATATTAATGGCACATACAAAAAATATGGTGAAATCCTGTTCCTTGTAAAACCCCCTCAAAAAACAAGGGGGCACTCCCTCCGTCTGGAGAAAGAAAGGTTCAAGCTGCAGAGGCGACAAGGCTTCTTTACAGTAAGAACTGTGAATCTATGGAATAGCCTACCGCAGGAGCTGGTCACAGCAGGGACAGTAGATGGCTTTAAAAAAGGGTTAGATAATTTCCTAGAACAAAAAAATATTAGCTCCTATGTGTAGAAATTTTTCCTTCCCTTTTCCCTTCCCTTGGTTGAACTTGATGGACATGTGTCTTTTTTCAGCCGTACTAACTATGTAAAAAAAAAAAGAGGTGAAATTTACAAATATTTTTTTTTTTGCTGAAATTCATTTGTAATAAAAAAAAATCTGTAACACAGAAGATTTTACCAGAGAAATGCAACTCAATATTTATTGCCCAGATTCAGCAGTTTTTTATTAGAAATATCCAACATGTGGCCCTAGTGTCCTAATGGACTGAAGCACCAGCCTAAGAAGCAAAGGAGAACCTAGAGGATTTTGGGGCCTCCGTTTTTTTAGAAATATATTTTAGGCACCATGTCAGGTTTGAATAGGTCTTGTGGTGCCTAAACAGTCGAAACCCCCAAAAATTACCCCATTTTGGAAACTATACCCCTCAAGGTATTTTTCTAGGGATATTGTTAGCATTTTGACCCCTAGAAATAGATAGACTCCAAACGCATATTTGTTACAGGCTAGGTGAAGTTTGGAACGCCAACTTCCCCCCATATTTTACCATAAAGACTGCTCCATGATTGTTAAACCATACTGAAGAAAAGTAGAGCTCGTAGTCAGAATATATAAGAATATATCACCTTTATTATACAAAATAACATACATTTAAAAACACGTAAATATAAGACTCTAGTACTAGCACTGTGGCGGCACGAGATTCAGCACGAATATAACTGAATACGAAAGTATAACGACATGGAGTACAAACTGCATATATTACCCACAGAGATTATATATAGTATCACATCCCCAATGGATTACAGACTGATGATCCACAAAGTACTCTAAACTTTATAAATGCATGGACTAGTACCGCTAGAGAGAGACAAACCAATAAAATACCAACAGACAGAATTCAATACAAAATAGTGCTCAAAGAGCTAGTAAACTGTAAAGCATCGTTGCTGACTAAATTGTATGCACTATATTGGATCCTGAGTGAAAACCAAGATATACTTGGTGCATCGATCAACAATTAACATGAGAATAAACCAAGAAAATATGATCGACTTCAGCACATAGTTTTTGAAAAGTTGTACAAATTTTTATTAAATAACAGACATGAGACAATTAAAAATAGAACAGGGGATGAGTCACACAACAATAAGACGTCAAAATCAGTAAAAAATCAGGTATGTATATAGTGTCACCGTGTATATGTTAGTTTGTAACAGCAGAAGTGAAACAGGCATATGATAAGATCAAGAAATAATGTTCAATTGAGATCAGGGCTGATTAGAGCCAAGTAGGTCCAAAGACGACAAAAGTATGGTCATAATGACTGATAATGGGAACGAGATCTATATAAGAGCAAAAAGGTAAGTACGGATCCCAAATATATAGTAGTACCATATCTCAGATAAATCAAAAGGAATGTAGTCTAAGGAGATACAGCACTGGTAAAGATAACGATCACTATGTAACACACAGAGGGTAAATACAAATCGCAAATATACAGCGATCCCAAAACTCAGTTCGATTTGAGGTCAATGGATGATCAAAAATAATAAGCACGGTCAAACAACAACTGCTGAACAGGACAAAAGATAGAGAACATACCGGTGGACATGATGTAAAAGGAGACGTCTGAACCCGACGCGCGTTTCGGCGACTGCCTTCGTCCGGGGTTAGGGTCAGGACTACCCATGCCCACCTATATATAGTACACAGGCCATGTAATCAATGAGTCTAAGCAGTAGGGAAAAAGAGAAAGTAGAGGAAAAAATGACATGGACAGGATGGAGGAAAACGGCGTCTGATGCGGGGTACAAAGATGGCGCTGCCCCACTTCCTGAGCCACGTCATCAGAGAGGATGTGAGGCGGCGGGGACTGACCACGCCCCCCACATCCTGCTCCAATTGCAGACAGCGGCTGGAAGAGGCCAGAGCCACTCCCCCCCCGAAGAGTATATCGTAACGAAATGTAAATACCATCAGCGCACTACCACACATCATATCCAGGCCAGCGATGTATTAAACAGAAGTGAAGTGTATAGATTAAATAATGTAAATAGAATGTAAGTGACGAGATGCCACATGAATAGATCCATATAAGATAAAAAGTGAGGATGAAACGGCCTAAAAAAGGTTGCCGGCACCGAGACAAAAGTGTGATTGTTGAAAAAATGATGAACGATAATGAATTGATGAGTGAATGAACAGTGAGTATGAATGGGTGAAGAATATCAAAGGAAGTGACGGAAGGGCAAAACATAAAGGTGAATGTGATGAGGTGAAAAATTGTGTGAAGGGTAGTTTGTGAATAAGTGAATTAGAGAAATAAAGCAGGAATATTAATGCATGAATGAACGTGAGGACGCAAACATACAGGTGTAGACGGTGCCAAAAGAAATTATAAGGCCAATAGTGTGAGTAACGCTGAATGAAAACTACAGATTGACATCTAATGATTCATAAATTGCTGTAGAATAAACTATATGAAAAGAGGCACTTTGTTGGGTACAGGAGACACTGTCACTGAAAGAACAGCTGTACCAAGACATATGTTAAATGCACAAAGCGACGTCTCAAACAGGAGAGAACAGAGGTTTATGTGGGTCTAACTACATGAGTAAATTGCATTTGTAAAATATTTGTTTCTATTTGCGCGAGAGTGCAATCATGTATCATATAAGAAACATACCAAAAATAAAAACATGTGAATACGCAAATATACAGAGGAGTATATACCAAAAAATGTAAGAAAAATGACTAAAGTCACTGTTGTAATATAATCCCTGTATATATATAGAAGAATAACATATTGAAACGTAATGTTATTATATTTAATATTAGTATTAAAAATCACAAAGTAGAAAATGTGTATATAAGCACGAACAAAATATATAAAATACAAATTCTTGTTCTTGTTCTCTCTTGTTAAAACGTTTGATTGAAGTCCAATCGATGGTCTCCTGAATAGACTCATGGAATGGTGACCTGAATCTGTGTACAAAAATGGACAAAGAGAAAGGGTAGTTAATGCTAAAAAGTGACAACAAAAATGAGGAAAGGATAAAAACCAAGACCCACATAAGGAGTCAATGGCTACAGAAATGGAGCGTAGCTCAAAGATTCATTCAATCCATGTGGAAACATTGTCCCAAGGGTCCAGATCCAGCGAGTTTCGCATTGTGCGAGTTTTTGTTTTATGGCCCCACCTCTCATACCGCATATGATGTGGTCAATTCCCCTCACCTTTAATTTAGAGGGGTCGCACGAGTGATGTGTTTTAAAATGCCGGGCCACAGGTTTCAAGTTCTCCAGATCCTCTGCCCCTGATGCTCGCCTGATGTCGGCCATGTGCTCACGTACACGGACCTTCAACTCTCTGGAGGTAAGACCGACATAAATTTTAGGACAGGGACAGACCGCATAGTACACAACAGCTTTGGTGGAACATGTGATGGAGTGGGTGATATTAAAGATTTTACCGCCAGAGGCATCAGTAAAGGTGTTAGTTCTTTCTATATTGGGACAAGCGACACATTGTCCGCAAGGCTTGCAACCCCATTTTGGACCCTTAGTCCCGAATGGATATTTTGTTTTTGTTGGGTCATAGTGGCTTTTGACGAGATAATCTTTGATATTTTTAGATCGTCTGGCTGTGACACTGGGGTGTTTCGTGATAAATCTGTCTAAGGTAGGATCAGTCAGTAAAATGGGCCAGTACCTCTTTAAGATTTCTCTCATTTGTGGCCAACGGGAATGATACCCGGTAATGAATCTTACCTGACTGTATTTATCTGGCCTTTTTTTTGGGAATAGCAAGTCGTCCCTAGGTGTACGTTTCGCCCTTTGATAGGCTTTTTTAATGGATCGCATGCTGTATCCCCGTTCCAGAAAACGGTCTTTGAGGTCATCTGCTTGTCTTTCGAATAATGAGTCAGAGGAACAAATTCTCCTTATTCGTAAAAATTGTCCAATGGGGATCGCTTGGATAGTCTGTACAGGATGAGATGAGGAGGAATGTAATAATGCATTCACAGAGGTTTCCTTGCGGAAAACATCACTGTGGAGGAAACCCTGTTCATCTGCACAGATTTTAACATCCAAGAAATCCACACAGCTAGGATGTGCTTTAAACGTGAATTTTAAATTTGCATCATTGGTATTCAGTCCAGTCATGAATACATCGAGTTCAGTGTATGTACCCTTCCAGATGACCAGGATGTCATCAATGTAGCGGGCCCAGAAGACGACCCGCGCCATTGAGTCACCCCGGTCACCTGAGAAGAGGTTCCTCTCCCACAGCCCCAGGAAGAGGTTAGCATACGATGGTGCACATGCTGCCCCCATGGCCGTTCCCTGGAGCTGTAGGTAGAAACAACCGTTAAACACAAAGAAATTATGTGTTAAAATGTACTCAAGCATCTGGGCGATGAACGAGCAAAGGGGTTTTTCCAAATCTGACATAGATAAAAAATATTTAACTGCCCTGATCCCGTCTTCATGCTTGATGCACGTGTAAAGCGACTCTACATCGATGGTTACAAGGAGCATGTCACTGTCAATACTGACGCCGCTGATCTTTTGTAACAAGTCAGCCGTGTCGCGAATGTATGAGGGTAGATTAATAACTAAGTTTTTGAGATGAAAGTCAATAAACTTGCAAATCCCCTCAGTGAGACTCCCCCTACCTGAGATGATAGGCCTTCCAGGTGGAATTTTCTCATTTTTGTGGATCTTAGGCAGCAGATAGAGGGTTGGTATGGTAGGTTCGTCAGTTGAAAGTGCCAAATTTAGTTCTTTTGAAATAATATTTTCTTCCACAGCTTGTAGAAGTTTGGCTTGTAATTCTGATCTGAAGGACAACAGAGGGTTGAAGGTTAGTTTCTTATAACATTGTTTGTCCCTCAGCTGTCTACTCGCCTCTGCCTCGTACATGGTACATGGCCAAACCACCACATTACCCCCTTTATCCGCTGCCTTAAAGACCACATCATTGATTTTTTGTAATTCTTTGAGGCTGCTTCTCTCTGAGGGGGTTAAGTTGTCATTTTTAATATGTCTTGGGATGTTCAAAAATTCTTGGGTTACTGACTTAATAAAAAGATCCACCGCAGGGCATAAACTGAGAGCAGGAAATTTCTTAGATTTAATGCGAATGCATGCTGGAATATTACCTGTATCAGTCTTGTGCTCATCTAGGAGGTCCTCTAGTGCTTTGAGTGCCTGCTGTTCCTCTGATGTTGAAAAAATTTCGCTGTCCACTGGTTTGTCAAACCATTTTTTAAAAATAAGCGAGCGACCAAAGATGTGTAGGTCTTTTACTGCAGAAAACATGTCAAAACCAGCACTTGGTGAAAACGTCAAGCCCTTAGCTATTAGCTCTAAATCAGTGTTGGAAAATGTGTGTGTTGACAGATTAATTACCTTTAGGCGACTGCTCTGATCCCGTACATCTGGACGCTTTCTGTTAGACACTTGTCTTTGTGCCAATTTTCTTTTTGGACGGGTACTAAAATTGGGTCTATAAGGCATATTATCTGTTTCACTTTGAGATGACACAGAAGAGATGGAAGGGGTATGACTGCGACCTCCTGGGGCCTGATTTCTTCTCCACCTATATACCTTGTTATTTTGAAAGTCTCCAATATCCCTGGAGAATTTCTTGGATTTAGTATCCTGAATATCTTTTTCCCACTCCACAAATTGGGCATCGAGGTTCAGTTTAAATTTGGACATGTT